>NW_006921737.1:2041976-2096139 GCF_000298275.1 Orycteropus afer afer | reverse complement strand
CAGGAAGACAAATACATCTGATTGGTCAAGAAATAGAGTGTTAATTAGGTTAAGTGCACCACTACACCAAGTTACCATGTGTTGAAAGGTGGTACATCCACACTCAAGGAGCTCTGGTGGCGCAGTGCCTAAGGCATTTGACTGCTAACCAGAATGTTGGTGGTTCAAACCCACCAGCCACTCTGCAGAAGGAAGATGGGGCAATCTACTTCCATAAAGATTTACTGCCTTGAAAACCCAAAAGGGGTCACCATGAGTTGATTCTGACTTGATGGCAGTGGGTTTGGTTTTTTTGGGTTTACATTCACACTCAGCTCTTTCTCTGTCCTAGTCTATGTCAAGGACTCTCTTGGAACCTGCTGTTGCTCTCTTCAACACCTTCCTTCATTCAGCTGGCCACAGGTATTAACTCCTAAGATTTGCATTTGGACATTCTTTACTATAGAGTCCAATGTTGCACTGGCTATTAATAAAAAGCAAGCCAAACCAAACTCACTGCCATTGAGCCAATTCCAACTCATAGAGACCCCCACTGGGTTTCCAAGGCTTTAAATCTTAACAGAAGTAGATTGCCCCATCTTCCTTCCATGGAATGGCTGGTGGGTTTGAACTTCTGATCTTCTGGTTAGCAGCCAAATGCCTTATCCACTATGCCACCAGAGCTCCTTGGCTATTAATAAAGTGAATCTTTATTCCCATTGAGCTCTTGTTCCTAATATATGTCTTGAACCCTGCAAAAGGATCATCAGCAGGTCCAGATATGGCCATTCCTGGGTTTCTGAGAGATATGCCATCAAACTTTAACCCAATTTATGCTACTTATCACCAATGGGACAACTTCTGTGTGGCCCAACAGTGTTCCCTGGATGCTGGGAGGAAATCCTTCAGCCTTGACCCCTGACCCTTGCCCAGGCTCCAGCAGATTGGTCCACCTTCCTTAAACAACCTTCCTTGGTCAGGACAACCCCCATCTTCACCAGGGCTACCTCCATTCATTCTCTGCAGTGAAGAACTGAGGGAAGTGTGGAAGAGATTGACACCCACCCACAAGGAGACAGCCAGCTTGCAATGCATGATGCACAAAACAACCCTTCACCCAGGAATACTCATTAGGAGATAAGACATCTAACAGGCTGAAAGGTTTAAAAAAGAAGAAAGAAAAAAAATTAAAAGAAAGAAAAGACTCTTGTTAAAGAGGTGAGAGGCCTCCACCTCCAGCCCTGCCCTGTAGTCCAATTCTCTCAGCACCTGTTTTAGGTAGGTCAGATTTTGTGGCTAAAAAAAATGAATGCTGTCCCCATAAATATAGTTCATATCGCATTGCACATATTTATAAATATAAGTGCTGTAGCACCACCACATTGCCTGTGAAGAATGCAAGCAGGTTGTGATTAGAGGTGAGCCAGTTCCTGATTGTGGGTTAATTAGCTCTGCTAATAAACTGCCTGTAGCTTTACTTAAGAAAAATAACATATTTCCTCTTAGGCAGAACAATTATCCACACACACACACACACACACACACACACACACACACACGGAAAAAAAGAACAATTTTTTCTTGCATGTAAAAGAGATCTTTTTGCCTAATGAACATTTGAAATGCCTTCTTTGGAAACACACACACACACACACACACACACACGTGCAACATGCGCAAACACCCTCCCCCCCCATTCTTTTCTATAAAAAAAGAAAAAGTTTCCAACACCACACTCCCCAACTGGATTGCAATGAGGATGAACTTCAAAGGGATTCAAGGGATTTTCCAGCCCAAAAGCTGCACTTCAGCTGATGGCCACTGGCAACAGAGCAAGTTATAATGAAATCAAAGTTGGATCCCAATGGGAGTCTGGGGGCTGTGGATGAAAAGCTGTATGAGTTGTTAAACAATGAATCTCAGAAGAAATACCTTAATTAGCAGAGACAAGGAACCTTGGAACGGGCATGCCTAGGACTTAGAGAAAATGCCAACAAGGAAAGAGAGCCAATGGAAGGATCATGGCAGCAGCAGACTGCAAGAGTATGGGTGGTCCGAGGCAGCAGATAGAAATGATTCCAGTAAAAAATATTGGGGGATATTTGTGTCCTAAATCTGCATGAACTTCTGATAAAGAAAGATCTTAGGAACCTGGATTTGGAAAACAGCTTAAAACTCATCTGATCTAAGTATTGATTTGGGTGAAGAGAAGGGCAATGTACCAAATGTGAGTGACCAATATGGCAGCATTGAGGATGAGAAAGACATAGAGAGGTACATGGGAGGTACAGACAACAAATATGAACCCTTTTGTACATACAGTACTGCATTGTCAGTGAAGGCAAACATGGGTATATGGGTGGATATATGAGTGGACAGGCTGAATGATTAGGTATGTCTATGAAATGGGGAGTGTATCCAAGAACATATAGGGTTGGCAGACAATGGTCCTATAAGTTTATGTGAATGATCAGAATTCCCAGGTGTATAGTAGAGCTGACAAGGGGCAAGGTTGTGGTCACTGCTTGGTCACAGCCAGCTACCCAGAGGGACCAAGTAGTTGAACCTGCGGGCTTGGGACCATAGTCACAGGGGACATCAAGCTCAATTGGCATGGCATACTATACAAAACATTGTTCCACCTCTGACTTTGGCAAGTAGAGACTGGGATCTTAAAAGCTAGCAAGCTGCCATCTAGATGCAACTATGGGTCTCTCCTCGTCCAGAGCAAGGAAGAATGAAGAAAACCAAAATTCATGGAAACAATTAGTCCTAGTGACTGGTACACCATCTGATCTGCAGCCTATATGACTATGAGACCAGAAGAACCAAATGGTGCCTGGCTACCAATGTCATCCATTTGGAAGGGGATCTGTGTAGGAGACCCTTGATAGAGAGGGAGAACAATGTGGAACAAAATTCAAAATCATTTGGAGAAAAAAAAAAGGGGGGGGACCAGTTTTGCTGGTCCAATAGAGTCTGGTGGAACACTGAGACTATGGCCCCTAACTGTCCTTCAGATCTGGAATTGAACCCACACTTGTGGTTTCCAGCCAAACAAAAGACAGGCATATGCGTTGAACATTTACCTCAAGCAGATACACTCCTTGGAGAGAACAATCATGGGAGAAGGAAGGGCTGCTTATGCACAGGGAGACAGCTCAGGGGGCAGGAGTGCATGGAGGGATGGACACAGGGAAGAGGTAACTATCAGGAGGAAGTGGGAGGGGAGCTGTTGCATTGTGGTAAATCATGGTCAATGTCATGAGACAAAGTATATGTGAACCGCTGTATGGAAAGTAAATTTGCTCTGTAAACTGTCACCCAAACCACAATCAAAAAAAAAAAAAAAACTCATCTGATCATAGAATGGCAGATCGCTGACATATGACAGCCATTCTCTTCTCTATATCCCCTTGTAGATATGGCTACTTGGTCATGGCATTATCTCCTGCTGGCACCAGATAGCCCCTATGAATTGAATGGAACTGGCAAACCTCTTTGCCACATCCTTGTCTAATCTTGCCTCTTTGTTTCAAGGCAAGAAAACTGAGATCCAAGAGGTAAGTGACTCTCACAGAGGTCTCCCAGTTTTTTCCACTGTGAACCATGTTAAGAAGGCTTCCAGATATGGGTAATTCTTGAGTTCATCAATTCTATCCTCTAATGAGACATGATAAACCTTCCAGAAGCCAGAAAAATAATCCACACAGGAATGTAGGAAAAGAAATTGATATTTGCTCTGAAGAATCATTTTTGGATAAAGGAAGATCCAGAAATTTAAGCTGGAGATAGCGGAAGGGTCAATAGAGCCATTATGTTGATTCATTAGCCAGCAATGAGCTTTCTCAGTGGGCACTGAGCCAGGTGAGAGGGTAATGTCAACTGAGATGAACATTGCTTCCATCAGAATTGTCAAATAACAGCCCTTAGAGCTGGAGCGATCTCAGAGAGGGCATCAGCTCCCACCCCCTCTTGGCAAGGGACTCTAGGACATAACAGTGCTCTTCCATCCTCTGCCCCAAAAGTGACAGGAACTCGGCATCCACACAAACACAGATGCATGGAGGAGGAGCTAGCAGTTCTGCCAAATGATGGCTATCAATCCACCACTGTGATAGGTGGAGTAATGTGCTGCCCCCCCTCCAAAGACAGTCATGTCCAAATCCCCAGGAGCCTGGGAATATGTTAGGTTACTTAGCAAATGACATTTAAGATTGCAAATGAAACTAAGGCTGACTTTGAAATAGGGAAATTATCCTGGAATATCCGGGTGGGTCCAGAATAGTCACCACACACCCACACACAAAACTAGTTGCCATCAAGTTTATTCCAACTCATGGCGACCCCTTGTGTTACAGAGTAGAAATGCACTCCATAGGGTTTCAAGGCTATGACCTTTCAGATGCAGCTTGCCAGGCCTTTCTTCTGAGTGAATTTGAATTGCCAACCTTGTGGTTAGCAGCCAAGAGCATTAGCCATTTGTACCCCTGACTTATGGCTACTCCATGTACAACAGAATGAAAAGCCACTCAGACCTGCTCCATCCTCAGGATCTATTGCAGAACAGACCATGATCCATGGGTCTTCATTGGTTGATATTTGGAAGGAGCTCACCTAGCGCTTCTTCCTAGTCCGTCTATGTCTGCAAGCTCCACTGAAACCTGTTCCGTATCATAGCAACACACAAGCCTCCACTGACAAATAAGTGTTGAATGCACAGAAGGTACATTGTCTGGATATTGAACCCAGGTCTCTCACCTGGAAGGTGAGAATTCTACTGTTGAACTATCACTCCTCGTGTAGATGTTAGCATCTATAAAAGTCCTGCTGTAAAGCATTTTCTTTTTGATACAACACTCTTCTTGGTAACCGTTTAACCCTTTGAGTGGGGGCCTTACCCATAATGGCATTCATCTTCTTTCTGTACTGCTCACTTTACCATGTAGTCTGGTGTTATGGGTTGAATTGTGTCCCCAAAAACATGTGTCAATTTGGCTAGGCCATGATTCTCAGTGGTTTGGCAGTTATGTAATGATGTCATCATCTCCCATAATGTGAGCTGATGTGATCAGCCAATCAGTTGTAAGGGGATTAGGGTAGAAATCAACACTCTTACTCAGGCCATGTCCCTGAGCCCTTATACGTAAGAGGAGTTTCCCTGGGGCATGGCCTATATCGGAAGGAAGATGGGGCAATCTACTTCCTCTACTTCCGTAGTGATACTGCCTCGGAAACCCAAGGAGGGGTCGCTATGAGTCGGGTCCAACTCAACAGCACATAACAACAACAACAACAACATGGCCTGTATCGTATTTTATCTTACAAGAGATAAAAGGAAAAAGGAGCCAGCATAGAGGAAGGGACCTCAGTACCACCAAGAAAGAAGAGCCAGGAACAGAGTGTGAGCTTTGGACTCAAGGTCTCAGTGCTGAGACCTTACTAGATCCAGGGAAAGACTGATGCCAAGACACAAGGAGACCTCCAAGCAACACTGGACCCACAGATAATGGAAGGAAACAAGGACCTTTCTCCAGAGCCAACAGAGAGAGACATTTTCCCTCAAAGCCAGTGTTCTGAATTGAGACTTCTAGACTCCTAAACTGTGACAGAATAAATTTTTGTTTGTTAGAGCCATCTACTTGTGGTAGTTCTGTTATAGCAGCACTAGAGAACTGAGACAGCTGGCGTGTCAAGGACCCCTGAGATCTCAGCCCGGTGTTGGCAGGGTCCCTAGAGAGGTGAGAAAGCCAAGGAGGGAAGGTGGTGGGGGTCCCTTGGAAGCCATAGTTCTGCCAGGCCAGGGAGTCATGCTGGAGGAATGCGGTCCAATCCCGGAGAGCTGGTGGATGACAAGCACTGCCAGTTTTCCCTTCTCTCCCAGAGCCCAGAACCCAGGGACATGTGCAAGGCACGTCTGGGCTTTGGTGTAAAAATAAACCCTGGGCTGTCAAGCCCCAGCATATTAATGACAATTAATGATTCGCTCTAATCCTCCCTAGCTCTCTGTGGGCATCTGTGACATGCATTGGGCTGGACACCCCTCCCCACTGCCTCCGCCTCCTGCAGATTCCATCCATATGCTAAGCTGCTTGGGAATGCAGGACTGGGAGGGAAAGGAACAGGACAAGACACTCACTACCAAAAGCCCACTGGAGGGTAGCTGAGAGGGGCACCCATCAGCCCCGGGTGGCAGGTTCCTTCCACCTGCTCTTCATTGGGCCCTGCAGGGTGTGAGCAGCCCATGTCTTCTTCCAAGATGCCCTGGGCTGTGAGCTGAACCAAAGAAACTGAAGCCTCAAAATTGTGCTCCTAAGAGGGTCAGATTTTAGCATTTCAGCTGCTCTTGTCTATGAGCTCTGACCCAACCCAAAGAGCAGCTCCACATTTCACCCCAGGCAGACCAACCTCCCCAGTTCTTAAAGGCTGATGATGGCAGCTGCTTCAGGCCCAGAAAGATTCTATCTTCTCTTAACTGCTCTGCAGGCTAGCAGTTTCTTGGAGATAATGGGTTCCCTTATCTCCATGTTTCCCCCAGTGAACCATGTGACCCTCTCCATGTTGTATGCCCAGTCAACTGTCTCTTCCCCTGGATGGTTAACACAGGAGGAGAGAAACCACATCTCCCATGTTCACTATTCTGTCCCAATGGCCTGGTACAGTGCCAGGGGTATCACAGGTGAATAATAAATGCTGGATGTCTGGCTGGCCAACTGGCCACATATGCAAAGTGCTTAGACCTGCACCTTACCTGTGTTAAGTGCCTTGGAAGAATTAGCTCTTGTTTTTGCATATACACTGTCTCATTTCAACCTCCCACCACCCTATGCCTTGGTACTATTATTAATCCTATTATTTAGAGGAAGGAAATAAAGTTCCCACAGCTGAAATAACTTGCTCCAGGTCCCCCAGCTCATAGAAGCTGAAACTGAACCAAACCCAGATTGTATCCGCACAATTGCACTGAGGTCACTCAGCACATAGTTTGACAGCCTGACCAAACCCTAACTCCTAAGATCATTTGCCCCTGAGTGATCAATGTGGCCTTCACAGCAACCCCTGGAGATGAATTTTTGCTAAGGACCCTCATTTTACAGGTAAGGAAAGTGAGGAGCTAGGCAAATTTCTCAAAGTAAAAGAGCTGAGCTTCAAATAAAATGTGAATAGATGATGAAGGGAGTTCGTGGGTGGTACAAACAGTTAATATGCTTGGCTGCTAACTAAAGGGTGGGAAGTTTGTGTCCACCCAGAGGCACCTGGAAGAAAGGTCTGGTTATCTACTTCAGAAAAACCAGCCATTAAAAACCCAATGGAGGGCAGTTCTACCCTGACACTAATGGGGTTGCCATGAGTCAGAGTCCACTCACTGGCAACTGGTACCAGGCACTGGTAGATGATAAAGAGACACACATTTTGATTAGTCAATACTGTGAGAAATGGGTGCAGTAGGCTGTGGAAGTCCCAGCAAAAGGCACTCAAGAGACAGTTGTGAGAATTTGTCACTGTAGGTTTAGAGGCAGAGAGGTGTTGCAGAAGCTGGAGGGGAATCTATTTGCATTGTTAATAAGCAGGTCTGGATATCTCTGCAAAACTAGGGATAGGTCTCTGGGGGGCTTAAGCCCAACCCTTGTATTTGTAACCTATGCACACAGGAGAAAGGGAGGGGGCTGGAGGTTCTGCTAGCTTTCCTCTGTTCATAAGGAGCAGGAGATAAACTTTGCCTAGCTAACACACTGCCTTTTCTTGGTAGTTCCATTTGGGATTAAAATCACAATGGGGAAAAAAACAAACAAACAAACAAAAAAAAACAGAATTTTAAAAAGCCCTGAAAAACAAGTATGTTGAAGATTTTCCCCCCTTTGAAATCTCTCTAATTGGGCACTTATCTGGGGTAGAAAGGGGGCTTCTCCTAACCGTTACAGAAACCCACACAACGAGGAAATTGTTGCCTTCTTATTCCTTTATGGAATGACTATTATCTCTTGCTGAAGCTGCACTTGGATTTCCACACTGCAAGTCTTTGATGGCAAAAGTACTCTCTCCCTCCCTAAGTCCCTAGTGGGCCTTGGTAAAAGGAATCAGGTGACTGTCACACACTCATATTTAACCACCAAATTCCCCCACAAAAAGCACAAATCTCTGCACAAGCAGTCCTGTAACATGATGCAAAACACCCAATTCTATAATGTTTATGCTTCCATATCAGGCATCAAGGCAGCCAGGAAGATTTAACTTGCTCACCACTGTGCAGTCAACTGGCTTAGCCCCGTTGCTGCTGCTGCTGCTGCTGCTGCTACCACCACAGTCACCACCAGTTCACTTCCATCCAGTCCTTCCTCCCTTGCCTTCTCATCCCCTTAGGCCTAGGTGTGATCCCCATCAAGAATCAACTTCCATCCTTGCCCTTTCCCCACTCCTAAGACACAGACTCCTGGGGCTTCCACTCCAGCAACAGCCGCCTCTCCCTCAGATTTACACTGCTATTTTAGAAGAAGCCAACAGTGTCTGCCTCTTCACCCAAGAAAGAAATCTCAGTGCCTTCCACGAGTTTTTCTTATAGAAAAGCATGGAGGTTTGTGCCACGCCCCACTCTCTTGACGTGTCCTCCTAACCAAGAGCCAGGCATGTCTGAGCAAGCCCAGAGCGGACACAGAATACATGTTTGTTAAGCTATTCAACCAAATCCTACATTAGGTCTTTTATGACTAACCCCTATCCCCACTGCCCTGCATACATGCACATGCACACACATGCACAAACATATACCCTCTCCGTCACCTCTGCCACCATCTCCACTCAAGCTGGCAATGCCTCTCTCCAAACTATTGTAATGGCCTCCCATTAAGTCACTCACCACTCCTCTCACCTCACTGATCCAGCCCTGCATACTTCTCAGAGCTTGCTTATATCATTGCCTTGCTGCAGTGGTCTACAGATTTAGGGTGATTCCTTTAGCATGCCACTCAAGACCTTTCCTAGCTTGGCCCCAGCAAATCTTTCCAGATACATCCTTCATGACACCCACATACCCTCTCTGGCCAGTTGGTCTACTCTCTCTAGCTCTCCCATGCACACACTCACTTTCCTTCTCCTTGTGAGTGTGCTCATTCTACATCCTCTGCCTGCATTGTCCCCTGTTCTATCTCTACCTCTCCTTCAAAGCCCAGCTCAGGTGTCACCTCCTCCACAAAACTGCCCACACTTTACACGGTGCCTGGCGAAAGTAGGACATTTATACATGGCTGTCTTTGTAATGCAACTGATTTGGCTTAGCTATGTCAGTGTTTAAAATCCACAAGTCCTGCCTTACTCTAATTCCCATCCCATCTTTGATTCTCACCCTAAAGTTGAAAGTTGATCCTAGGGGATGAGGTTTGGAAATGGACTAAGGTTCAGAGATAGGATAAAAATATCGGTTTCATACATTTCTTTTCTTTCTTTTCCTTTCATTGTGGTGAAAATATACACAACAAAACATTCACACATTCACCAACATAACAACTTCCCAATTTACAGCTCAGGGACATTGATGACATTTTTCATGTTGTGCCACCATTATTACTATCCTTTTCCAAAATACTCTACCACCATTAGCATAAACTCAATGTCCTGTAAACAAAAGCTTCCCCTTTCTCCCTCCCTCTACCCCTGATAACCATTAATAATCTTTGGTTTCCATATGTATTTTTTTCAACCTATCTAGGAATTTAGCCTCCCCTCCCCTCCCACCTCTGGTAACCAACAAAGAAATTTTCCTTCTACATATAAACCTTTCCTTGATTTTTTACAATAGTGAACTAATATAATATTTGTCCTTCTGTGATTGACTTATTTCATTCAGAATAATGTCCTCCAAGTTCATCCACATTATATGGTATTTTGCAGATTCTACATTATTCTTTAGGTTGCATAGTATTCCATTGTATGTATGTACCACAGTTTGTTTATCTGTTTCTTGGTTAATTCCATCTCTTTGCTATTGTGAATGGTGCTGCAATGAACATGGGTGTGCATGTATCTGTTCTTGTCCTGGCTCTCAATTCTTTAGGATATATACCTAGTAATGGGATTGCTGGATCAAATAGCATTTCTATTTCCAACTTTTTAAGGAATCAGCATACTGATTTCCACAGTGGTTGTATCATTTTACAACCCCACCAGCAGTGTATGAGAATCCCAATCTCTCTACATACTTGCCAGCATTTTTTATTTTCTGTCTTGTTGAACTTTGCTCTTAATGCTGAGGTGAGATGGTATATCATGACTGTTTTGATTTGCATCTCTCTAATGGCTAATGATCATAAACATTTCTTCATGTGTTTGGTGGCTGCCTGAATATTTTCTTTGGTGAAGTCTCTGTTCATGTCTTCTGCCCATTTTTTAATTGGATTGTTTGTCTTTTTGATGTTGAGGTGCCGAAGTTGTCTATAAATTTTAGAGATAAGTCTTTTGTCTGATATGTCATTGCCAAATATTTTTTTTTCTCATTCTATAGGTTCTCTTTTTACTCTTCTGGAGAAGTCTTTTGATGCACATAAGAATTTAATTTTTAGAAGTTCCCAATTATCTAGCTTATCTTCTGCTGTTTCTGAATCTTGGGTTATGCTTAATAGTCTATTTATGCCATAAATTAAGGCCCCTAAGTTTGCCCCTGCCTCGGAAACCCAAGGAGGGGTCGCTATGAGTCGGGGCCGACTCGACGGCACATAACAACAACAACAACAACAAAGTTTGCCCCTATTTTTTCTTTGATGAACTTTATAGTTTTAGGTTTCACATTTAAGTTTTTGATCCATCTTGAGTTAGTTTTTGTGTGTGGTGTCAGGTATGGATCTTGTTTCATTTTTCTGCAAATAGATATCCAGAAGGTTGGACAATTTACTTCCATCGTGATACCACCTCAGAAACGCAAGGAGGGGTCGCTATGAGTCAGGTCTGACTTGACATCACATAACAACAACATTTGTGGAATAGACTCTCTCTTCCCCATTGAATAGACTCTGACCCTTTGTCAAAGATCAGCTGACCATAGGTTGATGGATCAATTTCTGGGTTCTCAATTCTACTCCGCTGGTCTATGTGTCTGTCGTCATACTAGTACCAGGCTGTTTTGACAACTATGGCTGTGTAGTAAGTAGGTTTTGAGATCTGAGAGTATGAGATCCCCTACTTCGTTCTTCTTGTTCTGTAGTGTTTTGCTTATCTGAGGTCTCTCTCCTTTCCGTATAAAATTAGTGATTGGTTTTTCCTTGTCTTTAAAGAATATTGATGGAATCTGAACTGGGATTGCATTGAATGTATAGATTGCTTTGGGTAGTATTGACATTTTCTGTTTTGCACATATCTTAGTTAGAAAAGACCTAGAGTGTAATGGATTGGTTTTAGGGGGCATTGAACTATCTCACTGTTGAAATGACTGCATCACAACCTCTATTCTGTGCCTGCCCCATAGTCGGTCCTCCATATGCTTGTTGCTTAAGTGATTGCAAAAATGAATGGATGAATGACTCTCTTGTAGCCTACTGTAGCTTCTTCTTTCATTGGCTCACTGTGAGATAACCAGCCTGATTTCCTGAACTGCTCCCCACTATGCCTCTCCCCACTGTTGGAACATCTGAGCCCCTCTTGTTCTTTCCACCCCTCCCCATCTCTGGAACTAAGGCAAAGTGAAGGGAAATATAAGGGACTCAATGACAAGCCACTTATACATGGTGATCAGTGGCAAGTCACCATGCCAAAGAGCCCCCTTTGTTCCTTGCTTCTTGAACAATTTCTCTCAGAAAGATCAGCACAAGGCTGGTCCCCATGAGGCGGAGGTTAAAGATGTCCCAAATGTCCAAACTACCATGCCATTCCATCATTTCAGATGTTTACTCTTCCTCCTCCTCTCAGTAATTGCCTCCGTCTTAGGTTTCTGTATTTCACTGTAATGCCTCATAGAACTCACCAACACCCAAGGGATCGTCTCACATAGTGAGGTGGGGGCTGGCAAGTCCCAGGTGTATGAGTAGGTCTGGAGGATCCCCACAATTCTCGGGGTTTGACGAACCTCAATCAGTAGATTAGATGACAGCTGCTGTCTCAGATCCAGGGGTGAGATGACAATGACCCAAAACACAACTGGAGCAAGAGGAGGGCAAATCTTCCCAGAGGATTCATAGGTACACCCTCAAGGAAGCTAAGGGTGGTGATTTGAGTTATACCCTCCAGCAAGGGAGGGCTCAAGATATATTTCACCTGTGTTGCGCCAACAGAAATAACCCAAGTGGATGGCTTTAACAATCAGTAGCTACTTGGTTATACACGGCAAATCCCACCACAGAGCCAATTGTCAGTCATTGTGGGGAATAACTACTACCAGCTGCCCAGCCAAGTTGACACCCGACCTTAACTACCATACTACCGCAAACAGGCATGGATAATAGGATTTACAATACATCACAAAATGGAGGACAATGGCTAGAAGGGCCACATCAAGCAATTCACCACACTTATCTCCGTCTGAATGGCTCTTTACATGATCCTGAGACCAGGGCCTATCCTTTTCACAGGTCTGGGACTTAACTATATTTTCAATTCTCAACTTCCTCCATGGTTTGAGACTAGAGTCCCATTCCCAAACCTCAGCCATAGGACCAGAATTCACTGTACAGTGCCTCCTCCAACTACTTCTCATCAAGCACTGTCATTCTCTTCCACCAAATTTCTCATAGCAAAGATGGGTTAGACAGAGTGTCACCAAGCCCATTCTCCCTTCTTCCTGGCACAACGTTGGACTTCATTCTGGGAAATCTACTGCAACCAAATGACTGTGTTCCCACCAATGGGAGAAAGTGTTGAACTTCTATACTTCACCCCCAGACCCAACCCACAAAACCTCTTGTTCAATATTCTTTGTCTCTCTCCATCACTGGATGCTTGCAAATGAAAAATGAGACTGTAGACTTTGCTATCTAATATGGTAGCCACTAGTCAAATGTGGTTATTTAAACTTTATTTACCTAAAATGAAAGAAAAAACTCTAGGTTTTCAGTAGCACCAGCCACATTTCAAGTGTTCCATAGCCATGGTGCAGACAAAGAACGTATTCACCAATGCAGAAATTTCATTGGACAGCACTGCCTTGTAGAGTCCATGCTGAAAGAAGTCTGGGCCCTCCAATAACTGCATGGAGCAGAGTCATCTCCTCCTCTCCTACTGACCTGTGGAAGAAAGTAATTTGAGTGAACAAGAAACAAACACTCTTGTTGTGTTGAAGCCACTGAGATTTGGAGACTGTCTGTGGCAGCAGTTAGTGTACCCTAACACCAGCCATCTAACTGTCCCCAAACACTAGACACAATATCCAGTCTCCCTGACCTATCATCAGCACCTCCCTCCCTAGGATAGAGGGATTTCAGCTTTATTCTTGACCCTTTCTCGGTCCTCCATCATCCTGGGGTTCCTCCCATTCTTCCTCCAACCTGTGTACTTCCCAAATTCTTTTCACCATTTTTGCCAAGTATGTGTATTATCTCTCAGATCATATATTAACGTATTTATTTAAATAAACTTCTTATAAATATATTGAATAAATATATTCTTCAAATATTATTAATCTAGTATTAATTACCATAAATATTAGATAATGATTTAACAAACAAACAAAAACATTATTTAAGTTCAGCTAAACTCTGTAGCCTGCCTTAGTCTCTGAGCCTGAGCCTTGCTACCTTTTCTTTATTTAAAAGAGAGATTAGCAAGTGTTGGGGAGGTGTTAAAGGTGAACTGACACCAAGCTGAGAGTTTGTCTCTAAAATAAGGGACTGTAAATGCATCCAAAGAAGACAGTGGTGGCTCACTGGTGGAAATCTTGCCTTCCATGCAGAAGACCCAGTTCAATTCCTAACCAATGCATCAAAGGCACAGCCACCACACAACTGTCAGTGGAGGCTTGTATGATGCTGAACAGGTTTCAGCAGAGCTTCCAGACTAAGGCAGACTAGGAAAAAAGGCCTGGTGATCTACTTCAAAAAATCAGCCAGTGAAAATCCTATGGATGTGTTGTGAATGGGGTCACCATGTGTTGGGGCCGATTTGATGATAGCTAAAAACAATCCTTGACTATGGGCCTCTGATTACTGGGGCCACATATTAATGATAGTCACATGCCCCCATTCCCATCTCCATGATGCATCACCAATAAGAGCCATTCAATAAATGGTAAAAAAAAAAAAAAAAAAAAAGAGTAGTCATGGCCAGGAAAATTCTCTGACCTAGTTGGTGGTTTCTGTCAGAGGCAGAGCATCATGACAAAGGAAATGGAACTAGAATGTTAAACCACACAAAAGGTTCTGTCTACCAGATAGATCTTGTGGCACTTTGCGGCCCAGCTACATCTAAAGGAATTAAAACATTCAATAGCTCCAGGGCCAGATTAAAACATCTGAGGCTCTAAACTATGTCCTACATCATCCAAAACACCAGAATGTATTTTCACAGGAAGAACATTGAACATTTATATCTAAACACAAATTAAAGCTGAGTATATACAAAAACAGTGTATTAAGAAAGAAGAAAGAGAGGCAGAGACAGAAGAAATGGGAGACAGAGAAAAAGGAAGAAGTGAAGAGAAAGGAGAAAGATCTTATGTGTACCTAAGAATCACCTAGGGATCTTGTTAACATGTGGATTCTGATTCAGTATATCTGAGGTGGGAATGCAAATTCTCAGCAGAGGGTGGAACTGGAATGAACAGTTTGGAAACCCTGGCTGACAGGGCCTTAATTTCACCTGGGACTCTCTGGGCTTAAGGAATCCTCAAAGGTAACTATAGGGGTCTGGGAGCTATTTTCAACCACTTAAAAAACCCTAATGGGAATCATATGTTTTCCTGCAACAAAGCCTACCAAATTACCTGTGGTCCCATAGCAGGCCCTGTACTTACCTCTACATGGCAAATAATTTTCTTTCTTCCAATTGCTCTTTGCAGTTGAGAACCACTCATTTGCCTGATATATATGTGCTTATGTATGTTTATATCTATGTATGTGTGTGTGTGTGTGTGTGTGTATTTAAATAGCGTCAATGCCTGGCACATAATAATGCTTACAAAATGTCAGATGGATAAGAGAACAAATGACTGAATGAAATAAATGTGATGTTATCCTGCTTTGATTGCATATTTGGTTATATATGTCTTTGATTCATCAAAATGTGAAGGCAAATTTATTAGTAGTAAATGTATATTATTTGGAAGGACGCATCACTCAGAACAAGTGAGAGAAAATAATGGAAGTGGTGCTAGGCAACAAGGAGGTTGTAAGCTGTTGACAGTCCACGTATGCATTTGTCCCCACATGCCAGGCCTAGAAACTCGAATCTCCCTGGGGAAGATGAGCCCCAGAGACACATCTGCTTCAAAGGAACCAGTGCCTAAGGCAGTATTTCTCAAAGTGAGATCTGGAAACCACCAGTACCAGAAATGCTAGGAAATCAGCTAAAATACAGATTCTTAAGTCCAACCCCAGGAACCCAAAGGTCCTTGGGTGGGGCAAACAGTTTTCACCCAACTGCTAACCTAAAGGCTGAATGTTCAAACCGACCCAGTGGTACCACAAAAAAGGTTTGCTTCCATTAGGGTTACAACCAAAACACCCTATGGAGCACAGTTCTACCTTCTAACACACCAGGTCACCATGAGTCAGAATTGACCTACCAGCAACTAACAACCACCACGCCGATCCAGAGAGTCTGAATATCTGGACTCAGGACCTGGAACTCTACATTTCAAAGTTCTTTGGGTCATTCTTAAGCATACTCAAGTTTGGGAACCATTGGCCCAAGCATCCGCCTACAAATCACATTCCAGCCACCTGCCACCTAGAGCTATGAATGGACTCAGAACAACTGCTGAATCCCCGCACTCCAGCTGTGCTCGCTCATCTCTCACCTGGGACCCATAAACATTGTGCTAAGAGAAGATGTAGTGGGAACCAGGTGTAAATCATGCTCCTCTGCCCCTCTTTCCACCCCTACCTTCCCTTAAGGAAGGGCCCTGACCTCAAGGGACTGCTCACTGGGCATTTCAATAAACTCCAACTGGCCCTTTTTCAGATGGTCCAGTCAATTAGAACTTCATCAGGAATCAATTTGTGAGGACCAGCTGAGATGTAACTATAGATCAGAACCATGGCAACTGATTATCCCACTAATGGAATATTCCATTGATTAATTGAGTATTTAAATCATTCAGAGCATGGCCGTGTGTTGCATTGTCACGGGATGGAAGGGCCATGGAGAGTGTCAGAGTCAAAGAGGACACTGATGGCTCTTTCTTTAAACGTCAGCTTTCAGCAGCAAAACAGGTCAGCCTCAGATTCTCAGAAAGCAGGAGAATTGCAAGTTCTTCAGTGTCATAGCATGACCTCCCACACGCTGATGGAACCAAAGGGTGCAGATGACTTGGAATTCTCCATTTTCCTCCAAGACAGTGCACTGAGTATCTCAAAGAGACATCTACACTAGTGCTTTTCACACTTTAGAATCACCTAGAGATTTGTCAAAACACAGATTCCTGGATCTACACTTTAGCAGGTCTGCACTGGGGCCTGAAAGTTTGCATTTCTAACAAGCACCCAGGTAAAGCTGGAACTACATTTTAAGTAGCACTGATCTACAATTGGAGTCCTTAAATAATAAAATTGGTTAAGCACTCAGCTGCTAACATAAAGGCTGGCAGTTCAAGTCCACCCAGAGGGGCCTAGCAAGAAAGGCCTGGTGATCTACTTCCAAATTAGCAACCATTGAAAACCCTATGAAGCACATTTCTATTCTGACATCCATGGGGTCACCATGAGTTGGAATTGACTCAATGGCAGCTGGTCTTATTTTTGTTTTGTTTTTGATGAACAAGTTACAAACATACCTTTTAACAATCAGGATGGGCCAACCTCTCAAAAAACCCATTGTCATCAAGTTGGTTCTGACTCATGGTGACCCCATATGTTATAGCATAGAACTGTTCCATAAGGTTTTCCTGGCTATAATCTTTACAGAAGCAGATCACCAGGCCTTTCTTCCACGGTACTGCTGGATCAGTTCAAACATCAACTTTTAAGTTAGTAGTTGAGACAGTATCTATTTAGGTTATGCTGGAAAAAAAAAAAAAAAAAAAAAAACCTCATTGCAATCAAGTCGATCTGACTCATGGCGACCCCTCCTGGGTTTCCGAGGTGATATCTCTATTGAAGTAGATTGCCCAATCTTCCTTCCAAGGAGTACCTGGTGGGTTTGAACTGCCAGCCTATGCTAGCATCTGAAATTTAAAAATGGACATTACCAGTGGCAATGGAACATTGACAACAATTGCAATATGCATGTATCACTGCATCAGTGCAGCAGTGTATGCATACCATACATTTTATTAGGACATTTGATTAAGAGCGAGGGTTTTCTTTTGGGATTGCATCTTACTCCAGTTTTCTTAGCCGCCTAATTCAGGATGAGAAACTTAGTTTCTTCAGGCCTGGGTTTCCTTATTCCAAGGATGTTCACTGCTGCATCACAGATAGGCTTGTGGTAAGAATGCATGTAAAGCACTTAACGCAGTGCTTGGCACGTAGTAAAAAGCAATTAACGGAAGCTATTACTATTATTACCATGTTACCCAATACCTAAAAAGGTCTCAGAAGTCGGGTTCCCTTTGGGGAAAAGAACGATAGGATTGCTGTTTGCCAAGAAGCAGATGTGTCTGCTAAAGGGGTGGGAAGAACAATGGGAAAGCCCCTTGCTCCCTGCACCTTCTCTAGGTCTCTGCACTTGGTCTTTTCCACTTAATTGCAAGGTATATGATGTGCACACCTTCCAGGGAGCAGAACCAAATTTCCCCAAGCAGCTGGTAGAGCATGAGTGAAAAAAAAAAAAAAAAAAGGAAGAAATTTGGCATTCATACTATATTTTATGCACTCTTTCATAAGTGATCTCATTTAATCTTTAATAAAACTCTAAGAGATTGAAATAATTATCCCTATTTGTTAGATGAGGAAAGTAAGAATGAAAGTAGGGAGATTAGCACAAGTCTATCACCTGGTGGGCTGGAATTGGAGCCCAAATTTGCTCAATTCTAAGGTTCATGTCACAGCCTCTGCCCATCTGTCAGCAGAGGCTAGTGTGTTGCTGTGATGTTGAACAGGTTTCAGTGGAGTTTCCAAGATGGATCAGAAGAAAGGCCTGGTGATCTACTTCTGAAAACCAGCCAATGAAAACCCTATAAGATACCACAAATGACCATGGGGCAGCATTTTGTTCTAGCATGCATGGGGTCACCATGAGTCAAGGATAGCTAACTATAACATCAAAGCCTTGGTTATTTTCCACTGTACCCACTGTGTCTGAGTCTGAGTGACTGTGCAGATAGGTGCAGGTGTGTGAGTGCTGGTGGAGGTTCACCTTCACAAAACCTAAGTCTGTGAGGAGGTGCATATACTCACTACACAGAAAGATGGGGGACATCTGCATTCAAGTCACACTGGAGTAAGTTATTCTAGTCACTTGGATTTCAGCTTATTCCCCTGAGGACTTCTTAACACTGGGGTACGCATTGTGAAGTCTGCTCATTCCCTGGCAAATGTGGATTGCTTCATTGGTCCTTACATTTTCATTTGAGTGACCTACAAAGCACAAAGAATGACAACAGTTCTTGAATTATTTTAGCCTGTGAACCACTTCTACAGAGGAAAAGATAGCATAGGCTACCTATCGTTGAGATCCTGAAGACGAAATTCCTCCCCAGAGCATAGCTTCTGATGACATGCCCATGAGTGATAGCGTGAAAATATTAGAGGTAAATTATTCATCCATGGCACACCAAATTGGATCCACTCTCTTCTTGTAAAAATTAATCCTACAAGAGATGTTCCATTGAACCCTGAGGACTTCTCTTGCCTATGTCTGAAGCCCCCAGGCTCTGATACCGTCTTTCTCCCAGTGCCTTAGGCCCAAGTATCAGAAAGTAATATAAAATCCACAGGGCTAAAATATTTGCATGCGTTTGTCTGCCTTCAGCCCTAACTTTCATGAATACAATTGCCCATATCTTTATTTCAGCTGTTGTTTGGATACTCATGGCAATGGATCCGTGTATTCTTTAGCTCATCGAGAGTGCACTAACTTGGGAGTGTCGGGTGTAGACTCTAAGCCAGGCTTTGTCACTAACCAGTTGGTGACTTAGAAAATCGTCCACCTCCATCTGGGCCTCAGCGTCCTTCAGTCCTAAAGATTTGTGAATCCAAAAGATATTCTCCATTTGGCAGATGGGATCTTAAGGGTCTCGCCTTTGCAGTGAGGTCTCTTCTCTAAACAAGGATGTTTTTTCTAAGGGTAATTTAAGCCTGGGCAGACTAAGTATGATGTAGACAGCTTTTTTCATAGCCAGGTTGATGAAAGACAGGAGTAGCATAAAATATTCAAAAAGCAACGATCAAAATTTAGCCAATAGCCTCAGGCCACGTCCCAGCTAAGCCTTTTCAGACTTTCATCATGTCCTGTGTGGGTTCTGAACCCTGCCAACTGCAGGCTCATTCTGGCTAGTCTCTGAGCCAAGAAGAATTTGGCCACATAGTTTATTCAGACCTCCTCTCCATTTGTGAAGGACTTTTAAAGGTTGTCTAGGACTCTTAATGCCATCCTCTAGGTGGGC
Source organism: Orycteropus afer afer (assembly GCF_000298275.1). Lineage (NCBI taxonomy): Eukaryota > Metazoa > Chordata > Mammalia > Tubulidentata > Orycteropodidae > Orycteropus > Orycteropus afer. Next base: position 2,076,482 of record NW_006921737.1, on the reverse strand, counting down.
TTAGGGTAAGAGCGACTCCCTGGACGTTTTCATGAGGTTCATTGAACCCTTTCCAGTTCCAGTCAGGAAATCAGTTCTACTCTGACCCTGTAAACTGTTGTTGTTAGGGAACATCAAGTAGGCTCCAACTCATATCGACCCCACGTATAACAGAACGAAATAATGCTTGATCCTGATTCACCACAGGAAAGTACTAGTAGAGCAGAAGACCATCTCATAATTCAGTACTCCTTTCCTACCACCATACAATAAAATTCCACACACTGCAACAATGGGCTCAAATACAGCAACGATTGCGAGAATGGTGCAGGACCTGGTGGTCTTTCATTCTGTTATACATAGGGTCACTATGAGTAGAAACCAACTTAACAGCACCTAACACAGCACAACATGGTGGTAGATAAGAAGATGATGGTATCAATTATGATGCTTTTGTCTCCATGTAACAGATCATCCAGAAAGGATGAATCAAGGATATTTAATTACCTTACCTAACCAGAAGTTACAGAAGCAGGAAAGTTCAAGGGTCAATCCAGTGGTTAAACAATGTCTTGAAGGAACCAGGTTCTTTCTACCCTTCTGCTTTACTGTTATTATCATTATTTCTTAAGCTCCTCCTGGCCGCAAGATGACTGTTGTGGGTCCAGGCATCATATTCTCACACAATCATATTCATAATACAAAAAAGGGCATTTTCTCCTCATGTACCTCTTTTTATTAAGGAATAAAACCTTTCTTGGAAAGGTCCCTGTATATTAACTCTTAAGTCCTTAGGGCAAAGATTAGACCCTATTATCCTTGCTCTAGATAGAAGGGAGCCTAGAAAGTGAGTTTGTGACATGTTTAACACTTAGGGTGGAAGGTCAACTATAACAGAAAGGAAGGGTTTAGGGTATAGAGAGGTCTGTTAGGTAGTCAGCCAGCAATGTTGGCCCAACCAGTAAGACAGTCATTTATCTAGGTAGTGTTGCACCACAAATATGTTTCAAACATGAGAAATTTCTTCCTGAATGAATTAAGAGTTCTAATATTACAGAGCACATTTTGATATGGGACATGAAAGGTCATAAAGCCTGGAATGACCTTTCATGCCCCATATCAAAACATACTCTGTAATATAAGAACTCCTAACTCATTCAGGTAGAAATTTCTCATGTTTGAAAGACATTTGTGGTGCACAGACCCACAGAGCAATGCTAGTTGCAGCTAGACTCAACAGGTGACAAAGCATCAGGGCTGCCATGCTGCACAACTCCAAGGGGTGCCATTCACACAGGAGACCCTGATGGGGCTGAAAAGGTGTCCATGCATTCCTGTCTCATGGGTTCAGAGATTCGAAGAAGAAGGACCTGATTCCCAGACAACAGGAAGCCACAGGGGGATTTTCAACACTGGCCCAGGTCCTTGAGATCACCCTACAGATCCTCACACCATCCTCCAGGGATCTGCTCTCCCACAAGGCTGCACTTACCCAAAACTCCCTCACCAGGCAGAGAATGAAAATGACCTTGAGTCCAGTGGTTCAAACCTCATGAATAGTCTGTGGTGAGCAAGAAAAAAAAAACAGGCAATTTTTACATCCCTTCAGTTTCTTCCACATGTCTTAGTTTCCTAGGGTTGCAGTAACAAAGTACCACTAAGTGAGTGGCTTAAAACAACAAAATCTTATTCTCCTACAGTTCTGGAGGCCAAGAGTCTGAAATCAAGGTGTTAATAGGGCATGCTGTATCTCTGTAGGCTCTAGGGAAAGAATCCTCCCCTGCTTCTGTTCATCCCAGGCATTCCTTAGCTTGTGGTAGCATAACTCCAGTCTCTGCCTCCATCTCCACATGGCCCACTTCCCTGTGTATCAGTCTCTCTCCTTCTCTCTCTCTCTCTCTCTCTTCTTCTTATAAGGGTACAAGTCATAGATTAAGGCCCACTCTACTCCAGTATGATTAGATCAACTAATTACACCTGCAAAAAGCCTATTTCCAAGCAAGGTCACATTCTGAGGTACTGAGCATTAGGATGTCACTACAACTTTTTTGGGAGGACATGCTTCAATCCATAATACCACTCTTCTGCTTTGTCTACATCCAGACATAGATTACAAATAAGAGATCCATACAGAAGAGCAGAAGACAGTTAAATACAGATAACTGCAACAAAACTGAGGGTGTGGCCTCTCCAGTGAGATCTCTTTGTCATTGTCAAGGCCCAGGTTGACAAATAAGAGTCCCTACTTATATCAAGGTCTGTAGGACCCAGGAAAAAAGTAGCTAAAGGCTCATCGAGGGAAAGTAACTGATTTCTAGGAGGGCTTGTTCTGTCCTAGACATTAGGTGGGACATAGTGTCATTGTTAGCTACCATGGAGTCAGATCCAACTCAAGTCTACCCCATGCATAGTGGAATGAAATGCTGCCTGGTCCTGTACCATTGACTACACTGGCTTCAAATGCACACTGATTCTGTGATCCTTGGAACTTCAAGTGGTAGGTATTATCCCATTCATTCTACAGAAGAGACATCAGGTAACCCTCTACCATCACAAAGCTAACAAGTAACTAGACTTGGATTTGACACATAATCTTTCTGACTTAAAAATTCTTCCATGAGTTGAGAGCCCCATTTTCCTTGGGGTGGGGATGAAGGTTTTCAGGGTGCCTGATTATAATAGAAGACAGCTGCTTTGCCCACATATATCTGGTACATTTTTGTAGCATGAGAAGCTCTCTTCCACCATAGGAACCACTTGGGGTTTATGGCTGCTAACCCCATCCACCAGGACAATAGCAGTCTAGGCGAGGCAAGACCATGTTCCCACACCCCATTCCAACCTCTTTGTGTTAATAAACCCTGGAACCCTCTTCTTTCTTCCCAGCTTCTCATTTATTTTTCCAAAGAGCACAATAAGCACAATTGATTTAAAAATAAAAATCCCTGGCTTATGCACAGAAGCATTATTCAGGAAGGTTAAAAATGATGAGGAGGCATTATTTCCCCATTATCCTTACTTTGTATCCTTGTAATTGAAACACCACAAGACCAGGGTGGCCTCCCTTGATGGCGTCGCGTGTAGGTGGTTGTTTCAGGTGGGCAACGTGTAAGGCAGTCAATGTCTGGGTGTCCTTGGTGCCGTGCTGAAACGAACCACAAAGGACAAAGGCTTGTAAATCAGCAGAGCTGGAAGGGACTTTCTGGACGATTCAGTACAACTCCTTCATTTGTTAGCTGGGGAAAGCAAGAATAGTTCCAGGCAGAGAAGGAAGGAAACCTCGGGAATTCATGAGTCAGTGTGAGTGAATTGCTACATGGAAGCCTAGAGAAAATAGAATCCAAAAAGGTAACTTGGCCTTCCCCTTGGGATGGAGCAAATTTTTTTCTCTATTAAAATGCCCAAACAGGAATTAAGCTTTTGTTCTTCTCTTTTTCTATTGAATAAGGTGGGAAGACATCTGAGAGGACTTGGAAAGTCTGCCCTGGAAGAACAAATAACTCTTTAGTCATGAAAGTGGGTGCAGAACCTCATAAAGCAAAGAGAAACCACATTTAAGAAGGTGGGAAAAGATGGGCCTTTTGTGTTTTAGGGTGTGTAGCAGTTCTAAGGAAAGGGAATGTGATTAGATTCTAAGTCTCAGAAGCAGCATGTGCTTGAACCAATTCCAACCTAGTGCAGCTGTGCAGATGGATGGACATGTGGGACAGAAAATGTCCAGAGGTGCCATCCCCAGATACAACTCCCTTAGGCCAGGAGTGAGTGTGGGTGCGTGGAGGGAGATAATAGACAGGCTGGGGGAGGAAACACCCAATTATGTTCCAGATGGTAATTGTCTCCCGTAGGCAGAACCCCTCTCTCCCTGCTCTGGGCTCCCACTGCACTGTTTGTACTTACAATAGTGCACATGGCAGTCTGCCTGGTATTAGTTCAATTTGTTTTAACACTGTCTTGTCCCTCTCTCTACAAAATGAGCTCCTGGAGGACAGAGTTCACTCTTATCAACACTCAATGGCCTACATCCTCAGTCATCTCCAGGGTCAACAGGGACCAAGTGTGGCTTGCCCTACACACAGGCTTAGATTTGAGCATGAGATATTTAGAAGATCCTACATATTTCTAGCAGGGAGGTTGGGGTGATGCCAAGAAGGGTTAACTAGAGGCCAATGGGTCTCACAAGATGAGGCTGGCATCAGGGAATTCACGATAGTCCAAGATCTGATCCTGAAACTGATAGGCTCAGAAACTTGATGTAGCAAGAGTTGATCTGTCACTTAGAAACAACTCACATCAGTTGAGTTCTTCAGATGGATGTACAAACTGGACTCTAATATGTTTATTTGTATTGAAACTTCAAGAATATATGGTCATGCAGACTAAAATGTTCGAGTTTGTCTGGCCAAAGCTATCCTTCCTGGTCAAGATCTTCCCCATCAGCCTTTAAGTATGCTCAAATCTCTTATCTGAAAAAGAATAACAAAAAATATAACACCTCTTTACCTCATATCTTCTTCTAGCTTCTACCATATCTCTCTCCTCCCCTTTATAACCAAAGTTCTATGAAGAATTGTTCATTGTCATTATCTGTTTCCTCATTTCACACTTATTTCTCAATCCACTTCAATATGGCTCCTATCCCGCAGTGACATTCAAGATATTTAATTACCAATAGGGCCTGGAAACAATTCAATCCACCATAGAGTCTGGTAGGATCCTAGAGACCCCTGCTGGTTGGGGGGTTGATTTTTATTGCTGGGCCATGGAGATGTCCCACGTGAGCCAAGGAAAAAGATAATGAGTTGAAGTGGTAGAGAATCAATCAGGAGGTTTGAAGTGATAGCTATTTATCAACCAATGCAGAAGTATTTTGATATTTTAATAACCATCATGGCTATATCAATAGGTATGGTCTCAACACCAGCCTTATTCCATTACTCCACATAAATGGCCCTTGCTAAGCTCATCAGTGGCTTCCATGTTGCTAAATCTGCTAAGTTTATTTTTCAGTCCTTATATTACTTCATCTTTCAACTGCATCTGACACTGTTGACCATTCCCTTGTTCTTAAAATACTCTTTTTTCTTTCTTTGCCTCACACTTCCCGGGTTTCCTTCTACAGTTTAGCAGCTTTCTTTCTTTTTTTTTTTTTTTCAATATCCTTTTCTAATTCATTCCCATTTCATGTGATTATTCTATTTTGTAATTCCTAGGAGCTCTCATAGCATAGTGCCTAAGGCACTTGACTGCTAACCAAAAGGCTGGCGGTTCAAAACCAGCCACTCCTTGGAAGGAAGGTTGGGCAATCTAGTTCTGTAGTGATACTGCCTCAGAAACCCAAGGAGAGGTCATTATGAGTCGGGTCCAACTCCACAACCCATAACAACAACGACAAAGGTTCAATCTTAAACCATCTTTCCTCCTAACTCTAGTCTTTCTCCCTAGACAATCATACTCATGCCTGTGTCTTCAATTTCATTTTATACACACACACACACACACACAAAACAATTCACTGCTGTGGATTTGAATCTGACTCATAGCAACCCCTCTTTGGGTTTCTGAGGTGATATCACTACGGAAGTAGTAGGAGTGGCTGGTGGGATTGAAAAGCCAGCCTTCTGGTTAGCAGTCAAATGCCTTAGGCACTACACCACCAGAACTCCTTTTAGGTCATATTTTATATCACTAGTCCAGAACTTTCCTCTGAGTGTCAGCTCCAACAACGTAATGTCTCAAAAGTACTTAAGTAGAGAATATTTATGAAATACAAATCTGATAAAGGACTAATAGCCAGAAAACATTTTTGAAAACCTTCAAAACTTGATAATAAGAAAACAAAAAACCAAATTTGAAAATAAGCAAAAAATTTAAACACTTTCTGTTAATATCTAGATCTAAAGATGGTAAATTAGCCCATGAAAAGATGTTCAACATCATTATCATTGGGGAAATGAAAACTAAATTAACAATGAGCTACCACTACGTATCTGTTAAAGTGGCTAAGATAAAAAATACTGACTAAGTGTTGACAAGGATGTGGAGCAACTGGAACTCTCATACATTGCTGGTGGGAATACAAAATATATAGCCTCTTTGGAAAATACAGTTTGGCAGTGTCTCATAAAGTTAAATGTATATGTACCATACATCCCAGAAATCCCACTCTGTATGAATTGAATTATGTCCTCTAACATATGTGTAAGGAGCTCTGGTGGTGTAGTGGTTAAGACAATTGGCTGCTAACCAGAAAGTCAGTGGTTTGAACCCACCAGCTGCTCTGAGGAAGAAAGATAAAGCAGTCTGCTTCTGTAAAGATTTACAACCTTGGAAACCCAATGGGGATCACTATGAGTCAGAATTGACTCAGTGGCAGTGAGTTTGGTTTGAGTTTCTGAAATATCTGTAATTGAAACTAATCTAATTAATATAATCATTTCCAATAATGCAATCTAATGTAGTAGAATTAATCAATCAATTCAGGTCATATCAGTGTAGGGGGCTTATTTGGAAGGCCAACTTCTCATCAGCAAATTGGTTTGGTAAGCTTCAAGTCAGGTTACTAGTAGACTATGTGATCCTCAGCCTATATGACCATGAGACCAGAAGTAGATGGTGCCCGGCTACCACTATCAACCACTCAGAAAATGATGAGTGCAGGAAATCCTGGATAGAGCTAGAGAACAATATGGAACAAAGCTCAAAATTATAAAAATAGAAAACAAAAAGACCAGGTTTACTGATCTATAGAACCTGGTGAGAACCCTGAGACTATGGCCTCTAGTTACCTTTCAGGTCTAGAACTGAACTCACTCCTGTGGCCCCCAGCCAAACAATAGACAGGCATATAGAATGAACATTTATATCAGGTAGATAAACTCCTTAGAGTAATTGTGAGAGAACAGAAGGGCAGTGTTTGCACAGGGATAAGATGAGGGGGCAGGAATGTATAGGAAGGAAGGACACAGGGAAGAGGTAAGTGTCTATAGGGAGGAAGTGGGAAGAGAACAGTTACATTGTGAGGAATTGCAGTCAATGTCATGAAACAAAATTTATATTAACTGCTATATAGAAATTGAATTTTCTCTGTAAACTTTCACCCAAATCACAATAAAAATGTTTTTAAAAAATACTTCAAGTCAGGTTATAGCAGGGCCAGTTAGCTATGAGATTAAAAGAATAAAGTAGTCTCCTGTTGCTTTGGTTTCCTTAAATATATGCCTCCTACACTTTTTTTTTTTAATTTTTATTGTGATTTTGGTGAAAATTTACAGAGCAAATTCACTTTCCATACAGCAGCTCACATACACTTTGTCTCATGACATTGACTACAATTTCCCACAACACAATTGTGGGAAATTTCCTCCCACTTCCTCCGCATAGTTACATCTTCCATGTGTCCTTCCCTCCCTTGTGCCTCCTAAACTCTTGTATTTCTGCTTTTAAGCAATTCAATCCCCTTCTGAGGAATTCTCTTTTTGTAATCTGTTAATTTTCTTGATCCCCCTAATAGTGAAGTTTAACTAGCCCCGAGACTTATCATTTTGCTTGTTCCTCTTATGTGTGTGTGTGTGTCTATGTGGGAGCTCTGGTGGAGTGATGTCTAAGGCATTTGACTGCTAACCAGAAGGCTGGCAGTTCAAACCCATCAGCCACTCCTCGGAAGGAAGATGGGGCAATCTACTTCTGTAAGTGATACTGCCTCGGAAACCCAAGGAGGGGTCGCTATGAATCGGGTCCGACTCAACAGCACATAACAACAACAACAACATATATATACACACACACACATATGTCTTTTGTGTGGAGGAACCACATGGCAGAGTTCAGAGGAAGGCCTCCTATCCCAGGATCTCCCTTCTCTTCCCACTTTCAACTCTTTCTCACATCATAAGGGCCACAATCCTGCCTGTGGAACCCAAATCCTGAAAGTCCATGCCTGTGATACCACTTGTAGATGGGGCTGAACACACCAGTCTATCCATCTTGGGGTAAGTGGCCCAGGAACAAAGGTCTACACAGGCCCTAAAAATAGGCTTGGGCATTTGGGCAGTGTGCTCAAGAAGACAATGTAGGTTCTGGTAGGTGTGTCCGTTTGGCCCTGTAGGAATGGGCACAGCCAGAGGAAGGTCAGAGTGGAGCTCTATAAGCATGGGATGGAGGCTGGGACAGGAGCCTTAGCTTCCAGGACTAAGGACAGTGCTACCATATATAACCACGTGTACTACTCACCATGAAATGTATGTTCTGGTATATTTCCTCAGAGCGAGCCAGAGCATCTATTATGGAAGGTAAGATGCAAAATACTGGAATATATGCTCCTTACTGATACTGAAAGTCCAGGCCTGTCTAAACTAGTGAAGAGGTCAGAATACAGAGCATTTTTAAAGAAATACATAGAGAATTTTTAAATCATAAGGGCCCAGTCCCACTTCTTTGTTTTAAAGAAGTAACATGAGCTCCAGAAAGGCCCAGTAACTCCTTCAAGGTTGAGGATCTAAGCAACAAACCCAGAGCCCAGATGCATGGATTTGGCACCAAAGTGCTCCTCCTACACCTTAAAATTTTCAAACACATTCACACAAGGGACGATGAAGTGTGAGAGTTGTAGCTTAAAGGGTATCAGGGCACCATCCAAGAGTCAGCTGCCCAAGTGCAAAGGCTGCTTCTGCCTCTGAAGAGATGTGGGAACTTGGGGCAAATTACTTTTCATGCTAAATTCTATGTTCTCATTTGTAAAATGGTGTCCTAGGACACCTGGATTCACCCAGTTCCATTTTTTCTGGAGGGTTAAAATAAAATCCATACAAAATAGCACAGTGTCTGATATATTGAAAAAAAAAAAATTTCAATAAATATGAGTTACCATTATTATTTTATGACAGTGAGGATTTTACGACAGTTAAGAGAAGAAATGAACAAAATATTGTTGGTGTCCCCAGGCTTTTGGGAACTGAGAGTGAAACATGGTTTATAAATCCCATATTGATAGTTGGTATGGGAAGAGGGCTGGAGGCTCTTGAATCTCAAGTACTATGTTATAATTTACTTCCAACAATCTTGCTGAAGCAATTAATTTACATCATCTGTTTTCTTTCTCTTTAATATCTCTCCCTCCCCTTAATCAGACTCTCAAAGCAGATTCATCTATTTTACTCGTCTTTTCAAAGAACAAGTTATTTACTCTGTCTAATATTCTTTGTTTTTTATCCCATTAATGTCTGCACTTATTTTCATTAATATCCCTTTCCCACTTCCTTTGGGTTTACTCAGTTGTTCCTTTTCTGATTTCATATGATGATTACTTAGTACCACTCCTTTTTTTAAAGGTGGGGAGGGGCTTTTTCTTCACTAATAATGAAGGCATGTAAGGCTATGTTTGCCTCTGAAAATAACCTTTGCTATGTCTGATATATCATTTTGACTGCTAACCAGTAGGTTGGCAGTTCAAACCCACCAGCCACTCTGCGGAAGGAAGACTGGGCAAACTAGTTCTGCAAACATTTACCACCTTGGAAACACAATGGGGTTGCTATGAGTCGGAATCAACTCGCTGGCAGTGAGTTTAGTTTTGGTTTTGGTTTACCCTCTCTAAAGAAAGATTTCTGAACAGATGCAAACTTAAATCCTGGCCTGTAAAAAAACAATCACAAATTAAAAATTAATGATAGGCATAGTTGACATGTCAATGTTTGACTAAAAACCAGCTGCTGTGGAGTTGATTCCATGGCAACCCCATGTGTGCAGAGTGCTCCATAGGATTTTCAAGACTGTGAATTTTCACAAGCAGATCACTAGGCCTTTCTTCAGAGGGGCCTGTAGGTGGGTTTGAACCTCCAACCTTTTAGTTAGTAGTCAAGTGCTTAACCATTTGTGCCAGCTAGAGATTCCTAATGCTTGACTGTTGTTGTTGTTGTTATATGCCGTCGAGTTGGACCCGACTCATAGCGACCCCTCCTTGGGTTTCTGAGGCAGTATCACTACGGAAGTAGATTGCCCCATCTTCCTTCCGAGGAGTGGCTGGTGGGTTTGAACCACCAGCCTTCTGGTTAGCTTGACTATCTGTCCTTAAAGTTTAACTTCCTCTCCTTTCCTCTCCTCCAGTCTAGCTACTATTGTTCAAGTTGCCCCATCTCTCCTTTGACTTCTATACTAATGCTCCCAGTTAAGTTTCTTCCCTGCCTCCAATTCCTTCTCCATGTCATGGTTTCTGGATCTTTCTAATTCACAAATATCATCTCATCACTCTTCTGCCTAGAATTTCTTCAGTAGCTTTGGCACTGTAGGATCATTTTAAGCATGACAGATATGATCCCATGGCTGAACTCCTGCCCACCTCTCTAGCATCAACCACCCTCACTCTTCAGCTTCATCCATCCTTCTCCTTCAGCATTTGGTCCTTCAAACTGTCCTTCAAACAGTGTTTGATTCTTGCATTCCCAGCTTCCTTTAGAACCTCATCCCTTTGCTCCACACACTGCCTCTGTCTGCAGTGCCTGCCCATGTCTCCCCTGCCAACCCCTTCCCTACAGACCATCTGGTCTGAACTCTCAGTCACTGACTTCAGAAAGCTTTCTCTGACAGTGTCTCCCCAGCCCTCAGCAAAATGCCTCTCTACCCACCTGGCCACTTAGAAGTTCTTCTTCCTTCCTCTTAGCACCTTGTATTAAAATAATCTGTTTACTTGTCTAGGGAGTCCCTGCGTGGTGCACATAGTTAATGTGCCTGGCTGCTAACCAAAAGGTTGGATGTTTTAGTCCACCCAGAGGAACTCTAGTGGTATAGTGCCTAAGGCATTTGACTGTTAACCAGAAGGTTGGCAGTTCAAACCCACCGGCCACTCCTCAGAAGGAAGACTGGGCAATCTACTTCCATAGAGATACTATCTTGGAAACCCAAGGAGGGGTTGCTATGATTCAGAATCAACTCGATGACCGTGAGTTTGGTTTGATTTTTTTTGTTAGAAGCATCTCAGAAGAAAGGCCTGTCAATCTACTTTCAAAAAACCAGCCACAGAGAACAGTTCTACTCTGACACATATAGAGTTGCCATGAGTCAGAGTTGACTCCACAGCAAATTGTTTGGTGTTTTACTAGTTTATCTCTTTATTACGGGTCAAAGACAATGTTTGCTTTAACCTAGGTTCCCAGCCCCTTGCTCAGATGCTGGATACAGAGAGCAGAACCCCCCATTAAATTTGTTGGCCTTGAGGGTTTTCTGGCTCAAGCTGTGGGAAAAAAAATAAAACCATGCAAATGCACACAAGTGCCAAAAGCAGAGGCGAGTCACTTCCCTAACCTCAGCCACTGCCACCACAGCAGCTCAGGACTACAGATGGTACCCTCAAGTTTCCATCCTTGTTTTCCTTGTGTCTAAATATCAGGTCCTTTGTCTTCAACAAAAGGCAGACCCTTTGGCCCTTTCATTGGGCTAGGCAAAATTGGGTAAAGGGTCTAGTCTTTATTGGACACTCTGTTTGGCAAGAACTTTAAGCAAGGTACCTCATTTAATTCTGCAAAGTGGTACTATTATTCCCATTCTCCATAACAGGAAATCGAGGCTGAAAGAATTTGCTCTCAGATTCTATTATGTTCGTGAATCACCTGGGAATCTTGTTAAAATGCAGATTGTGATTCAGCAGATCTGGGGTGGGGCCTGAGATTCTACATTTCTAACAAGCTCCTACTGATGCTGATGGACCATGGACTGATGCTCCATGGACCACATTTTGAGCAGCAAGGGTCGAACTGGGAGGAGGCTGCCTTCCTTCTTGCAATACAACCTCTAGAGCAGCATTGTCTAACAGAACTTTCCACAGTGATGGAAATGTTCTATAACCTACACTGTTCAATACGGTAGGCACATGGGACCACTAAGCCTTGAAATGTAGCTAGTGCAACTGAGGAACTGAGTTTTAAATTTTATTTCATTGAAATTTAAATAGCCACACGTGGCTAAAAACAAACAAACTTGGTGTCCTTGACTTGATTCCAACTCATGGTGGCTTCATGTGTTACAATGTAGAACTGATTTATAGTTTTCTTATCTGTACTCTTTACAGAAACATGTTGCCCTGCCTTTCTTACATACTGGGTGGGTTCTAACTGACAATCTTTAGGTTAGTGCCACCCAGAGATCTTCGCATGTGGCCAGTAGCTACCATAGTGGGGTAGAGTAACTATAGATGGGGGCTGGGAATGTTGTAGCAAAGAGTTACAAGTGCTGAAGGACTGGCCCTTCCTCCACAGTAGTTGGAGACAAAAATGATCAGAAGTTCAGGGCTGGGCTGGATATCATCCATGTGCAAGTGCCATCTTGAGCTTCCAGCTAGCAGCTGGGACAGGGCTGTGGCTGAAGCTGTCCATGTGGGTATTGGAAAAGGAAAAAAAGTGTTTCACAACATGTTGTACCTCTATGAAGTAACTTCCCTCCCCTGAGCAATGCTTGGAGGAAAACAGGGACAGAGGGAACAGGATGCAATGAAGTCATCACCATCACAGAAGGCTGAGGCTGGGGGCAGGCCAGTCACTGAGCGCTTACTATATGCTAGCCATTGTCGTCAGTACAGCACACATAGAATCATTTTAATCTCCACAACAACACCTCTCCCTTTTGTACAGATAAGGCACAGAAAGATGAAGAGACTTGTGTGAGGTCACATAACTAGTATGTGACAGAGCTGGGACTAGAAGCCTGAAAGTCTGGCTCTAGAGCCAGCGCTCTTGCCTATATGCTAAACTCAACAAGGGGTGGTCTGTCTGGCTTGGAAATTATTGCACTAAGAAATGTCTAGGCCCTTCATCTGGGTTCCCAAGACTCTTATGCTGTTGTTCTGATGAGATCGCAGGTCCTAGTGGAGTCTAATAGCCAGGAATGAAGCCATCACTGCCATCATTAGAGCAAGGAACCTTAGATCCTGAGCAAGGAGAGAGACCAGGGGGAGCCCAGGTGAGCCCCTTTTCCCCTTCTCCATCCCTTGGCCCCAGCCCTTGTTCCTTAGATGCAAATTCATTCCAGCCTCATTCAACTATCTGCAAGTTAGAAAGAGGGCCTAGAGGAGAAAGGCAGAGGACCAGTTTAGGTGGCATCTATGGGGTAGAAGATTCACTTTCACTCCAGTAGGGCACCACAGGGCATGAGCTGGTCAGAGAGAGGTTCCTTCCCCTGGTCTTTCTGGAGCTCCCATCAAGAGTACTCAGGCAGCTGCTGGCCCTTTAAATGGAGCCAGCTCCCACTGGGCACTCTTAAAACTCACTTCATTCATGAATTAAGTCCCTGACATCCCATATCTGTATGATCAATATGTTTGTTTATTAGCAGCAGCTGCTGTGTTTTAGTGAAGGCGGTGGGCCCCAGTGAGAGGGCCGCTCTGGTAACCACAATGCAGAGCCTGGGATGGGAAGAAGAAAGGCCTCCTGCTGGCAGATGGGAGCTGGGGCTGGATAGGATTTCATGGTAATGGTCCTTTAATTGAAATCACTAGTTCAGTAGGACTCTTCAGCAGGGAGCTGTGTTGATGGCTCCTGGCTTGGTCCTTCCTTCACTAGGTTCATTACCTGGTGGATGTGCTCACAGTTGTGGGACTAAGGAAGTGGTGGTGGGACCCCTGGACAGCCACTGAGGAGTGTGCTGAGGGGAGGGAGCCTCGGGAATTGACTGCTCTCGGATGTTAAGACCTTCCATCTTGGCCTCCCTGTTGTTGTTGTTGTTGTTATGTGCCGTCGAGTCAAACCCGACTCATAGCGACCCCTCCTTGGGTTTCCGAGGTAGTATCACTACGGAAGTAGGTTGCCCAATCTTCACTCCGAGGAGTGACTGGTGGGTTTGAACCGCCAGCTGTCTGGTTAGCAGGCAAGTGTCTTAGCCACTATGCTACCAGAGCCTGGTCCCAAACCTGAGCTTGTCTCCTTGTCCCCATCCTGAGTTCATTTCACCACAGTGACTCAAGAACCTCATTCTTAGGGTGAGTTATGTTTTTCCAGACAGATTTATCATTTTCCAGTTCTGATATTTCCTTTGCTTAATGATTTAGGGTCCCTGCCTCTATCCATTTGGGGTGTTGAAGGTCCAGGGAGCAACTCTGAAATGCCTATTTTATCCATTCACATATTTGAGGAACAACTTCTCTATGCCAAGAACCATAGTAGATGCTGGGAACACAAAGATACAAGAATGTGATCTTGCCCTGGGAGAATTTACAGTCTTGTGGAGCTCTGGTGGCATAGTGCCTAAGGCATTTGACTGCTAACCAGAAGGCTGGTGGTTCAAACCCACCAGCCACTCCTCGGAAGGAAGGTTGGGCAATTTACTTCCATAGTGATACTGCCTCAGAAACCCAAGAAGGGGTTGCTATGGGTTGGATCTGACTCCACGGCAGTGTATTGCATTGCTTTGAGGGTCAAAGCATGCAATCATTGACAATATAACTTAGAATCTCCTGAGAAGCAGAGATTTTGAAAGTCCTCAAGGAATGACTCAACCACTACTTACTCAATGTTTGAATACAGTCCTCAACATTTCTGCTAAATTTCCCAGCTTTTGTCTGAACAAATCCATGGATGAGACTCAAAGCCTTCTGCCCAGTAAAGCTCATTCTCTATCTGAAATCTGACTGATTAAAACATTTTTCTTAAGGGAACAAATTCTATAAACCAGTATTTTCTATCCTTCAGTCCCATTTCTTCCCATGGAAGACCCTCAGAACAGTCCAGCCTCTTTTTCAGACATTCCTTCAGCTATCTCATGATAGAATCCTGTGGGAACATCTTGAACTCTAGGGCTAAACCTGGCCCTCCACTTGTTTTTGTAAATAAAGTTTTACTGAAACACAGACATGACCATTCAATTATATATTGTCTATGTCTGCTTCAATACTTCAACAGCAGAGTTGAGTAGTTGTGACAGAGACAATATGGTCCACAAAACCTAAAATATTCACTGTCTGGCCTTTTACAGAAAAACTTGGAAACTCCAGCTGTAGACCATAACTTCTTCAGCTCCGTGCTGAACAAACCATACCTCTAGTCATCACCATAGGCCATGGTTTTGACTCTTTCACCTTACCCATCCAGATCACTCTCCTCTTAACAGCTCCCATTACTTTTTGTTCATTTTTTAAAAGAGCAACCTCAGAACTGTGCTCTTGCAGGGACCAAATAAGACTTGACTCTTTCCTTTTTCTTAATACTTAGCCCCTATTCTGCAAAGAATAATTACATTTGCTTCCTCATGGTCAGTATTCACTGCTGATTTACTCCTTGTACACAGTAAAATCCCAGTAGCATTACTAACTAACATATACTGAGCATTCACTATTTACCAGGCCCAGGATAAGTATTTTATATCATTGATTTGGTTGTTTCCATTCAACTACTCTTGGTGGTTTGAAACTACCCAGTGGCTCTGAGGAAGAAAGACCTGGATAACGGCCCCCATAAAGATTGTAGCCTAAAAAACCCTATGAGGCAGTTCTACTCTATCATATGTGGTTTCTGTGAGTCACAATCAACCTGATAGCACCCAACATAACCCTATATGGTATGAGGCATTAGTGGTAGAATTCCTCCCTCCCATGCAGGAGACTCGGATTCAATTCTTGGCCAGTGCATCTCATACACAGCCAAACATCCATCTGTCAGTGGAGGCTTGCATTTTCTTATGATGCTGATCAGGTTTCAGTGGAACTTCCAGATTAAGACAAAGTAGGAAGAAAGGCCTGGGGATCTATTTCTGAAAATCAGCCAATGAAAACCCTACGGATCACAATGGAACATTGACCTGCAGCCAATTGGGAAGATGACACAGGACTGCTCAGTGTTTTGTCACCTTGTGCAAGGGTCGTCACAAGTTAAGGCTAACTTGATGGCAGTCAATAGCAACACCCTATAAGGTATCATTCTCCCCATTTTGTAAATGAGAAAATTGGGAGCTCAGAAAACTTAATACCCAAGATCACATAATTCACACATTACAAGGGTGGATTTCAAGCTTGGGTCTGTCTGACTCACAAGCCCCTCTTAAAATTGTGGCTTTCACCTTCTCAAGTGCTGGGTGTCTTGGGTTACATTTGGTTGTTTCCCAGAGAAGTAAACCTTGACTTTAAATTGATGTTTGGCTCACTTGCATTCATTCATTCAATTATTCAACACATGACTCATTGAGCAATGAAATGTGCCATGACAATGGCAAAATAGACAAAACTCTGTGCCCTCATGGAGCGTATCCTCCAGTGGGGTAGATGAGGGGGGATGAAACATAAATAAAATAGATAAGAAGTACTATCAGAAGTGGCAAGTACTATGGCAAAAATAAATAAATAAAGCCAGGAAGGAATAGCTTGCTGGAATGGGGCAGATTTGCAAGTTTAAGCAGAAAGGTCATAGCAGCCCTGCTGGGAAGGTAGCCTGTAGCAGGTAAAGAATTGAGTTACAGGAACACTTGGAGAGAGAACTTTACAGGCAGAGGAAGAGCAAGTACAAAGACCCTGGGGCAGGAGCATGGCTGGAGTGGAAGGAGGGACCAAGGCAAGAGTGGCAGGAGCTGAGGTAAGAAAAGTTACAAAAGGCCAGACTGTGTTGGGCTTGCAGCGTTGGTAAGCCTCTTAGGATTCACTCTGAGTGAGAAGAGAAGCCACTGGAAGGATCCAAGCAGAGAAGGGATATCATCTGACTTCTGCTCTAAATGGTTCCCTCTGAAAGTCCCTGGGTGGTACAAATGGTCTGCACTCAACTAGCAACCCAAAGGTTACCTGCTTGAACCCATCCAGTGGCACCACAGAAGATCCAGGCCTGGTGAGTGGCTTCTATAAAAATTACAGCCAACTCACCTCCAGAGTATATGAAGTCTCTCCAAATGAACACACAAACAAACAAATGCCTAATTGGTTCTCTCTGGCTGCTGAGTTTAGGATAGACTTCATGAGACAAGGGTGGAAGCAAGCAAAACCTCTAGAAAGCTATTGAAATAATACAGGAGAGAGATGATGGTGTCTCAGACCAGGGTCATAGCAGTGGAAGTGGGGAGAAGTAGCTGGGTTCCTTCTGGATATATTTGGAAGGTAGAGACAATAAGATTTCCTCATGGATATAAAATGTAGCATGTGAGAAAAAGGGAAGAGCCAAGGTTTTTGCCTTTAACTGAGATGGGAGAAGATTGTGTGAAGAGCAGGTCTGGGTGAGGGGGATGATCTGGAGTTCAGTTTACAGACATTAAGTCTGAGGTGCCAGTTAAACATCCACGTGGAGATGCTGAGTAACCAGTTGGCTTTAAGAGATTGAAATTCAAGGAGGATCTTTTTGTTCATTCGGCCCTTCATTTATTCACAACTGTTTATTGAGTGCCTACTTCAATTCAGCAAGTTGCAAAATGCTTCTGGAGGTAAAAAAAGAAACTTGTACTTGAATTTAGATCAATACAAAATGGCACCTCCTACTATCTTAGACTATTAACAACCATGTCTGCTCAGATACAACACGGATACCCCTCCCAGACACACACACACACACAAGTGTGAACGCACATACCACCACATAATGATGGAGACTCCACAGAGGAAATTCTGTGAGAAGAGAAAGGGGAAAGAGGAGGCAGATGCATCTCATATTGATGCAGGGAGGCTGTGCCCCCTAACACTTAGCTACTGCATCACTCCTACAAACGCTCCCCACCCCCTCAACATTTACCTTGCTCATCCTGGCCACCCTATCCTGTAAAATAAATAGCCCAGCAGTCATCACTGACCGAAGGCCATGGATGGCCTCATTCTAGGACTGCAGCAAGGGAAGATCCCTATGGTCTTAGATAACAACCCCCTCCCCTTTTTTTCTCCAGCTTAATTATAGCTTCTGACACCAAGGGCTCAGCTGGTACAGAAATCCGCACTCCAAACTCGCTTGGCACAAAGGTTCCAGCCAGGTAGACCTGGGGAGACTTTTCTCTTGGACTTCGGCTGGAAGATGTAGACTTTTTAATTAGAAGTTGTTATTAATGGGAAATGCTGCAAATTAAAACTAGGCCTCCTCCCTCTCCCTCCTTCCTTTCCCACTATATTTATCTCTGATCTCAATTAGAGAGTTCAGGGACTTGATGCTGAATAGACTTTGTGGAAATGAAAGCTTCTGGAGACATCAGGAGGAGGGTGAAGATGTGAAATGGAGGGTGGGGGCCGGGTGCTGCGAGGGCAGTGGAGGGGTAACCCAGACAATGGAGGGGTAGCCCAGACAACAAAGGGGAGCAGGAAGGCCTAGGACCCCACCCAGGCCCCAGGCTCTGAAAGTGTCCTAGAACTGCCTCAGGAAAAGCCTCTTCAGGTTTTTCTATCTCTAACACAAGGTATAAATGTCTCCACTCCTCTGAGAGAGAATAGCTAATCACTAACACACAACTGGCACAAATGGCTAAGCTCTGTACTACTAGCTGAAAAGTTAGCAGTTCAAACCGACCCAGAGGCACCTCGGAACAAAGGCTTGGCAATCTGCTTCCAAAAGGGAGACAGACATGAAAACCCTATGGAGCAGTTCTACTCTGCACACGTGGGGTCACCATGAGTTGAAATCAACTGGAACTAACAACAACAACACACAGATAAGGCATCTGCGATGGCTACACTCTAGCAGGGAGTGTTCAGGGAGAGTTAGTGAGTCAGGCCTTCCATTTGATTTGGTTTTTAAATTTCCAAACATTTTCAAATGGAAGATGACCTTGTTTTTCCTCAGTTGTAAAGATAATGCATGCTCATTATTCTGAAAACTCACACATTACAGATCCAGATGAAGCAGAAAAGAATAAAGCAAAAATCATTTGAAAATCACACACACACAAAAAAAGACCAGACTTGCTAGTCTGATAGAGACTGATGGAACCCCTGAAACTGTGGCCCTTAGACACCCTTCAAGCCTAGAACTGAACCCATCCCTAGGGATCAACTTTCAGCCAATCAATAAACAGACCTATAAAGTGAATACCAGGGAGGAATCTACTCCTCACTACAATCAATGATATCAGACCAAAAGGGCACCATTTGCCCAAAAACAAGCTCAGAAGGCAGAAAAGGGCAGGAAAGAAGGGTGGACGGAAATGGAAAAAACAGGGAGGAATTGGGAAGAATGCTGTTACATTGAGGGGATTGCAACCAAAATCACAAAACAAAATGTATATAAATTGTTGAATGGAAAACTAATCTGCTCTGTAAACTTTCCCCAAAAAGTAGGAAAAAAAGAATCATTTGAAATCTTGCCACCTAATGATCTCCACTGTTAATAGTCTTGGTGAACATTTTTCTAACTATCCATCTCTGTCTCTCTCTTTCACGATTTTATATCTTCGGGATAATGCTATATATATATAATGTCCTGAGGCATGCTTCCCCTCAACCAAATATATTGTGAGATATCTTTCTATATCAATCAACATAAATCTATGTCATAATTTGTAATGGCTACCCGGCATTCCATTATATGGATATATCATCATTTATTTAACCAGGCCCATCTTGGTGGCCACTCGGGTTGTTTGAGTCCACTTTTACAGTGTTTGCTTTCCCTTTAATAGAGCTGAGCTGGGCAGACGGGTATTCCTAACTTCACATCCAGCAGACTGGACTGGACCACCAGTCTTCCCAGGGTCCAACAGCACCACCTATGGGCTGGAAGACTCCAAAGAGCAGCAGCATTTTCTCTGCCACTTCTTAGTCTACTCAAAGTTGGAAACTGTAATTGTAGGGCCCCTAGACCCTCTACTTCCATAGTGATACTGCCTCGGAAACCCAAGGAGGGGTTGCTATGAGTCGGGTCCGACTTGACAGCACATAACAGCAACAACAACAGATCCTACATGGGAGCTCTGGTAGCATAGTGCCTACAGTATTTGACTGCTAACCAGAAGGCTGGTGGTTTAAACCCGCCAGCCACTCCTCGAAAGGAAGGTTGGTCAATCTACTTCCATAGTGATATTGCCTCGGAAACCCAAGGAGGGGTCGCTATGAGTCGGATACAACTTGACAGCAGTGAGTTGAGTTTCTCTCTATAATGCCTCTGCTGACCTTACAGGGAATTTGTACAAGAAACAGCCCCTGTTCTCAAAGCAGGCACAAATTCATCTGGAAGCAAGTCTCCCAGGAAGCAAGCCCTTAAGAGCAGCACAGGGAGCTGTGGAGATGAGGGAAGTCTTCATGGAGGAGGCAGCACAGAGGATAGAATGAAAGGAACATGCAACACATTGAAAGACATTCAGGAACATAAGTGGGAAGGAACCTAAAGGCCCTGAGGTCCAAACCCCCTCTTCTCTTGCTTAAGTCAAAACTCAATCACCCTGGTCTGGTCTACTTGCCTCATCTGCTCCAGGGATGAGTCACAGCCGTGCTCAGGAGGCAGCATCTTTCCTCTGCCACCAGTGCAGCATTAGAAAATTCTCCCGCTCAAAGTCTAGGAAGCTCTAGGGTAGGTTCTCTGGACTGTCAGGGTGATTAAATGCAGACTACTGAGAGCAAGAGAGATTGCGAATACAATACAGGGTAAGCGACCATGGCCTTGGGTGGCTTTGGTTTTCATCTGTCCAGGACAAGGCCTGGCCCAGATGACCAGATGACCTCCTGGCTACACTAGTTGATACCTTGTATTTGATATATGTTCTACATGGCCTGTGTTTCCAACAAGGCTGAGAGCCAACTACTGCTGAGGATCTCAGAACACACCCATGGGAGCCAATGTGGTGCTGAGGGCAGAATAGTAGATGGGTATGTGGGGTTGTCTTGTCTCTGTCCCACAGCCACTGCCCAATTCAGACTCTCATCATGTCATCTATGAGCCACTATAATAATCTTTAACTGGCTCCAACAGACATCTTCTTTCCATTCCAAGTCATTCCCACACCTCTGTCAGATGAATATACTACAGCCACTCCCCAGCTCAAAAACCATCCATAGCTCCTTACTGCCTGTATAGTGAGGTTCAAACCCATCCTCCAGCATACAAAACCCTCCATTATCTGAGCCCAACTATTCCCTCAGACCAGTTGGAGCACTTGATGTTTTCTACATATGTCCCATGCTTTCTCACCTTCCTGTTGTTAAATAATGCTATCTGCTAGCAGACTCTTCCTCCAGATCTCCACATGTCCACCTTCCACCCACACTCCAAGGTGACATCTTTATTAGTCATCCATTCAGAAGTAACTCCTCCCTTCTGGACTTCATTTGTGTCTCTTTCATATGGCAGTTGGCATTTTTAGTTGTTTATAATTATTTGTGATTCTACGTTATGGGCCTTGCAGACTACACTCCTGGAAGGTGAAGGTGGGGAAAATGTCACTCACATCTGTTTGAACACTGTAACAATTACAACTTGTTGATGAATGTTCAGTACACTCTTGAGTCTCAGGTTGCCCACTGTCACTCACCAACTATGTATCCTCTGCTAAGTCACAATCAAGAGCCTCAGTTTTCTTACCTGTAAAAATGGGACTGAGTGTACCTTCCCAGGGTTATGGGGCATCACAAAGCTAGTGAACAGGATCCTACATCCCGTTCCGTAAGTAGTGGTAAAACTCATTGCCATCGAGTCAATTCCATCTCATAGAGAACCCCCTTTGGATTTCTAAGGCAACAAATCTTTACAGAAGTAGATTGCCCAATCTTCCTTCTACAGAGTGGCTGGTGGGTTTGAACCGCCAACCTTCTGGTTAGCAGTCAAATATCTTAGGCACTATGCCACCAGAGCTCCTTAAGTAATGATAAAAGATGAAACAACAGAGCAAACTTCAGGTTAGGTTTCTGAAGTAGAACAGAAAGAGTTGAATTGGAGTTGTGCCTGCTCCCTCACCTATAATTGAGGAAAGTTTCCTACCTTCTCACAGCTGGAAAATGGGGCTAGGGACCCCTGGGGACTTCCTCTTCCTCCCTGAGAACCTCTTTCCCAGCCCATCTCCCAGAAAAATGCTGGACCCTGCCTCCACCCCTGGAAGCCTGGCCCTGGGCCTCTCTCCTCTTCTCTCCACTTTTCCAGCCCCTTGGGTCCCAGGCCTCTGCCCGCCTCCTGCTGGGGAACTCGGGCTCCCCAGGCAGCAACACCAAGGTGCTCCTTTCCTGGCCCGTGTGCAGCCCAGACTGAAATTACCTTTCCTTCTTCTGCTAATTGCTTGCTGCTATCTCTCCCTCTCTGTAGGAATATCATTGCCAGCAATTAGTACAAAGATCCTTTCCCACTCTAGTTAAGATCCCGTGCTGCAGTTAAATGCTCCCAGATCCCATTTAAATGATTTTAAATGCAATTCATTCTGGCTCATTAAATAATTCCAGGGCTGGCTTTCTTTGCCTTTACCACCTTAGAAGCCTCTTTTGCCAGAAAAGAAAAAAGTGTCTGTGGGGGGGGGGGGCAGTTAGGTAGCTGGAGAAGGGATGGTCTGGAAGCAGGAAGAAGGTTTTCTGCCCTGGCCTCTCCAGCTCCTGGCTTTGCATTTCCCTCCCTCCTCCTGCCTCCCCTTGGCTCCCCCTTCAGCTCTCTCCCTCCACCTTTTTCTCTCTCGGAAATGACTTCACCTGACAGCTATGGATTTAGAGCTTTTTTGCC
The DNA here is from genome assembly GCF_000298275.1 of Orycteropus afer afer. Classification (NCBI taxonomy): domain Eukaryota; kingdom Metazoa; phylum Chordata; class Mammalia; order Tubulidentata; family Orycteropodidae; genus Orycteropus; species Orycteropus afer. The sequence continues at coordinate 2,053,944 of NW_006921737.1, read as the reverse complement.
AATTACTTATGCTCAGTGAGAAAATAGGTTTTTAATGTCTGTCCTTGTTCCGCCCAACCTGGCTGCCTCACCATGAAGTGAGCCCACAGCCTTCACTCTCTGCAGCCGGTGCCCACTGCCCAAGCTGCCCAGGCTTAGGGGACTGGGGTGGGGACAACTGGAAGGGCCAGGGGAGAGACAGTGGTAAGTACTCTGGGTCAGCACCCTTGCTAGTGAGGGTGTACTTGGCACCTGTGGAATCTAAATCCCTGCATAGCCCAGTTTAACACACAGTTATTCATTCATTCTTCATTAATTGCTAAGGTTTACTGAGCACTGTGCCAGAGCTCTGGTGGTGTAGAGGGTAAGGCTGCTAACCAGAAGGTTGGTGGTTCAAACCCACCAGCTGCTCTGCAGGAGGAAGATGAGGTGATCTACTTCTGTAAAGATTTATAGTCTTTGAAACCCAATGGGGGTCACTATGAATCAGAATCAGCACAATGGCAGTGGGTTTTTGGTTTTAGTTTACTATGTGCCAAATTCTGGGGTAAGCCTTTTATGTGTATTAATTTACTAAATCTCTAAGCATTTGACAGAAGGTTGGTAGTTCAAACCCACCAGCCACTCTGCAGAAGGCAGACAGGGCAATCTATTTCCATAAATATTTACCACCTCAGGAACCCAATGGGGGTCACTATGAGTTGGAATCAACTTGATGGCAGTGGGTTTGGTTTTTGGTTTGAGGTAACTCTGTAAGACGAATGCTATTATTTCCATTTTACACAGAGGGAAATTAAGGCTCCAGAGAAACATAATGCTGTTGTTAGTTGCCACCAAGTCAACCCTCTGACTCATAGTGATCTGGTGAACAACCAGAACAACGTTCTCAATGGTTGGACACCATCCCCATAATTGGTGTGATCAGATCCTTATAATCCATAGGGTTTTCAATGGCTGATTTTCAGAAGTAGATCACCAGGCCTTTCTTCCTGGTCTCTCTTAATCTATAAGATCCACTGAAACCTGTTCAACATCACAGCAATACACAAGCCATGACTGACGGAGGAGTGGTGGAATAATTACAGCAGCTACTACCGACTCAATGGCACATAACAACAACAACAACAACTATTTATTGGGAGTTTATCATGTGGCCGTGCTTGTGCTGAGCCCACAACACAAGACTGAGCCATGGTTGAGCCTCATTTTACCCAACAGAGGGTTCTCTGAGGGAGATACAAATATCAAACTTTTGTCAATTAATTTAAAATCTAAATGTAATTTGACATTTTACTTCAAAAAAAAAGCATTCATTACTTTTGTAATTAAAAACATAACAATTTTTTAAAATGCAAACCAAGATTTATGCACAAAGATGTTCATTATAGTATTGCTTTTTTAGAATAGCAAGAGTTTTACATAAAAACAAACAACTAATTTCTTTAAAAAAAAAAAAAAAGAGGAAGTTTCCTTTTAAAGTTCTGGCATATAGTAGCTCTTCAATAAAATGTGTTGATTAGAATTTAATTCATCCTATTGGGAACAGAAGGGCACCTGATTGGGACTAAGCCTCGGAAATAAGCCTGCTTGGGAGCCAGGTTGTGCTGGTCTGGTCCCAAAGTGAGTAGAGCTGGGCAACAGGAAGTGGGGCTGGAGCTGCTTCAGAGCAGAACCTGGGGCCAAGGAGAACTGAGTCCATGGTAGGACAATAATACTTCAGCAGCTGGCCAGGAAGAATGATACTGAGGTGGGGACCCAGGGAGGGCAGGACAGGGAAAAACTTTTGTGAGCCACATGAGTTTTTTTTTATTATTATTTGTTGTAAATTACATATAACACAAATCCATTGCTGACAAGTTGTTTCCAACTCATGGCAACCCCATGTGTTACAGAGTAGAACTGCTCTGTAGGGTTTTCTTAGCTGCAATCTTTTCAGAAGCTGATCCCCAGGCCTTTCTTCCACGGCACTGGCTGGGTGGATACACTGTCAATCTTTCAGTTAGTAAATGAGCAGAGACTGTTTGTACCATCCAGGGACCTTGTATATAACACAGCATTTGCTAATTCAGTGGTATTTTTTGCATGTACAATATAGTGACACCAATTACATTAATCATGTTCTGCAACTATCACCAATATCCACTGCCAGATTTTCCATCATCATAAACAAAAACTTAATACTTCCTGAACAGTGACTTCCTCTTGCCCCCTCCCTCACATGTATTGGCTTTTTTTAAATAACCTATGTAGAACTCAATGATTGCTCCAAAACAAAGAACGTCAATGTCTCAGTAGTGGGGAATAACAAGCAGGTCTCCTGCTTGTTGTATACTCTAGGATAGAGAACAGAGGACAGTAATGCATTCTCAAAAGGAGCCCTAGTGGCTCAATAGTTAAGTGATCAGCTGTTAAACAGAAAGTTTAGTGGCTTGAATCCACTCAGAGGGAGAAAGACTTGGTGATCTGCTCTCATAAAGATTAGTCTAGAAAACTCCACAGAGCAGTTCTATTCTGTCACATGAGGTTGCTATGAGTCAAAAATCTCCAAAGCACTTAACAGCAATGCATTCTCAGACAAGAAACCATTTGCAATTTACCTTTTTGTTTAAAATGGCGTTTTTGTGAGCAAAGTGGGCTCTTCGTGATGGATGAATGTTCTGTCCCTTGAGATTCTGAACAGAAGTCGCAGAAGAGAAGAAGGGTAGAGGGAAAGAACATTGGCCTACAAGTTGGAAGTGTTGGTTCTTGTTAATATTCTCCGGTACTCAACTTACTGGGTGTGGTAGTTAAGGTTGTCAACTTGACTGAGCTATGATTTTGAATGGCTTGGCAGCTGGGTGTAATTAGTCCCTATGATGAGACTGGACATGGTGTAATCACCTCCATGGTGGAATCTGCTGTGAATGGTTAATCAGTTAAAGGGGAGTTGTCTTTAGGATGTGGCCTGCTTCCAGTATACATAGAAAGGATACTGCATTGGTTCAGCCTTCATCTCCAGTTACTGTACATGAACTAGTGGCCTGCAGTGTTGACTGCTGATCTCAAGATTGTTGCTGTGCAGCCTATGAGCCAACAAACTGCCCATTTTACCTGCCAATCTTGGATTCATCAGCCTCAGCAGCCAGCAGCTGTGTGCATCAGGAGAAGCCTCCAGCTTGCTCCATTGGGCCTGGAAGACAGAGCTGAAGCCCAAAGTTGAAGGGCCTCCACCCAGCCCCTAGAGCTGGCACTCTAAATTCTGACTTCTAGCCTCTTTATTCGGAGAGAATCAATTTGTTTATTAAAGCCATGCACTTGGGGTATTTCTGTTACAGTAGCACTAGAGAGCTAAGACATGAGATTTCAGCTTCATTTGACATTGATCTAACCCTAACCCTAAACCTTAACACTAAGTATAGGGTTTGACCCTGTTGACCACCCTCTTCCACCTAAATCTGTTTCCACTCTTTCCAGAACGTCATTCTCCTGCTGCTTTCATCCTGTCCTTACTCTAGCAGTTCCTTCTCAGTTTCGAAGGCTTCTCTCCCATCATGTGCTCCTGGAATATTGGTGCCTTCCAGAATTCCGCCTTAGACTTCATTTCTTTGCACTCTATACCACAGATGAGCTTCCAGGTATCTACAAACTTCAAGAAAAGTATTTAAACTGTTAAAATGCTTCTCTGTTTATAGATTTCTCAATTTCATCAGATCCGTGAGGGAATTCAAGACTACCAACAGGTTACAAACCACTTTGTGACCCTTGATTGGTCAATCTACTTCCACAGAGACACTGCCCAAGGAAGGGTCACTATGAATCAGATCTGACTCTATAGCAGCATGTTGTGTTGCATTGTTCCACCCTGATCTTTACCTCCACCTGAGCCTCTCTACTCTCTCCACCCAATTAGCCACTTAGTCCCACAAATCCCTCAAAAAGATATGTCCAAGAGAGATCTCATTATCTGTTCTCCCCATGAATTCCCTAGCTAAATGATGTAATTTGATTGCCCCCACCCCTATACAGATGTTATTGAGTCCTGTCTGCTTTCTGTCTTGCCTCCCAATTATTTTTTAAGTCCATACTTTCCTCTCCATCCCAACCATCCTGCCTCAGCATGAACCCCAATATCTCTTATCTGATATTCTTCCAAATTGTTTCCTTGGCTTTGGTCTTTATAGTTCATTCTCCACCGTGACATCAATGGGTCCTTCTAAAGCTCAAATAGAATTATGCAAATCTCTTATCTAAAATGCATCAAGGGCACCCCCTCCCCAACTACTCTCACAATGAAGTCTAAAGTGCTTGCCAGGGCATAAAAGCCAATCATGCCTACAAATCCAGCCTCCACTCTCCAAACAAGCACCACAGTCAATTCTTTGCAGTTCTTGGAGCATATCATACTCTTGCTCATCATTGGGCCTTTGCATGGGCTGCTTCCTCTCCCCTCCTCCCAAAATGTACCAGGGCAATTTTCATTTCCTGTGAGACTGAGCTTTGACATCACCTCCTTCAGAAAGGCTTCCTGAAGCCCAGACTGGATTAGGTATCCCTCCTCTAAGCTTGAATTACTGTTTGACTCTTCCAGTGATGCTGTATCATCCATGGGTTTACAAATATCACATGAGCATGAATAATGTGTTTGCTTCCCAAAGGGCTTATAGTATCTGATTCAATAGCAGGTGCTCTATGAAAGTTTTTGAATGAATGAATGAATAAATGAATAACAGAATAATGATAAACAACGATAATGATAAACCAGTACTGTGATAGTAAGTAAATCTAGTAACTTCTATGAGTCTGTTTCCTCATCTGCAAAATGGAAATGTTGTTGTTGTTGTTAGGTACCATCAAGAGGGCTCCAACTCTTAGTGACCCTATGTACAACAGAATGAAACACTGCCTGGTCCTGTGTCAATTTCACAATCCTTGCTATTCCAGAGCTCACCACTTCAGTCCAATATAAATATTAAGTAATCCTGGACAATGGATGGTGGTGGCTCATTCATGCAGCTGAATATTGAATATTCAAAAGTGTTAATCAAGACTATGTAATAACATGGAAAATGTTAAAGTGAAAAAAGGCAGGATAGAAAAATAATTTAGACTGGGTGATCATTGTCATTGTTGTTAGCTGCCATCAAGTCAGTCCCCAACTCATGGCAACCTCATGCACAACAAAACAAAATGCTGCCCAGTCTTGTGCCATCCCCATAAGTGGTTGTAGATCAGACTATTATGATGCATAGGATTTCTATTGACTAGTTTTTGGAAGTGAACTGCCAGCCTTTTCTTCCTAGTCCATCTTAGTCTAGAAGCTCCACTGAAACATGTTCAGCATCATAGCAAAACTCAAGCCTCCACTGACCGACAGATGATTATAACTATATAAAAAGAGCACACACACACACACACACACACACACACACGACTAGAATGAAAAAAGAGCCAAATTCACTGCTGTCTAGTTGGTCCCAACTCATAGAGACCCCTCCTTGGGTTTACAAGGTGGTATCTCTACAGAAGTAGATTGCCCAATCTTCCTTCCAAGGAGTGGCTGGAGGGTTTGAACCACTAGCCTTCTGGTTACCAGCCAAATGCCTTAGGCACTATGCTACCAGACTGGAAAGAAACCAACAAACATTTTTTTCTCTGGGTACTATGATCATGAGTTATTTCTCCTTGATTTTATATTGCAATGTTTTCCAAATTTTTGTGAGACTGGGCATTACTTTTATGATGAAAAATTAAACTGAACTTTAAAAAAAGGAAAAAAGATTCTAAGAAAAGAACCCTATATCCTCACTTGGCAATATGTTGACTGACTCCCAGCACCCTCCAGAGGGAGCTTTCATGTTTCTCCCAATTCTTCTTATTCTTTTACTGAAGCAAGTCTGCCCCATTCCATCTCTCCCACTGTGTTCACAGGCAGTGCTACACGCCCAGACCCATGGCTTGAGGACACTAGGAAGTCAGCATTTAGACTGAACTCTGTTGCTGGTCATATTTCAATGGGAGCAAATGCAGCACAGGCTCAATTAGTGTCTGGACCAGTGAGTCCAACACAAGGAAATGAGAATCTTTCTTGAAACCCTGCTGTGTGAGATCAGAGTTCTACAACTAGCATATTAAGACTGTCCATCTTCAGGTGGGGACCAGGTTTGCTGGTCCAACAGAGTCTGGTGGAACCACTGAGACTATGGCCCCTAGCTGCCCTTCAGGTCTGGAATTGAACCCACACCTGTGGTTTCCAGCCAAACAAAGTACAGGCATGTGAGTTAAACATTTACCTCAGGTAGACACACGCCCTGGAGAGAACAATCATGGGAGAAGGAAGGGCTGCTTATGCACAGGGGGATAGCTCAGGGTGCAGAAGAGTATGGAGGGATGGACACTGGGAAGAGGTAACTATGGGGAGGAAGTGGGAGGGGAGCTGTTGCATTGTAAATTTTGGTCAATGACATGAGACAAAGTATATGTGAACTGCTGTATGAAAAGTGAATTTACTCTGTAAATCTTCACCCAAATCAAAATAAAATTAAAAAAAAAAAAAAAAAAAGCCTGTCCATCTTCAAGGTTTCAACCTCTGTTCTTCCATCCCAGGCATCATTTGGGGTGGGGGGATCAAACCCATTGCCATCAAGTCAATTCTGACTTATGGTGGCCAATGTGTGACAAAGTGGAATTGCTCCTCCATAAGGTTTCTTGGCTGTAATCTTTATGGAAGAGTTCATCAGGCCTTTTTGCACAGCACCCTGGGTGGGTTTGAACTGACAACCTTTAAGTTAGTTGTTGTGTTAGTTGCTATCTTCCAATTCATGACAACCCCATGTGTGCCGAGTAGAACTGCTCCATATGATTTTCAAGGCTCTGAGCTTTCAGAAGCAGATTACCAGGCCTGTCTTCATTGGCATCTCTGGGTGGGTTTGAACCACCAACCTTTAGGCTAGTGGTAGAATGCAAACTGTTTGTACCACCCAGAGACCTTGCATTTAGAACTTATGAGGGGACTTCAGGAAACCTACATTATCACTCACTGCTAGTGGGAATGGAAATTGGTACAATTTTTCTGTTGAGCCATTTGGCAAGATGTATTTGACCCTGATTCCCACTTCAAAGAATTTATTCAGGAATGCAGCAAAATATAAAACTAAAAGAATGTTTGTTGAACATGACTTATAATATTAAAAATTTGGGAACAAGGTAAATGTCTGATAATAGAGTGTTATGGGTTGAATTGTTCCCCGCCCCCCAAATATGTATTGTAAATCCTAACCTCTATGCCTGTGATTGTAATCTCACTTGGGAATGGCTTTTCTTTTTTATGTTAATGAGGCAGGATTAGTGTAGGGTTCTTGAGTCAATCTCTTCTGAGATATAAAAGAGATTAAACAAGCAAGTGAACAAATAGAGAAGGGGGAAGATAGATACCAACACACATGGAGATCTCCAAGGAACTAGGAAACAGACAGAAGCTGAAGAGACAAGCACGTTTCTCCAGAGCTGACAGAGAGAGAAAGCCTTCCCCTGGAGCCGGTGCCCTAAATTTGGACTTCCAGCCTCCTAAACTGAGAGAAAATAAATTTCTGTTCATTAAAACTATCCATTTATGGTACTTCTGTTATAGCAGTACCGGATAACTAAGATTTAGGGGACTGATTAAATAAATTATGACATAATCATTAAATGAGGTTCCATGCAACCATTAAAATAACAATTAGATGGAAATAATTCATGGAATATGGTTAAAAAGCAGATTACAAAAAAAGTCTACACATATGATCCCATTTTGCAATGTATATATAAGTGCAAGCTAAATGTATCTATAAGCATAGAAAAGAAACTGGTAGGACAAACAAAAAACTGTTGGTGGTTATTTCTGAGTAGTAAAATTTCAAGTGACTTTTTTTCCTTTCTATTTTCTACAATTAGTTTTCATTGCTTTTTTAACAAGAAAAAATATTTTATAGGACTTATATTTTTGTCAGTCTTCCAAATCTTGCGTCACCATATTTTCTAAGTTTTGTGCTATGGCTTGGCTATCTTTTCTCCAGTTATACTCAAGTTCATCTTCTTAAGGTTAGGGAACATACCCAGCCTCATCCACTCTAACATAGCTTGGGGGCTTCCCAAAGATGCTAGTTACTTTTACTTTACCAATTAATTTCTCCCTATCAGCTCAAGGAAGGAGCCTTGGTGGTGCAACAGTTAAGCACTCAGCTTGCTACTGAAATGTCAGATCCATAAGTGCAAAGTAGAGTCGACCTTAAGGACATGGATGGAGTAAAGCTTTTGGGACCTCCATCTGCTGATGGGGCATACCTCAAGATGGGAAGCAACAGCTCAAAACATCCAATAATAATCTGAATGTGGAATGTATGAACTATGAATGTAGGAAAACTGGAAGTTGTCAAAAATGAAATGGAATGCACAAAGGTGGGTATCCTAGGCATTAGTGAGCTGAAAAGGTCTGTCTGGTTTTGGCCACTTTAAATCAGACAATCATATGATCTACTATGCTGGGAATGAAAAATTAAAGAAGAATGGTGTGAAGTTCATCATCACAAAGAATGCTTCAAGATCTATCCTGAAGTACAATGCTGTCAGTGATAGGATCATATCCACATGCCTGCAAGGAAGACATTAGGAGCTCTGGTAGCATAGTGCCTAAGGCACTTGACTACTAATCAGAAGGCTGGTGGTTCAAACCCACCAGGCACTCCTCGGGAGGAAGGTTGGGCAATCTACTTCTGTAGTAATATTGCCTCAGAAACCCAGGGAGGGGTTGCTATGAGTCGGGTCTGACTCGACGGCAAATAACAACAAGAAGCAAAGAAGACCAGCTAATAATATATTATTATTCAAATTTACACATCAACTGCTAAAGCCAAAGATGAGGGATTGGAAGATTTTTACTAACTTCTGCACTCTGAAATTGACCAAACATGCAATCGAGATGTATTAATGATTACTGGTGATTGGGATGCAAAAGTTGGAAACAAAGAAGAATCAGCAGCGGTTGGAAAATATGGCCTCAGTGATATAAATTATGTTGGAGATTGCATGATAGAATTTTGTAAGACCAATGACTTAATCATTGTAAATACCTTTTTTCAACAACATAAATGGTGGCTATATACATGGACCTTGCCAGATGGAATACATAGGAATTAGATTGACTGCAACTGTGGAAAGAGGCAATGGAGAAGCTCAATATCATCAGTGAAAACAAGGTCAGGAGCTGAGTGGAACATACCATCAGTTGCTCATATGCAAGTACAAGTTGAAGCTGAAGACAATTAAAGCAACTACATGAGAGCCAAAATATGACCTTTATTATATCCCACCTGAACTTAGAGACTATCTGAAGAATAGATTTGACACACTGAACACCGATGACCAAAAAACATCAAGAACGTCATACATGAAGAAAGCAAAAGGTCATTGAAAAGACAGGAAAGGAAGAAAAGACCAAAATGGATGTCAGAAGAGACTCTGAAATTTGCTCATGAACATAACTAGAGCAAATGGAAGAAATTACAAGATAAAAGAGCTGAACAGAAGATTTCAAAGAGCAGCTTGAGAAGACAAAGGCAATTATTATAATGAAATGTGCAAAGACCTGGAGTTAGAAAACCAAAAGGGAAGAACACACTTAGCATTTCTCAAGCTGAAAGAATTCTAGAAAAAATTCAAGTCTTGAGTTGCAATACAGAAAAATTCTGTGAGCAAAATATTGAATGATCCAGGAAACATCAAAAGAAGATGGAAGGTACACAAAAAGAAGATGGAAGTGACACAGAGTCGCTGTACCAAAAAGAATAGGTCAGTGTTCATCTATTTCAGGAGATGGCATATGACCAAGCACCAATGGTATTGAAGGAAGAAATCAAAGCTCCACTGAAGGAATTGGTGAAAACAAGGTTCCGGGAATTGAAAGAATTCTTGTTGAGATATTTCAACAAATGAATGTCATGCTGGAGGCACTTATTTGTCTATGCCAAGAAATTTGGAAAAGAGCTACCTGGCCAACTGACTGGAAGGGATCCATATTTGTACCCATTTCAAAGGAAGGTGATCCCAGAGAATGTGGAAATTATTGAACAATATCATTAATATCACAAGCAAGCAAAATCTTACTGAAGATAATTTAAAAACAGTTGCAGCAGTATATCAACAGGGAACTTCCAGAAATGCAAGCTTGATTTAGAAGAGGATGTGAAACAAGGGATATCATTGTTGATGTCAGATGGATCTTGGCTGAAAGCAAACAATACCAGCAAGATGTTTACTTGTGTTTTATTGACTATGCAAAACCATTTGACTGTGTGGAGAATAACATATTATGGATAACATTGAGAAGAATGGGAATTCCAGAACCCTTAATTGTGCTCATGAGGAACCTGTACATATCCTACCTGCATGGTTTAAAAGAAGGGTGTGCATCAGGGCTGTATCCTTTCACTATACTTATTCAATCTGTATGCTGAGCAAATAATCCGAGAAGATGGACTATATGAGGAACAATGGATTGGAAAAAGACTCATTAACAACCTGCAATGTGCAGATGATACAACCTTGCTTGCTGAAAGTGAAGATGACTTAAACAAATTGAAGCACTTACTGATAAGATTAAAGAGTACAGTCTGCAGTCTGCATTACACCTCAACATAAAGAAAATAAAAATCCTCACAACTGAACTGGTAAGCAGCACCATGATAAACGGAAAAAAGATTGAAGTTATCAAAGATTTCATATTACTTGGATCCATAATCAACACCAATGGAAGCAGCAGTCAAGAAATCAGAAGTCCCATTGCACTGAACAAATCCACTGCAAAAGACCTCCTTAAACTGCTGAAGAGCAAAGATGTCTCTTTGAAGACTAAGGTGTACCTGCCCCAAGCCATTTTCAATAGCCTCATCTGCATGTGAAAGTTGGACAAGGAATATGTAAGACTGAAGAAAAGTTGATGCTTTTGAGTTGTGGTGTTGGTGAAGAATACTGAAAGGAATATACCTGTCATGGAAGAAGTGGAGCCGGAATCCTCCTTGGAAGTGAGAATGGCCAGACTTTGTCTCACCTACTTTGGTCATGCTGTCAGAAGGGAACACTCCCTGAAGAAGGATATCATGCTTGGTAAAGTAGAGGGTCAGCAAAAAAGGGAAAGACCTTCAATAAGAGGGATTGACACAATGGCTGCAAAAAATGGGCTCAGGTATGTTGTTGTTGTTGTTATGTGCCATCAAGCTGGCCCCGACTCATAGCGACCCCTCCTTGGGTTTCTGAGGTGGTATCACTATGGAAGTAGATTGCCCAACCTTCCTTCCGAGATGTGGCTGATGGGTTTGAACTGCCTTAGGCACTATGCTACCGAGTTCCTAGGGCTCAGGTATGCCAAGGATTATGAGGATGGCATATGATTTGTTCTGTTGTACATAGGGATCACTATGAGTCAGAGCCAACTTGATGACACTTAACAACAACAATGATATGTGCTATGAAGGATAATTAAAGCAGGGCAACCGGATTAAGATTAAGACTGAAGGGGAGATGTTATTTAGATAGAATAGTTGACTCCAACTCTAGCTCTGGAGTTTTAAGATACATGAGCCAATAATGCCTCATTTTGCTAAACCAGGTTGACTTGGGTTGCTCCCAGTTGCTGCCAACCAACCTAATGAATACAGCCTTACAAATGTAAGGGATGGTAATGATGCTCATGATGATTATTATAATAGCACAAGAGCCTCTTGAGAAGGAACTGAATCACACCCCTGGGAATCCACATCTAAGATATTTATGTCAATGGAAAAACCGAAGGACAGGAAGTTATCAATAGATTCTCCAAAGTATTCTCCATGGAATTAGACATATACAACAGTCATTCTGAAATCATCCCCTGCATCAGTTTACCAGAAGTCTATAAAATTAACTAATTTTTTTAATGGGTTTAGAAAGTTGGAGACTTTGAGCATGATCATTAAGTTGGTCATTTGTGGCCAGTTGG
>NW_006921737.1:2008682-2022888 GCF_000298275.1 Orycteropus afer afer | reverse complement strand
ATGAGACAAAGTATATGTGAACTGCTGTATGAAAAGTGAATTTACTCTGTAAATCTTCACCCAAATCCTAATAAAAAAAAAATAAAAATAAAAAAGACTTCTCTATATATGACTTTCCAAGTTACCAGCTTTGAGGGATAGAAACAAAATAAAGCTATAAAACAAAATAACATCAGCTGGGCCTTCTGCCAGCAGATGGCAATGGTTGTAGCGCAAAATCCTTTCAGTTTGGACCATAGAGTCCTTTGTTAATAAGTGGAGATCTTGATGGAGTTCTACTTAGTTTTGAGAGATTTTACAAATATTATTAATCTCATTGTGTCCAGTAGGTGCAAAAGTGGTAAAAATGCCTGAAATAGCAGCTATGCAATTATGATGGAATTCTGTCTGCACAAAAGATATGCTGAAGTTCTAACCCCTGTACTGGTGAGTATGACCTTGTTTGGACTTAGGGTCTTTCTTTGAAGATGTGATCAGTTAACTAGGTCATACCAGAGTAGGGTAATCCTAATCTCTTTTTACAGAAGGGGAGAACAGGCATGGAGACAGAGTTACACAGGTGGAGATGCTAAGTAAAGATGCATCTAAAAGCCAAGGAATGCCAAGGAACAAGTGCTCAGATTACCAGAAACTGAAAAGAGACAAGGAAAGATCTTTCCCTAGATCAGAATGGATGAAGAAGGCATGGCCCTGCCCAACACCCTGAATTTAGGCTACTGGCCTCCCTGTGAAATAACAGATTTCTGTTCTTTAAAGCCCCCCACTTTGTGGCATTTTGTCTTGGCAGCCCTAGGAGACTAAGACAAAGAGATAATAAAAAATTTGAAGTGCTGAGAAAAAATAATCACTATTGTGTTTATGTGCTGTGATTCACTTCACAAGGAGGCGTGGTTTAGAAGGACCTTAGTATCAACATGCTATTCACAACCCATCCATGATAGTTAGCAAAAGAGGAGGAAAAGGGGAAGACAAAAAAACATTACAGCAGTGCTATAGAATCAGTGGAATGCCCACTAGCCAGAGATTTAATTGAGGAGAAAACTGGTACTTTGTTCAAGACCCTAATAGCATAGTATGGTGAAAGTGCTGTTGCTGAAATATTTATTCATTCATCCAACATGAATATTTTTTAAAATTATGGTGAAAATACATAGAACACTTACCATTTTAACTTGCACAATTCAAGAACATTAATTACATTCATCATGTGCTACTCCATTTTCAAATTTTCCCATTACCCTTAACAGACAATCATTGTCCCCCAAAGCAATGATACTTCCTTTCAACCTCCCTCCTACCCATCCCTGGTAACCATGATTAAATTTTGGTCTCTATACATTTGCCAAATGCTAGACATTTCATATCAGTGGGATCATACAGTGTTTGTCATTTTGTGACTGCCTTATTTCACTCATCATATTTTTAAGGTTCACCTATGATACCAGGGCTTGATTTCTCCTTATGGTGGAGTAATATTCCATTGTGTTTATATACCACATTTTGTTTATCCATTCATTTATTGATGGACACTTGGGTTGTTTCCCTCTTTTGGCTATTGTGAATAGTCCTTCAATGGTCACTGGTGTATAAGTATCTGTCTGTATATCCAACATCTATTTTATTCAGTGCTTAATATGAGTCAAATGTTGTCTTGGGCACTGGGAACACATCAGTACCTAAAATCTAATTATGTCCTTGAGAAACTTAAATTCTAATAGTGGAAGGAGAAGACACAGGAAATAAGCAGGCAAAAATACAGAATTGTGTTGAGAAATGGATGCAACACTAGAAGCGTTCATTCATTTATGCCAAGGAATTTGGAAGACAGCTTCTTGGCCAGTCAATTGTTAAAGTGCCCTTTCCAAAGAAAACGAATCCAACAGAATGTAGAAATCATCAAACAATATCATTAATATCACACACAAGTAAAATTTTGCCGAAGAAATTCAAAACCTGTTGTAGCAGTACATCGACAAGGAACTGCCAGAAATTCATGCCAGATCCAGAAGAGGACATGGAACAAGGAATATCATTGTTGATGTCTGATGGACCTTGGCTGAAAGCAGGGAATAACAGAAAGATGTTTCTCTGTGTTTTATTGACTGTGCAAAGGCATTCATCTATGTGGATAATAATAGCAAATTATTTATAACGTTGCAAAGAATGAGAATTCCAGAACAAATAATTGTGTTCATGCAGAACTTACACACAGATCAAGAGGCAGTCATTCATACAGAACAAGGGGATACTGTGTGGTTTAAAATCAGGAGAGGTATGTGTCTGAGTTATATGTATCCTTTCACCACACTTATTCAATCTGTATGCTGAGCAAATAATCTGAAAAGCTGGACTATATGAAGAAAAATGTGGCATCAGGATTGGAAGAAGACTCATTAACAGCTTGTGATATGCAGATAACAGAACCTTGCTTGCTGAAAGTGAAGAAGACTTGAAACACTTACTGATGAAGATCAAATACTACAGTGTTCAGTATGGATTATACCTCAACATAAAGAAAACAAAAATCCTCACAACTGAATTAAACAACATTATAATAAACAGAAAAAAGATTGAAGTTGTCAAGGATTTCATTTTACTTATACCCACAACCAACACCCAAAGAAAAAGCAATTGACAGAGACTATCTCTACCTACATATTTATACATGCTGTAAATATATCCACAAATGTAGTAGAACATACAGGGGGCAAAGGTATTGCAAAAAGGACATGGAAGTGGTATCTTCTGACCTCCTCTAACTTTACAAGGGGGAGTCAGAATCACCATCAGCAGCCCAAGGCTTATTCCTATGAGGCCAGGCATACCATCACCCTCCAGTTTTTTACCAACTTTGACACCAACATTCCCTCCCGTGGCACTCACTACTTCTATGCTGGATTCAATAATTTGTTACAATGGCCACACAGAACTCACAGACAATAGTTACGATTATGGGGGTTTACTAGGGAAGTTATGATTATGGGGGTTTATTAGGGAAGTGTTGTTGTTATGTGCTGTCGAGTCAGACCTGACTCTTAGCAACCCCTCCTTGGGTTTCTGAGGCACTATCACTACAGAAGTAGATTGCCCCATCTTCCTTCCGAGGAGTGGCTGGTTGGTTTGAACTGCCAGCCTTCTGGTTAGCAGTCAAGTGTCTTAGGCACTATGCTATCAGAGCTCCCTTATTAGGGAAGTAACAGGCTACAATTCAGGTTCGGAAACGCACTCAGGATACAATTCTTCGATCAGGACTTCCCTCTGTTGTGCCCTCAGGCTCACCTCTCTGGCCCTTAGCCTCTCAGCTTTTCTTGCTGTGTGGGCCAGACAAGCCTACTGCTCTGTCTTGTGCCTCTTGGTTCCACTGCCACCATCTCTCTGTCGGGGCTTCCCTCTGCCAAGGAGGTCCAGAGCAGGGATCTCAGGTCCAAGGACGTGCTCTACTGCACCTCCAGCTCTTCTCTCTTGATGACAGTGAGATCCTTTCTCTGCCTCTAAGAGGGCTCATTTTAAGCCCAGCAGAGTAACAAAACTAACCAATCCCAACATCAGTTCTACACGCCTTATTTGCATGGCCTCACCCAGTAATCCAGCAGGAGTTACAAAGACTATGGCTAGAGATGCCATACTAAGGAATTCACTGCACTGCAGGTATGAAAACATCTTAGTCATAACCAAACACCTTGAGGAATGAGTCTCTGGGTATGGAGGCTCAGAACTATAGTCTTGGGGACACTAAGGTCAACTGGCATAACATAGTCCACATAGACATTGTTCCAAATCCTACTTTGGTGAGTAGTGACTGGGGTCTTAAAAGCTTGTGAGTAGCCATCTAAGGTGCAACTATTGGTCTCTCCCCATCCAGAGCAAAGAGGAATGAAGAGAATCAAAGATGTAGAAATAATTAGTCCAAAGGACTAATGGGGCAAATGAGCCCCAGCCTCCATGACCTTGAGACCAAGAACCTAGATGGTGCCTGGCTACCACTGCTGATCACTCTAAAAGGGATCACAATAAGAGGTCCTGGATAGAGTGGAGAAAATTGTGGAACAAAACTTAAAATCATATCCCCACCCAAAAAAAAAAAAAAAACAGGCTTACTGGTCTGATGAAGACTGGTGGAACCCCTGAGACTATGGCCCTTAGACACCCTTCAAGCTAGGAATTGAACTTAACCCCTGTGATTCAACTGGCAGCCAAAGATAGACAGACCTCTAAGTTGAACAGTAATATGAACAGGAGGGTATGTACTCATTAGAACAATCAAGCATATGAGATGACAAAGATAGCATTTGCCCAGGGATAGAGCTAGGAAGGTGGGAGGGGGTGGGAAGGAAGAACAAACAAAAGGGGTGGGCCCAGGGAGGTAGTAGGAAGAATGCTGTTACAGTGTGGGGATTGCAATGAATGTCACAAAACAGGATGTGTATGGATTGTTGAGTAGAAAACCAATTTGCTCTATAAAGTTTTACCCAAATCACAATTTGAAAAAGGAAGAAGATGATGATGAAATCAAAAGACATATTGCATTGGACAACTTTGCAAAAGATCTTTTTAAATATTAAAAAGATCTCTTTAAAGTGTTAAGAAGCAAAGATGTTACTTTGAAGACTAAGGTATGCCTAATCCAAGCCATGGTATTTTCAAATGCTTCATAAGCATGAGAAAGTTGGACGGTGAATAAGGAAGACCAAAGAAGAATTGATGCCATTGAATTATGGTGGTGGTGAAGAATATTGACTATACCATTGACTGCCTGAAGAATGAGCAAATCTGGCTTGGAAGAAGTATAACCAGAATGCTCCTTAGAAATAAGAATGGTGTGGTAGTTAACTTGTGTGTCACCTTGGCTGGGCCTGGTTTTGAGTGGCCGGGCAGCTGGGTGTAGTTATTCTCCATGATGAGACTGATAATCAACTGCATGGTGGAATCTACTGGAGCAGCTGCTGAATAGGGAATCCCTATTGAATCTTTTTGCCTTAGGGATATGGTCTGCTTCCAGTATATAAGAAGTTGTGAGAAAGGTCTCTGAAGTGGTTTTTTTTTTTTTTTTGGCATGTTTAGACCCTGCATGTAGCTGAGTCTTCATTTAGCAGCCTGCCATGCTTCCTGCTGATCTGGGAACTCTCTAGACTTGAACTAGTGGCCTTCCACGTTGTTTGGTAGTATTGGGCCTGTGCCATTTTATTTGAAACCTTGGGCTTGTTAGCCTCAGCAGTCCACAGCTGCCTGAGTTAAGGGACACCTCTAGCTCTAGTGGGACAGGACCAAGAAGCAGAACTGAAGCCCAAGGTCGAGAGGCTTTCACCCAATCCCTAGAGCTGGCACTTTCAATTCAGACTTCTAGCCTCCTAAACTGTAAGAAAATAAACTCCTATTTGTTCAAGTCCTCCATTTGTGGTGTGTTTGTTAGAGCAGTTCTAGGTGACCAAACAGATGGCAAGACTTTGTCTCACGTACTTTGGACATTTTACCAGAAGAGACCAGTCTCTAAAGAAAGATACCATTCTTGGTAGAGTGGAGGGTCAGAGAAAAAGAGGAAGACCCTCAAAGAGATTGACTGACATAGTGGCTACAATAATGGGCTCACAGATAGCAATGATTGTGAGGATGGCACAGGACCAGGCAGTATTCGTTCTGTTGTACATAGGGTTGTTAGTAGTCAGAAACAACTGGACATCATCTAACCACAATAACATGAGGGAAACAAATAGGAGCAGTGAAAGAAAACAACAGAAACAGAAGCAGATGGGAGGTAGTGTAGAGATGGTCTTTGGTTGATAACTAGGGGAGCTTCATAGGTTCCAGACCCTTTAAATCTATGCAGCATCAGAGTGAGTGGGAGGTGGCAAGTGCAAGATCCTGGAAGTAGAGGTGCTCCTCCAGACGGGGGTAGAGGTGGGAGGGAGTTAACTGGCTCCACAGATTTTCCTTGTACACCAAACTGATTTACTTTGAGAAAGATGGCTCGTAGGACATTTATAAGTAGGAAGAAGAGGCGTATATGCTGGTTTTAAAGTTCTAGAGAACTCACAATCCAATTAAGTGGAGGTGCTCCCAGGTCCCTCTAGACTCACAAATAGACTTATAAACAACATAACCTATTCTTAAGTAAAGGAACTAGTTAGTAAGGTGCTAATTGTTGATCTCTTATCACTAAAGAATTGAGGAAAATGTTTAACTGGATTTAGCTAAGAAAACTCTCTGTTCTGTCCTGGTCTGGAGTTTTTTTCTTTTTTTCTTATCTTGTGTCATCTAGGTGTTTGCTGAGCGACTTCTCTTCCTCTTCCTCTGATCTTGCCCCACATTGGTCATACTTGTTTGTATTATGGCTTTCCATTTCCAGATAACTCTAAGTCTTTATTTAATAAATAATAAATGTATTTAATAAAACATTTAGTCCAGGGCTTATCCACTGTAATGCTGCATTTATTAAAATTCAATTTGACTATGGCTAGGAGAAAAATCCTAACTAACAGTGGATCAAACAAGATACAAGTTTATTTCTTTCTCAAACAAAAATTTAGGGGAGTACTCCAGGGATAATAAAGCAATTCTGCCCTACAAAGTCTTCATGAACCCAGGCTTCTTCTTCCTTGTAGCTCTACCAAGAATATGGTCTATGTTTGCCTCATATTGCCCAACATGGTTGCTCCATCTTCAACCATCACATCTTCATTCCCAGCCAGAAGGAAAAAGAAAAGAAAGGAAAGTTCTTTCAATGACACTTTCTAGAATTTGTGCTTACCATTTTCACTTATATTCCATTGGCCAGGCCTAGTCGTATGTCCACACCTAGCTTCAAAGGAGGCTGGGAGTTTATTCTGTATCAAAATTGCTAAGAAAGATTCTTCAACCAATAAGCCCTGCAAGGTATCTGTTACAAGTTTCATTTTCTAGTTTTTGTGACTCTGCCATCCTGTTCTCTACTACATCCCTAGCTCAGCTCATTCCATGTTCTGTTATGTACGAGAAATCCTATTCCCCTCATCTTTGGAAGGAAAAGACACACTGTGATTTTGCCAGAGCTGAAAATGGTCTATTGGACATCCCAGGTATTATTAGAAAACAAATTTTCAACTTTATGTCCACAGCTCCATGGATTATGGTGGTAATATTATTAGAAGATAGGAACATGGGAGGAAAGAAAAGAATTAATTTTTATGGAAAACTCATGCATGAGTTCAGAAACACTTTACCCACTTACAAACCCCAAGAGTTAAATATTGGCTCAGAGAGGTTCCTTAACTGTATTACTTAATCCAACAACTATTTCTTAAGAGTCTGCTAAGTGCATAACACTATGTTAGGCACTGGGCATAAGGGAGTAAGCAAGACAGGCAAGGTCCTTGTCCTATGGTGTTTGAACACTGCCTTGGAAACCCAACGAGGTGTCACTATGAGTAGGATCCAACTCAACGGCAGTGCGTTGTTTTGTTTTGCTGGTGGGAAGGGAAGCAATAAACAAGGAAACAAATTAATAGCATATTTACATATCATGAGTGAGAGGAGAGAGAACGACTGGAGTTGGGGGGGGTCTCATCTAACTTCAACAACAAAAAAATTGTCATTGAGTCAATTCCAGTTCATGGCAATCCCAGGTGTTTTACAGTAAAACTGCACTCCAAAGGGTTTTCAATGACTGATCTTTCAGAAGTAGATCACCAGGCCTTTCTTTCCAGGCATCTCTGGGTGGATTTGAACCACCAAGTTATCAGTTAGTAGCTGAGCACTTAATCATTAGTGCCACCTAGGGACTTTCTATTCTATTACAAGGTAATTTATTAGAATAGAATGCAATGCAATTCTGTGCAATGCAATACAGTAAACACAATACAAGATGATAACTAACTCTTATAGAAACTCACCCTGGAATACGCATTCTAGTAAGCATATGTGGTAGTTAAGGTTATGTGTCAACTTAGCTGGGCCTGGTTTTGAGTGGCTGGGCAGCTGGATGTAGTTATTCCCCAAGATGAGACTGGTAATAAACTCTGTGGTGGAATCTACTGGAGCAACTGCCTTAGGGATGTGGTCTGCTTCCAGTATATAAGAAGCAGCTTTGAGAAAGGTCTCTGAAGCTTTTGGTATGTTTAGACCCTGCATGTAGCTGAGTCCTCAGTCAGCAGCCTGCCATGTTTCCTGCTGATCTTGGGACTGTCTCTGGATTTGAACTAGTAACCTGCCATGTTGTTTGGTAATTTGGGGACTGTGCCATTTTATTTGTTGACCTTGGGTTTGTCAGCCTCAGCAGCCAGCAGCTACCTGTGCCTGAGTTAAGAAAAGCCTCCAGCTTCAGTGGGCCAGGAGCAAGAGGCAGAGCTGAAGCCCAAGGTCAAGGGGATTTCAGCCCCTAGAGCTGGCACTTTGAACTCAGACTTCTAGCTTCTTAAACTGTAAGAGAATAAACTCCTGTTTGTTAAGACCACCCACCTGTGGTATTTTCTATTAGAGCAGCACTAGAGGACCAAAACACTATATTACATATACTGACTCATTTAATCATCTCTCAGGCACAGAGAGAAACGGTACCTGGCTCAAGGTGGCAGGGCTGTAATTTGAACCCAGGCAAGCTGCCTCCAGAGTCCTTGCTGCTAACACTACAGATAAGATCTCCTGAGAGAATGAGTAGAAGCCAGACAGGTAAGAATCTGGGAAAGAACATTTCAGGAATTGGGTTCAAACCCAAAACCAAACCAGTCACTGTCAGGTCAATTCTGATTCATAGCAACCTCATATGTTAGTAGAACTACTCCATAGAGTTTTCTTGGCTGTCATCTTTACAGAAGCAGATAGCCAAGCCTTTCTTCCATGGTGTTGCTGGCTTCAAACACCAACCTTAAGTTAGTAGTTAAACACAAACCGTTAATGCCACCCAAGGACCTAGGAAACGAGATAAGCAAGGATAAAGACCCTGAGGCTGGACTGAGCCAGGATGTTGGAAAACTGCAGCAAGGCCAGTGTGACTGGAGACAGGTAGTGGATGAGGCAGAGAATACAAGGTCCCCTGACATGGCACTTGAGGGAATCACCAGAGTCACAGAAAGGGCAGGTCTGTATGTTCCCTTCTTTCCCACCTTTCAGCCTCCCACAGTGTGACTTTCTCCCAAAGATGCTGAGTTGTGTTCAGCCACAAAGGCACTTAGGGACCATCATCCATTGCTCACTCAATACCTAGGTAGTTTGCAGAGAGACATTATGCCAACATTGATACAAAAGGCCCTGTTATTGTTGGAGCAAAGCAGAGTCACCATTCTCTCTTTTATAAACTCTTATCTTCATAGTCTGACTGATCACAAGCTGCTTTCAGTGCTCCTTGGAGGAAGAACCCACACCTACACTCCATGTAGGCAGTGCAAATGTCTCATCATGGCTTTTTAAGTACACTCCTGAAAACACAAAGGAGGGGCAGTGGAAGGTACACAATCTGAGCAATCTAGCGGCCTGCCTCCCTAAATCTGAGCCTATGCTAGCTTCTTTGCTTGGAAGTGTCAGTGATAGGAAGCCTCCCTGAAATACACCTCCTCAGGTGATTTGTTGTTCTTAGATGCCGTTGAGTCAGTTCTGACTCATAGTCATACTACAACAGAACAAAACACTGCCTGGTCCTGCACCATCCTCACAGTCATTGCTAGGTTTCAATCCATTGTTGCAGCCACTGTGTCAATCCTTCTCATTGAGGGTCTTCCTCTTTTTGCTGACCCTCTATTTTACCAAGCATGATGTCCTTCTCCAGGGACTGCTCTCTCCTGATAACACGTCCAAACTACATGAGATAATGTCTCACCATCCTCACTTCTAAGGAGCATTCTGGCTGTACTCTTTCGAAGCCAGGTTTGTCCCTTCTTCTGGCAGTCCACAGTATATTCAATATTCTTTGCCAACACCATAATTCAAAGGCATCAGTTCTTCTTTGGCCTTCTTTACTCAGTGTCCAACTTTTGCAGATATATGGTTTTGCATGCAGGGGGATTAATAATACTGGATCAATGATCTGGGGCAGGTTGTTGACAGGTGTCCTTAGAAAGATCACCTGAAGAACTTGAGCTCGTAACATGGGCTATATGTCCATAAATACATTCTGTATTAAGTCACCCACATGATTATTGTGTAAGACACACATTGCCTTTTGTGTCATTCTGCTACTTGAAAACCGTCATGCGCTTCCTAGTCTTAGTTACCTAGTGCTGCAACTGCAAGCAGTTGGCTTTAAAGAACAGAAATATATTTTCTCATTGTTCTGAGGCTGAAAGTTCAAATCAGGGTCTCAGTCATGTCAATTTCTTTTCTTTTCTTTCTTTTTTTTAAATTGTGCTTTGGGTGCAAATTTGGTTTACATCCAACAGTTCATACACTTTTGATTACATGGCCCCATTACCATCCTCAACCATAAAACCTTTCCTCTTCTCTCCTCCCTGTGACTAGTCCCTCCCTGTGCCCTTCTAATCTATGCACTCCTGTCTGTCCAGCTTTCCCTCTATGTTAACGTTGCCCCTCTGTTTTCTCATGACTGGTTGATCTAAGGGGTCCATGTTCCTAGATTGGTGGGGGCATCTCCCTGGGGCAGGTGTTCTGGATGTAGGTCTTTCTACTGTTGGGCTGAGAGCCAATCCATGGAAGTGACTCCATTTCCAAGCCCGAAGGGTAAACTGGGGCCACAGTCTAGGGGTTCGACCAGTTTCTATCCGAACAGTAATTCTGGTCATTTTTGTGTTTTTGAATTTTCTTCTACATTTTTCCTCCAACTCTATCCAGGATCTCCCATTTTTATCCCTTTCTGAGCAGTTGGCATTGGTAGCCAGGCACCATCTAGTTCTTCTGGTCTTGGGGTCATGAAGGCTGAGGTCCTCGTGGTCCATCATATCTTTGGACTAATTGTTTCCAGAAGACTTTGATTTTCTTGACTGTTCTTTACTCCAGATGAGAGGAGACCAATAATTGCATCATAGATGGCCACTCAAAAGCTTTTAAGACCCTAGTCACTGTTCACTAGAGTAGGATGTAGAGCAAGATTTTTATGTACTATGCTGTGCCAATTGAGCATGATGTCTCCCAAGACTATGGTCCCAAGTCTGCAGGCCCAGTGATTTTCTCTATCAAGGTACTTGGTTGTCTCTGAGAAGCTAATCCAACCCTATCATCTGTTGCTTCTGTAATGTATGTGGATAATTTTGTAGCACAAGTGCATATGTAAGATTATCTGAAGCCAAATCTATCCTTGGTTTTGGGTATATTCTTGTTCACCTACCCCCACCTGATCTTCTCACCTGTCTGTGAGTTTACCCATAGCCTAATGTTTGGTGCCAGTAGTAATGGAGTAGTGTGTATGTAATATGTTGTCTATCTCTTTGGTACAAGTTTCTGTGTCTTTACTTTCCCCAAGGTCACAATGCTGGTCACAGATTCTTTCCATACCACCCCTCCCCTCACCCAGATCAACATGTGACCACCAACTAGTCTGATAGTTTCCCTCCCTTTCCTACCCATCCTCAGTAACCAACAAAGTGAATTTCCTTCCCTAAGTAAATCTTTACTTGACTTTTTACAATAATGGACTCATACAATATATGTCCTTCTGTGACTGACTTAATTCACTCAGCATAATGTCCTCCAAATTCATCCATATTGTGAGATGATTCAAGTATTCTTCATTATTCTTTAATGTTGCATAGTATTCCACTGTGTATGTACCACAGTTTGGTTATCCATTCATCTGTTGATGGGCATTGAGGTTGTTTCCACCTCTTTGCTATCATGAATTGTGCTACAATGAACATGGATGTGCATATGACTATTCATGTCCTGTATCTTGCCTCTTTTGAGTATATTCCTAGTATACTCAGGAATTGCTGGATCAAATAGTATTTTTATTTTCAATGTCAGCAGACATTGCCAAATGTTCCCTGGGGGCAAAGTCACTCTAACCCCATTGGTTAGATTTTTTTTTTCCCCCTTCCATGGGGGAAAAAAAAAAAAAAACTCACTGCCATTGAGTCAGATCAGACTCATAGTGACCCCTCCTTGGGTTTCCAATGTGGTATCACTATGGAAGTAGATTGCCCAATCTTCCTTCCATGCAGATGGCCAATAATGCCATTTATCAAGTAAATTATCAAATAAACAATCTCTTTTTCCACTAAAAAAAAAATAGTATTTCTATTTTCAGTTTTTCAAGGAAATGCCATACCATTTTCCACAATGGCTGTACCATTTTGCAGTCCCACCAGCAGTGTATGAGAGTTCCAATCTCTCTGCAACTTCGCCAGAATTTGTTATTTTCTGTCTTCTTGAACTTTGCTATTGTTGCTGGGGTGAGATGATATCTTATTATTGATTTGCATCTCTTTAGCAGCTAGTGGTCATAAGCATTTCCTCATGTGTTTGTTAGTCCCCTGTACATCTTCATTAGTGAAGTGTGTGTTCATGTCCTTTCCCCATTTTTAATTGGATTGTCTTTTTGGTGTTGTGTCAAAGTTTTCTATAAATTTTGGAGGTAAGGCCCTTGTCAGATATGGCATAGGTAAATATTTTTTTTAAATATGTAGGTTCTCTTTTTACCCTTTTGGAGAAGTCTTTCAATGCACATAAGAATTTAATGTTTAAAAGAACCCAGTCATCTAATTTCTCTTCCTCTTCCTCTTCCTGTGCATTTTGGGTTATGCTTGATAGTCTATTTATGCCATAAATTAGTGTCCCTAGATTTGCCCCTATTTTATCTTTGATGAACTTTATAGTTTGGAGTTTTACATATGTCTTTGATCCAACTTGAATTCATTTTTTTGTATGGGGTGAGGTATGGGTCTTATTTCATTCTTCTGCAAGTGGATATACAAGTTTGGTCGCACCATTTGTTAAAGAGGCTCTCTCCCTCATTTAATGGGTTTTGGTCATTTGTCAAAAATCAGCCGTCCATAGATGGATAGGTCTATTTCTGGGTTTTCAATTCTGTTCCATTGGTCTATCTGTCTAGCATTGCGCCAGTACCATGCTGTTATAACTACTGTGGCTGTAGCAGGTTTTGAGATCCAGGAGTATGAGACCTCCTACTTTGTTTTTCTTCATCAGCAATGCTTTGCTTATCCAATATCTCTTTCCTTTCCATATGAAATTAGTGATTGTTTTTTCCATGTCCTTAAAGAATGTTGATGGAATCTGGATTGGATTGCATTGAATGTGTAGATTGCTTAGTGATTGTTTTTTCCATGTCCTTAAAGAATATTGATGGAATCTGGATTGAATTGCATTGAATGTGTAGATTGCTTTGGGTAGTACTGACATTTTCACAATATTCAGTCTTCCTATCCATGAATATAGTATGTTCTTCCATTTCTTGTAGTTTCTTGTAGTAGTGTTTTGTAGTTTTCTTTGTATAGGTCTTTTATCTCCCTAGTAAGAATTATTCCTAAGTATTTTCTCTTTTTGCTAGCTATTGTGAATGGTGTTGTTTTCCTTATTCCCTTTTCAGAGGTCTTTTTATTGATGTAGAGGAATCCATCTGATTTTTGTATGTTGACTTTGAATTCTGCCATTCTGCTGAACCTTTCTATTAGTTCCAATAATATTTTTTTGCTGAGTGTCTTGAGTTTTCTATGTATAGGATTCATTTCATCTGGGAATAGAGATAGTTTTACTTCTTCTTTGCCATTTGGATTCCTTTTGTTTCTCTTTCTTGCCTTATTGCCCTGGCTAGGACTTCCAATACAATGTTAAATAGAAGTGGTGACAGAGGGCATCCTTGTCTGATGTCCATTTGCAAGGGCAATGTGTGATAGTTGGAGCTGTGTGTCAACTTGACTGGACCCCAGTTCTGTGTGGTTGTTCCAATGATGGGATCGGATGACTGTGTTCTGAGTGGCCAATCTGTTCAAGGGGAGTTTCCCTAGGGGTGTGGCCTGCTTCCAAGATATCCAAGGACATCCTGGGAAGAGAGATATTCTTCTGTGGATCAGGATTCTGTTGTGCTGCCAACAACTGTCCGTGAGTGAGCAGTTCACCGTTCGGCCTGGAGATCTTGGATTCGTCATTCGTTGGAGTCAACAACCGGTGTACTGCCTGCCAGCCTTAAGCTCTTCGGCCCCTGCGATTGTGGGAGCTGGGAAAAGCCTCCAGCTTGATGTTTGATCCAGGAACTTTGGACTTGCTGGCTTCTATACATGTGTAAGCCATTTTCCTAAGATAAATTTCTCTCTCTCTCTCTCTCTCTCTCTCT
>NW_006921737.1:2004087-2008582 GCF_000298275.1 Orycteropus afer afer | reverse complement strand
TCCATTGACAATAACGTTGGCTGTTGGTTTTTCATATATGCCCTTTATTATGTTGAGGATTTTCCCTTATATCCCTATTTTGCTAAGAGTTTTGAACATGAATGGGTGTTGGATTTTATCAAATGCTTTTTCTGCACATGTCAATTTCTTTTTAAACCTCTCTCCTAGTTTCTGGTGTCTGCCAGTGATCCTTGGTTCCTTTCCTTGTAGACAATCCTTGTAAGTCAACTATGTTTCCCTGTGTGTGTTCATCTCTGTGTCTAATCTATACTTTTTTATAAGTTAGAAGTGATTAGATTTAGAACCCACCCTACTCAAGTATGATCCACTTAATATAAAACAAAGAACTATGTTTCCCAACAGTATTACATCCACAGTATAAGGGTTAGGATTCTAACACACATTTTGGAGACGCATAGCACTCCTACTGCTGTATAATAGCACAAACATTCCCATTGTATATGCAGCTTATTAATGCCCCTATTTCTTCTTTGCTGTTCATTTCCTGACATTCTGCATTATGCTCCCTGTTGCCAGACACTTTACCATTCTCCAGACACACATCCACTGGTTAAGTTTGTTTTCTATAGTGGAAAATCTCTTCAGTTTCCTAGAACTATCTTTCATGTTCTCAAAGTCCACATCCTCTCAGAGCCTTCTCTGACTCCCCCAAGCTGAGGTAGATACACTTTTTCCCCTAATCAAATAGTTCCTTGCATATTTGCACATGATATAATTTTTCACCTGTCATTTTCTATGCCACATGCATTGGAGAGTAGGAACCAGTTTTTATTTATCATTGTCCATCAATAAACTTTTAGAGTTTTCTCCTTACAGGTGAGACATGCATCCTGTTCCACTTACTCTTGCATATTTGTATCTATATCATATCTATATATGTTTTATTGCTCTTGTGCTCTATAATATTTTCTAGTTGATTACTGCTGATATATTGGAAATTTTTGTTTCTAAGTTTTTCTTTTTATCAAAGTATGCATATGATATAAATAATTATTTGGTTCAAAGAATTTATTAAGATAAATAACAGGATGCAACCCTCCTTCTCTCCTCATCTCCTTAAACCATTCTCAAAGACAACAATTTTTAACTCTCTTAATTATTCTTTTGTTATCCCCCTCACCATCACTAAATAAAATACTTATACTGCTATTTCTTGATTCTTTAGTCATAGGAATTATCTATTAACTTCTCACTGGAAAAATAAAAGGCTACCTCTCTTTCCTCTCCTCCTTCCTGCCCCCACCAACATGTACATAGTTCTCATCCTTTCAAAACTGTACAGTTATAGTACTATTTTGGTTAAAATGATGTTCAGTATTTACATCGTAATGACTCTACAGTTATTCAGAGCTGAGTCATGTAGCAAACTATGAATCCATTTCTTTTCCTGAATAATTTTTTGCTTACCCTTAAGTTAATAACTGTCTTTTCCTCTGCTTAATTTTTTTATATTCTTTTTTTAAACTTTTTATTGTGATTTGGGTGAAAGTTCATAAAATGGTTTTCCATTCAACAATTCCTACACATTTGTTTCTGGCATTGATTGCAATCCCCACAATGTAACAGCACTCTTTCTGCTTCCTCCCTATATTTACTGTTTCCATTCATCCTCCTTCCCTAGCCTTTCCTGTCTTCTGAGCTTTATCCCTCGGCAAATGCTACCCTTTTAATCTCATATGGTTGACTGTTCTAAGGGGTGCCTACCTCCCTGGTGTTACTATTCACCTTATAGTCTTGTCTATTTTTTGGCTGAAAGCTGAACTATGGGAGTGAGTTCAGTTCCAGGCTTGAAGGGTGACTAAGGGTCATAGTTTCTAGGGGTTTCGCCAGTCTTGATGAGAGCAGTAAACTGTTCTTTTCTTTTTTATTTTTTTCTGTTTATAATTTTGAGTTTTCCTCCACATTTTTCTCCCTCTCCATCCAGAACCTCCTACTGGATCCCTTTCAGAGTGGTTAGCAGTGGCAGGCAGGCACCATCTAGTTCTTCTGGTCTCAGGGTCATGGAGGTTGAGGTTTATGTGGTCCATTAGTCCTTTGGACTAATTGTTTCCATGTGTCTTTGATTTTCTTCATTCTTCTTTGCTTTGGACAGGAATAGACCAATAGTTGCACCTTAGATGGCCACTTGCAAGCTTTTAAGACCCCAGTTGCTACTCACCAAAGTAGGATGTAGAACATTGTCTTTGTGGACAATGCCAATTGACCTTAATGTCCCCTGAGACTATGGGCCTGAGTTCCCAAGCCCAGTGACTCATTCCATCAAGGTGTTTGGTTATGGCTGAGAAGTTTTCATAACATTGCCCCCTATATGATCTACTATATTTATGGATGTATTTGCAGCACATATAAATACATATTTAGAAATATCCTCTGTCAAATCTATACATATTCATAAGTGTAGTCCCATTCACTTTCCCACACCTGTTCAGCTTGCATATCTATCTAAGTATACAACCATAAAAAAAACCTCACTGCCATCGAGTCAATTCCAACTCATAGCGACCCCCTTTGGGTTTCTGAGGGAGTAAATCTTTATGAAAGTAGATCACCCGGTCCTCCTTCCATGGAGTGGCTGGTGGGTTTAAACCGCCAACCTTCTAGTTGTCTATGTAATTGTCTTGGTTCTCTAGTGCTGCTATAACAGAAATACCACAAGTGGACAGCTTTAAAAAACAGGAATTTATTCTCTTATAGTTTAGGAAGATTAGAAGTTTGAATCCAGAGTGCTGCCTGTAGAGGCTGGGCGAAGGTGCCTTGACCTTGAACTTCAGTTCTGCCTCTTGTTCTAGCCCACTGGAGCTAGAGGCTTATCTAACTCATACAGCCGCTGGCTGCTGAGGCCGATGAATTCAAGGTCAACAAGTAAAATGGCACAATTCCAAGATCAACAGGCAACATAGCAGGCCACTGATTCAAGTCCAGGAACTGGAGATAAACACTTGGCCAAATGCAGGATCCCAAATGTGCCAAAAGGCTAAAGACTTTACTCAAAACTTCTCCATAAATACTGGAAGCAGGCCACACCTTGAAGGCAACTACTTAGCTGCTCACAGAAGATTCCACCATGGAAGTGATTACAATCTCATCATGGGGAATAACTACATCTAGCTGCCAAGTCACTCAAAACCACAGCCCAGCCAAGTTGACACACAACCTTAACTACCACGGTAATAGCATTTACCTTTGTTGTCTTTAACTCTTGGTGCTCCTCTCAATGTCTTTCTTTGCCTTGATCATTTTATGCTGACCTTCCCATTTATTGTATATTGCCTTTCCCTTCACTCAAGTTAGTACATGTCTACCCTTTAGTTATCAATTTACTTCCCTTCTCCTCCAATCCCTGGTACCCTTCAAAGAATGTTTCTTTCTGTGTCTAAACTTTTCTTGACTTTTTATAGTAGTGGTCTCATACAATATTTATCCTTTTGTGATTGACTAAGGGAGCTCTGGTAGTGTAGTGCCTAAGGCACTTGACTACTAACCAGAAGGCTGGTGGTTCAAATCCACCAGCCACTCTTCAGAAGGAAGGTTGAGCAAGCTACTTCCATAGTGATAACACCTCAGGAACCCAAGGAAGGGTCACTATCAGTCAGGTCCAACTCGATGGCACATAACAATAACAATAATGTCACTCAACATAATGTCATCCAGGTTTATCCATGTTATGAGGTGTTTCACAGAGTTATCACTATTCTTTAACAATGTGTAATATCTTATTATGGTCTTAGCATTAATTGAACAACAGCAACAACAAAACACTTCCCTGCTAGTTGTTATAATCTTTTCCCATCACAATCATTAACCTTGGGTGTGGTATTCAATAAATTTTCTTTTCTTAATAAAGCTCCCCACCATAAACTTTCTAACCTACTCTAAGCTGGTCATGTTGCTCTTTGGAGGATGTTCCTTCACCATTACACAGGAGATTTTCCTTATTTCTTGTTTCCTGGAATAGATGTCTTCCTTTTTGTTAGCTACTCCTTTAATTTATGAAGAATATTCTCTATTAGCTTCTGGAGAGAACATATGTGGAATATAAATATAGTAGACATCCATTTCCAAAGATGTCTGCATTCTGCTTTCACAATGGATAATTTGGCTGGTTATAGAATTCTAAGTAGGAAATCCAATCTGTTCTGGATTTTGATTGTCTTCTAGTCTTCCATTGTCTTCTAGTTGCTAATGTTGCTATTGAGAAGTCAGAGCCTCCTCACTTCCTGATCATTTGTATGAACCTATTTATTTTTCTCTGAAATAGAATATGGTAAAGGTGGTAAATAGTTATTCCCTTGATTAACTTATGTTATACGGCAAAGGTAATGGGATGGCCACTCATACAATTAAATTATGTAAGACCCCGTCTTAACAGGCTGGAGAAATAGACTGTCCTGCTGTTGTTGTTGTTGTTGTTAAGTGCTGTCGAGTCATTTCCGACTCATAGCAACCCCATGCACAGCAGAACGAAACACTGCCC
>NW_006921737.1:1999540-2000830 GCF_000298275.1 Orycteropus afer afer | reverse complement strand
GGCCTGCTACTCTGGCGTCCCTGCGTTGTCTCTCCTCACCTGTAAGCCTGGGGCTCAAGGCTTTTATCCCCTTCCCTGCTCTTCCGGCCTGCTACTCTGGCCGACTGTCCTGCTAGCTTTGAAGAAATAAACTGCCATGTTGTGAAATGGGCTTATGAAAAGGCAATATGACAAAATATGGAAGGGGCCTCTAGAAGCTGAGAGTGGACCTTGGCTGACAATCTGCAGGTAAATGGGGTCTTCAGGTCTTAACCAAAACACACAAAAAATAATTCTACCAAAAGCCACGCAAGCTTGGAAGAGGACGTCAAGCTCCATATGCAAACATAACCTGGCTGGCATCTAGATTTCAGTCTTGTGAGATCCTTAGTGGAGATCTCAGTTAAACTGTGCTAGACTCCTGACACATAAAAACCATAATATATATATAATTGTATATAAAGGTATGTTGTTTTGAGCTGCTAAGTTTGTGGTAATTTATTACATAGGAATAGAAAACTAACATAACATTGTTCTAAAATTTTATAATGAAAAATGTTTTTGCATTGGTTTATTTTCATGTTCTCAAGCACTGGGAAATTTTCTTGAATTATTTAGCTGATGGTTTTCTCTTGCTATTTTCTTTTTTCTGTCCTTCTGAAACACCTCTTATTCATATTTTGAACCTCTTAGATTTAAACTGTTTATATTTTTTCCTCTATTTTGCGTTTTTCTGTTTTTGGTTATACTATCTATGAAATTTGTTCAGTTTTATCTTCTAACCCTTCTTATGAAGTTCTTTCATTTCTGCTACTAAGAATTTAATTTCTAAAGGCATATTTTGTCCTCTGAATATTCTTTTCTGGAAAGCATTATGTTCTTATTTCATGGATGTAACATCATCTTCTATGTCTCTGAGGAAATTCATGATAGCTTCTTTGTTGACATTTTCTTCTCCCTTCAAAATCTGTTTCTTCTATAATTTTTTTCTCTATCTATGCCTAATAGCTTATTTTTAGCTCAGTCTTTTAAATTAGAGATGCAATGTCTGGTAATCATATTTAAGATTAACAGCCTAAAACACTGCTTGTAAGCTCTGATTTCATTGGTGGAATTTTGATTATGAACTACACTGTCAAGTAATATGGCTGGGTCATTTGCTAGGGGACATCAGTGTCTGTAGGAGCTCTGGTAGCATAGTGGCTAAAGCACTTGACTGCTAACCAGAAGGCTGGCAGTTCAAACCCACCAGCCACTCCTCGGAAGGAAGGTTAGGCAATCCTACTTCCGTAGTGAGACTGCCTCGGAAAC
>NW_006921737.1:1995117-1999440 GCF_000298275.1 Orycteropus afer afer | reverse complement strand
GCACTTGACTGCTAACCAGAAGGCTGGCAGTTCAAACCCACCAGCCACTCCTCGGAAGGAAGGTTGGGCAATCCCACTTCCGTAGTGATACTGCCTTGGAAACACAAGGAGGGGTCGCTATGAGTCGGCCGATTGGACTGCACATAACAACAACTTCAATCAAAGATTCAACAGAGAGGATTATGCTAATTTTCTGTTTGTATATTCTGAGTTGGATTCTAGGAGCTAAGGAGGGAAGGGAGTGGGGGAGAAGACAAGGAATCTCAGCATTCAGTTTGCATTCAGTCATTTTATTTTTAATATGGTGTCTCTGGCTTCAACTGCCTAGTATCCCCTTGTCCAGAAAATAAACCACTTGTATTTTGGCCAAAACAGGGAACTTTGGCCTCATGTCAAGGAATGAGGGAGAGGATATAGGAGTCTAACTGCTTCTTAAACAACTTTTCACCAATCCTCTTTATTCCTTCCTCCACTCAAAAGTTTCTGGCATCACCAATTCATGATCCTTTGAGGATTCTGATGTGTAAATCTGGTTGGCTCTTGGATTTTTCCACAGGATTCTTCTTTTCAGATTAGCTACCTAAGTTACCATTTGTCTATCTGCTTTGTGGATTCCAAAACAATGTTGTCTTCAATCACATTCTCCCCATACATGTGAATTTATGGAATAAAAGAAACTCTTTCCTGGTTAGTTTTAATGGAATTTCAGAACAGTGTGAATTTAGATGAGTATGCTTAATCTATCATTTTCATACACACACACATAAACACAGCTCTGACTGG
This sequence comes from Orycteropus afer afer, assembly GCF_000298275.1. Classification (NCBI taxonomy): domain Eukaryota; kingdom Metazoa; phylum Chordata; class Mammalia; order Tubulidentata; family Orycteropodidae; genus Orycteropus; species Orycteropus afer. Next base: position 1,998,657 of record NW_006921737.1, on the reverse strand, counting down.
GTTTATAGATCTTTCACCTGACCATCTTACCAAATGCTCTAATTTTCAACTGTTTTCCAGCTGAATTTGTTGAGTTATCAAAGTATATGACATTGTAAACAAATAATGAGAGTTTTAAGGCTTCTTGTAATGTGGTCTATTGAGTTGATGTAGCTCTTTCCTCCAGCTACAAACATATAAAAATACTAGATATTATTTTTAAACATAGCTTCATTGAAAGAAAGAAAGGGAAATGTTTTAGTGCCAGAAATAAAGAGAGAAGTCAGAACCAAAAAGGCACAGGAAAATCCTCAACCACTCACAAGGGCTTTGGGGTCTATGGAAAAGAGTACTAACTCCCACACAGGTTCAAGACTTGCTGCTTTGGGCCCTGAAGTGGGGAAGCTGGAACTAAGTTATAATAGATGCTTTTTGTGTCCCACATCATATGCACTCAGCCAGCCTCTAATTTCTGGGTAGCAAAAATGCCAGCATACCACCTTTATCATGCAGATAAGAACAGGGACCAGATAATGTGTGGTCTAGTAGTCCAGAGTAAGAAATTTGGAAGAGCTTTATATGGCAGGGTGATATTGCCTGATTTATGTTTCCAAAATGTTCCTATGACTGTTGTGTGGATTATGAATATTAGTGGAAGCAGGAAAGAATTTGAGATGACATTTCAGTAGGCAATTATCTATCTACCACAGTATAAGAAACCACCTCAAATTTAATGGCATTAAAATAACAACTAAGAGATTGGCTTCTGGCATGACAGTATGTGGAGCTCCACTAACCCACTCCCCAGTGAAACAAGTGGAAAAAAATTTTTTTACAAGCAATGATTTAAAGCCTCTGGAAATGGTCCTAAGTGGGGGAGGTGGGGAAGTAAATGAGGAAACATCTATTCAAGAAAATCTATGAAAAAATGGTTAGAAATGTAAGCATTTGTGATATTTGAGCCAAGACTGATTGCTTCCTCTCCCTTCCCACCTTACCAAGCCTTGCCACTCCAAGTTTTTGCAGGAATATCACAGGGCTCGCTCCTCCTAGCTCCCAGCCAGAGGGCTTTCTTTCTGGGAAGAACAGGACTTCGACATTGCTTTTCCTGTCCCCAGTTACCTGCTCCTGAGGCTGTCCTGGGTGAGTTCAGTCAAGAGAAGGGACCCCAGCTTATGATGGGATGGAGGCTCTAGCTTCAGTATAGTGTGCTGAGAAAACTAGGGGCCATATCTTCCTTGCCAGAAGTAGAGGTCCCACATAAGGAAAGGCAAATTAAGAGGATGTCAGACTGATGCCCCTCATTCCACCAGGTGCTCAGTTACTAGAGCAGGGGTATCACTCAGAAGTTTGACATTGTCCCAACAACAGCTCCAAAACCCTAGTTCAAATATATTGTCTGAGGGAAGAAGAATCTGTCAGTAAAACAGCTCCTAATTTTTTTCCACCTCCTCTCATCTGTCAGTCTGTTGTACTGTGGCGGCATGTGTGTTGCTGCAAACTATGCTATGACACTGGTATTGCAAATACCAGAAGGGTCATGGACAGGTTTCAGTAGAACTTCCAGACTAAGACAAACTCAGAAGAAGGAATGGGCCATCCACTTCTCAAAGAATTGCCTGGAGTAATCCTTATGAATAGCAGTGAAACACTGTCTGATATATCACTGGAAAACTTTACAAATAGTCCTGAAACATTGTCCAATATAATGCCAGAAGATGAGCCCCTAAGGTCAGAAGGCACTCAAAATACAACTGGGGAATAGCTGCCTCCTCACAGTAGAGTCAACCTTAATGAAGTAGATGGAGTAAAGCTTTCAGTACCTCCATTTGCTGATGGGGCATGACTCCAAATGGGAAGAAACAACTGCAAATATCCATTAATAATTGGAACATAGTATGTACTAAGAATGAATCCAGAAAATTTGGAAGTTGTCAAAAATGAAATTGAATGGCTAAAGATCAATATCCTAGGCATTAGTGAGCAGAAATGGACTGGTTTTGGCAATTTTGAATCAGACAACCATATGATCTACTATGTCAGGAATGAAAAATTGAAGAGGAGTGGCATGGCATTCATTGTCACAGAGAGCGTTTCAAGATCTATCCTGAAGTACAATGCTGTTAGTGATAGGATAATATCCATTCACCTACAAAGAAACCAGTTAATACCACTATTATTCAAATTTATGCACCAACAACCAAAGCCAAACATCAGGATAATGAAGAGTTTTACCAACTTTGGCAGTCTGAAATTGACCAAACATGCAATCAAGAGGTGTTGATTATTACTGGTGATTGGAATGCAAAAGTTGGAAACAAAGAAGTATTACCAGTAATTGGAAAATATGTCCTTGGTGATAGAGATGCTGGAGATCACGTGATAGAATTTTGCAAGACCAATGACTTATTCATTGCAAATACTTTTCTCAACAACATAAAAGATGACTATACACGTGGACTTTACCAGAGGGAATGCACCAGAATCAGATCAATTATATCTGTGGAAAGAGGAGATGGAGAAGCTCAATATTGTCAGCTAAAACAAGACCAGGAGCTGACTGTGGAACAGACCATAAACTGCTCATATACAAGTTCAAGCTGAAACTGAAGGCAATTAAAGCAAGTCCATGAGAGTGAAAATATGAACTTGATTATATCCCACCTGAATTTAGAAACCATCTAAAGAACAGATTTACACACTGAACACCAATGACCAAAAACCAAAGGAACTGTGGGATGACATAAGAAAATCATACATGAAAAAAGCAAAAAGTAATTTAAAAAATAGGAAAGGAAGAAAAGACAAAAAAGGATGTCAGAAGAGACTCTGAAACTTGTCCTTGAATGGAGAGCAGTTAAAGCAAATGGAAGAAATGACAAGATAAAAGAGCTGAACAGATTTCAAAGAGCAGCTCAAGAAGACAAAATCAATTATTATAATGAAATGTGCAAAGACTTAGAGTTAGAAAACAAAAAGGAGAGAACATGCTCAGCATTTCTCAAGGTGAAAGAACTGAAAAAGAAAATTCAAGCTTCAAGGTGCAATATTGGAAGATTCTATGGGCCAAATATTGAATGATACAGGAAGCATCAAAAGAAGATAGAATGAATATACAGAGTCACTGTACCAAAAAGAATTGGTCAATGTTTGTCCTTTTCAGGAGGAGGCATATGATCAAGAACCAATGGTATTAAAGGAAGAAGTTGAAGCTGCACTGAAGGAATTGGCAAAGAACAAGGCTCCAGGATGTTGAGATGTTTCAACAAACAGATGCCACACTGGAGACACTTACTCATCTATGCCAAGAAGTTTGGAAGACAGCAACTTGGCCAACTGACTGGAAGAGATCCATATTTGTATACATTCCAAAGAAAGATGATCCCACGGAATGTGGAAATTATCAAACAATATCATTGATATCACGTGCAAGTAAAATCTTACTATAGATAATTCAAAAACGGTTGCAGCACTCCAACACCTCAATAACAAAAAGACAAACAATCCAATTAAAAAATGGGCAGAAGACATGAATAGACACTTCACCAAGGAGGATATTCA
>NW_006921737.1:1989197-1992811 GCF_000298275.1 Orycteropus afer afer | reverse complement strand
AGCATCACAATAAATGGACAAAAAATTGAAGTTGTCAAAGATTTCATATTTCTTGGTTCCACAATCAACTTGAATGGAAGCAGCAGTCAAGAATCAGACAACATATTGCCTTGGGCAAATCTGCTGCAAAAGACCTCTTTAAAGTGCTGAAGAACAAATATGTCTCTTTGAAGACTAAGGTGCACCTAACCCAAGCCATGGTGTTTTCAATTGCCTCATATTTATGTGAAAGTTGGACAATGAATAAGGAAGATCAAAGAAGAATTGATGCTTTTGAGTTGTGGTGTTGGCAAAGAATACTGAAAGTACCATGAACTGCCAGAAGAACTAACAAATCTGTCCTGGAGGAAGCACAGCTGGAATGCTCCTTGGAAGGGAGAATGGCCAGACTTTGTCTCACTTATTCTGGTCATGTTTTCAGAAGGGGCCATTCCCTAGAGAAGGATATCATGGTTGGTAAAGTGGAGGGTCAGCAGAAAAAAGGAAGACACTTAATGAGATGGATTGGCATAGTGGCTGCAACAATTGGCTCAGGTATAGCAAAGATTGTGAGGCTAGTGCAGGACCAGGCAGTGTTCAATTCTGTTGTGTATAGGGTTGGAGCTAATTCCACAGCACCTAACAATAACAACAACAGCAATCACTTCACAAAAAGCCCTAACTTCATTTACAACAGAATATAGACAATTTCAAACCTGTAGGTACTTTCAAGAACCATGGAATCAGTGGTAAAATGCAACATAAAAGGCAGTTAAGAGGAGCTTCATGGATTTAACAAGATAGCTGGGAGGAGTTCTCTTGGGATCAGGAGAAAGATCAAACACAGATCTCTACCCATCAACAGATGAATGGATAAGTAAAAAGTGATAATATATACAATGGAATACTACTCACCAATAAAGAAAAAAGAGATCCCAAAATATCTTACAATGTGGATGAACATGGAAGATGTTATGTTGAACAAAAGAAGCCAATCACAAAAAAAACAAGTACTCTGTTTTCCCACTTTTATGAAATGATATATAGGTAAATGTAAAGAAACTTGCATTTATTGGTGGTTACCAGGGATGTTGGGGAGAGGAATTCACTCTCTACATAGTAGACACATTATTTTTTGTGATGGGAAAGGTGACATTGAATGGTGAAGCATGCTCATCTTGACCAAAGTAAACAGTGTCACTAATGCACACAAGAAAAAAAAACCTTTTGGTAATTGCTATGATATACATAATTTTACCACAACAGCCACAGCAACCAAAAAATATATGTGTGGGCATATATCAATGTATGTAGGCATATATGTGTATAGATATGTACCCCCACCCAAAAAAAAAAAAAACAACTCACTACCGTCAAGTCAGATCCAACTCATAGCGACCCCTCCATGGGTTTCCAAGGCAGTATCACTACAGAAGTAGATTGCCCAACCTGCCTTCTAAGGAGTGGCTGGTGGGTTTGAACCACCAGTCCTCTGGTTAGCAGTCAAATGCCTTAGGCTCTATGCCACCAGAGCTCCCACAGGTATGTACATGTGGGTATACATGTGTATATAAGTGTAGGCATATGTATACTCATGTATGTGTATATATGCATATATATTTATTCACATAATAAAATATATACAGGGCACAGTTACAGATAACTCTTAGATATAACCAAACACCTCACAGGATTGATTTTCTGGGTTTGAAGACTTAGGACCAAAATCTCATGGAATAACTCAGTCAATTGGCATAATATGATTCATAAGGTTTATGTTCTACATCAGAGTTTGGTGAGTAGTGTCTGGGGTCTTAAAAGCTTGCAAGCAGCCATCTAAGACAAAACTATTGGTTTCTACTGATCCAGAACAAGAGAAAAAAAGGAAAATAAAGATTCAAAGAAGAAATTAGTGTATAGGATTAATAGTCTATACAAACGACAGCTTCATCTACCCTAAAGCCAGAAGAACTAGATGGTATCCAGCTACCACTACTGATCCTTTTAATTAGGACCGCATTAGATGGATCCTGATAAAATGAAAGAAAAACATAGAACAGTACTTCATATTCTTAAAAAATTCAGACTAAAAAAAAAAAAAATCCAGACTAACTGGACCAGTTGAGACTGGAGGACTCTCTATTACCTTAAATCTTGAACTGAAATAAGCCCTTGAAGTCACCTTTTAGCTAAATAACAGATTGGCTCACAAAATTAAGAATATCACCTGTGAGTGCTTTGAAAAATCATCCCTATGAAACCAAATGGCCAATAACTACTTTAAAACAAAGACAGGAGGATAAGGGGACAAGGAAACTAGATTAATGGAAATGGAACAATCAGAATAGAAATAATAACACTGTTAACATTGTGAAAAATGTAACCAATATCACTGAACAATTTGTGCAGAAATTGTTGAATGGGAACTTAAAGTGCTGTGTAAACCTTCATCAAAAACAAAATAAAATATAATTTAAAAAAAAAAAGATATTGATAAACAAACAAAACACAGACCTCCGGAATTTCTTCAAAGAAGACATAATTTGATTGGATTTGTTTATAGGGCAATTTATGCCCTAGGGTATCATTAAAAACTATAGAGCAATTAGCCAAAAATTAGTGGAGCTTTACAGCTGGGTGTGGTCAAGGAAAGAGAGAAAGAGAGAGTCCACAAATACCACTGTCATCCCAGGGTGGCTATGGGCATAGCCAAAACTGTGCTTCCCTGAGGAGCAACATTAGAAACTACCCAATGTGGATCAGGGAGAATAAACTTCACTAAAATAATTCAGCCAATTGCTAAGAAATAAACAAATGAATAACAATAAGAAAAGCCTTGAGGATGAGGGCTCAGAGTTGCTACAATATGTTTACAATATGTTATCTAAAATATCTAGTTTATGTGTGTATATATATGGGCACGTAAAACAGGGAATTATAACCTATACACTAGGAAAAAAGCAGGCAAACTCAAATTGCCTGTGAGAATGATCAGATGTTGATTTTAATAGAAAAAGACTTCAAAACAGCCATTATCAATGTCTTCACAGAACTTAAGGAAAACATGATTAAAGATGTAAAGAATGTATAATGACAGCATCACATCAAATAGAGAATATCAATAATGAGATAGATAAACAAAAAAAAAAAAGCAAAGTCTAGAGCTGAAAAGTACAATAACTGAAAATTTAAAAATTCACTAGAAGGACTCAACAATAGATTGTAATAGCAGAAGAAACAATTAGTAAACTTTAAGATACATCAATAGAGATTATGCAAGCCAAAGAACACAGAGAAAAAAAAAGAATAAAGAAAAATGAACAGAGCCTCAAGAAAACATGGAGCTCATTAAGGACAACAGCATATGCATAATGGGAGTACTAGAAGGAGAAAATAGAAAGAAATGGAAAAAATATTCAAATAAAAATGACAGAAACTTTCCTAACTATTGAGAAACAATAAACTACACATACAGGAAACTTCACAAACTCCAAGTAGGATAAACCCAGAGTGATCTACAAATAGCCACATCATAGTAAAAATGCTGAAAGTCAAAGACAAAGAGAAAATCTTGGGGACTTCCAGTAAGATGGCGGACTAGGCAGAAAGACTGCACAGACCCTCTTCAACAAAGA
>NW_006921737.1:1974172-1974723 GCF_000298275.1 Orycteropus afer afer | reverse complement strand
CTCAACACCAAAGGAATTAACAATCCAATTGAAAAATGGGCAGAAGACATGAATAGACACTTCACCAAGGAGGACATTCAGGTGGTCAGCTAATATATGAAAAGATGCTCACAATCATTGGCCATCAGAGAGGTGTAAATCAAAACAACAATGAGATATACTGTCTCACCCCAGCACTGATGGCAACGTTCAATGAGACAGAAAATAACAAATGTTGGTGGGGATGTGGAGAGATCGGGACTCTCCTACATTTCTTGTGTGACTGTGAAATGACACACCACTGTGGAAAGCAAGATGGTAATTCCTTAGAAAGTTGGAATTGTAGATACCATTTGACCCAGCAATCCCATTAGTAGGTATATATCCTAGAAAGGTGAGAGCCAGGATAGGAGCAGATACATGCACACTCATCTTCATCACAGCACTATTTACAATAGGAAAAGATGGAAACAACCTATGTGCCCATCAGCAGAAGAGTGGCTGACCAAACTATGGTACATACACATACTGGAATGTTATGCAGCACTAAAGAATAATGTAGAGTCTGCAAA
>NW_006921737.1:1923211-1973937 GCF_000298275.1 Orycteropus afer afer | reverse complement strand
GGAAATTTTCTTTGTTGGTTACCAGGGGTGGGAGGGGAGGGAAGGGAACACTGTTAGATAGGTAGAGACAAGTATTGATTTAGGTGAAGGGAAGGGCAATATACCAAATGTAAGTGATCAACACGGTGGCACTGAGGAAGAGGAAGACATAGAGGTACACGGGAGGTACAGACAACAAAGATGAACTCTTTTGCAAATACAGTACTGCATTGTAAGTGTTGGCAAACATTGATCTGCATGTGGATAGATGGGTGGACAGGCTGAACGGTAAGGTATGTTTAGGCAGGAGGTAGTGTGACCATGACCATGTATAGGGTTGGCAGACAATGTTTCTACAAGCATATTTTCATGTGCTGTAAGAATGTCCAGGTATATAGTAAAGCTGACAAGGAAGAAGGTTGTAGTGACTTCTTGGCCACATCTGGCTACCCAGAGGGAGCAAGTAGTTGGACTTGTGGGCTTGGAACCATGGTCCCAGGGGACATCAAACTCAATTAGCATTACACACTACACAAAAACTTTGTTCTATACCCTACTTTGGTGAGTAGTTACTGGGATCTTAAAAGCTTACAAGTGACCATCTAGAAGCAACGATGGGTCTCTCCTCGTCCACAGCAAAGAAGAATGAAGAAAACCAAGGACACGTGGAAACAATTAGTCCAAGAGACTGGTAGACCATGTGATCCTCTGTCAATACGACCATGAGACCACAAGAACTAGATGGTGCCAGGCTACCACTGTCAACCACTTGGAGGTGGATCTGTGTAGGAGATCCTGGATAGAGTGGGAGAACAATGTGGAACAAAACTCAAAAATCATTAAAAAAAAAGATCAAGTTTGCTGATAGAGCCTGGTGAGACTCCTGAAACTATGGCCCCGAGCTACCCTTCAGGTCTGGAATTGAACTGACTCCTGTGGCTTCCAGACAAATAAAAGCCCGGCATGTGGGCTGGACATTTCCATCAGGTAGATACACTACTTGGAGCAATCAATCAAGGGAGAACAGAAGGGCTATGTATGCACAGGGGGACAGCTGCAGGGACGGTGGGGGTTGGTGGGCAGGAGTGCATGGGAGGAAAGGACACAATGAAAAAGTAACTATGGGGAGCAAGTGGTAAGAGAGCTGTTACATTGTGAGGAATTACAGTCAATGTCATGAGACAAAATGTGTATGAACTGCTCTATGGACAATGAATTTGCTCTGTAAACTTTCACCCAAATCACAATAAAAATTTAAAAAAAAAAAAAAAAAAGAAGAAGAAAGAAAGTTCTTCTTCTTCATTAAATAACTTGTACTAGAAATTAGTCCTTAAAAATCACCCACCAATCATCCCATTCATCTCAGGCATAGTATTATGTATTTTCCCTTGAAGACACAGAGCTGCATGAGTGTTGGCCAAAAGGGAACAGTGTTATTACCAACCTTTGAAATACAGGAGAGAAGCTGTTTGTTTTGCTTAAAGATTGAATCTTTGATCAATACATCAAGCACCTTTGATGTTGGCGGCATTCTGCAATTGATGAAAATTAACACTTAGGTAGGAAACAGGTTAAAGAGGCAATGAAAAGTGAAATTAAGGTCTTAGATCTGAACAGAGGCACGCTTCTCCATCCCCTTCTTGCTTAGATGAGGCTTGTTTTTCATCTCTCATCCATTAGAACTTATGTTTTTTGAGATTGTGGCCTTATCTACCATGTTCTTCTCAATTCCCAGCATCTAAAAGAAGGTCTGATACAAACTAAGCTCTCAATACACACTTGTTGAGCGAATGAATCAAACACCTGATCTACTTTCTCTATTCCTGCACTAGAGAACACAATCTCTTCTCCATTGGGGAAATCACAGGATCCCAAGTCAATTGCAGACTTCCCACCCTGACTGCCCTAATTGGGCCACAGACACCTTAGCTAGGGCTTTCTGGTGGCCAGTGTGCTGACTGCTAGGCATCCCTCTACCCTTGAGCCTCCAAGTGTCCAGAAGTCCCAGGTCAGGGAGCGTCAGAGACTCCAGGCAGTGAGGGGTGTCCCACATGTTTCTCCCCAGGAGACCAGCCTGTAGCCAGGAGAAAGTGGGAAACATCCCAGCCAGCCTGTCTCTCTCATGCCCACACTTATCAGTCAGCCTCTGGCTCCTACCACTGCTGGCACCAGCCTCCCTGCCCACAGAAATAGTGGTCTGGGCCATTGGATTCAACAGGAGACTTGGCTCAGAATATCTGATAACCTTGCTGTTATTAGCTGCATTCAAGTTGGCCCCGACTCAAGGTGAACTCACACACAGCAGAATGAAGCACTGCCTGGTCTTCCACCATCCTCATGATTGGTTGCAGATCAGACTGTTGTGATCTATAGGGTTTCACTGGCTGATTTTTGGAACTGGATCATCAGGCTTTCATTCCTAAGTCAGAAACCTGTTCAGCATCATAGCAACCTGCAAGCCCTCACTGACAGATGGCTGGTGGCTGTGCATGAAGTCCATTGGCCAGGAATTGAACCAGGTCTTCCGCATGTTGCTGTTGTTGTTAGGTGCCACCCAGTCTGCTCCTACTCATAGCAGCCCTAAGTACAACAGAAACACTGCCCGGTCCTGCACCAGCCTCATAATCCTTGCTACACTTGACCTTATTGTTGCAGCCACTGTGTCAATCCATCTCCTTGAGGGTCTTCCCCTTTTTCACTGACCTCCACTTTACCAAGTGTGATATCCTTCTCCAGGGAATGGTTCCTTCTGACAACATGACAAAGTAGGTAAGACAAAGTAAGGCCATTTTTGCTTCCAAGGAACATTCCAGCTGCACTTCTTCCAGGACAGATTTGTTCATTCACTTTCAGTACTCTTCACCAACACCACAACTCAAAAGCATCAGTTCTTCTTTGGTCTTATTGGTCCACCATTTCATTTGTCAATTTGTTATACTGTTTATCATGCATGTTGCTGTGAGGCTGGAGGCTATGCCACCGATATTTCAAATACCTGCAGGGTCACCCATGGTGGACAGGTTTCAGCAGAGCTTCCAGACTAAGTCAGACTTGGAAGAAGGAAGAGGCCATCTGCTTCTCAAAGAATTGGCTCAGTGAAAGGTCTCCCACATTGAAGGAGAGAATTTACCACTCAACCATCAGCACCTCTTTTGATAACCTTGGACAGGCATAAAAATGAGAAAAGAAAGCAAGGGAATATAGGGAGAAAAGGGGAAAGAGAAAAGGGAAAATGGGTATTAATTTCAAATGGAATGGGTTTCTGAGGGAGAAAAGGACAAAGGGAGAAAATTTTCCTTCTTATAATGTTTTTTCCCTCAAACAAGATGTCAAATTTTCTCCCAGCAGTAATTTTATCATTATAATTTTTAAGTGTAATCAAAAGATCCTCATGAAACTTAGAGGCAGACAGAACTGATTTTTTAATTCTGGCTCTGGCATTTGCTCACTCAGTGGCCTCTGCAGCCTCTCTCAACCTGTTTGCTCCTTATAAAATGGAGAAACACCCTGAAGGGCAGCTATAAGGATTTAATAAGAGGTTGGATGTGACCATTGTACCTTCACTTCCCTCTCCTTCTTCTCCTCTTACATCCAGCCCCTTCCTTTGATTAGACTTTACTCTTTGTTGCCTCTTTCACCACCTTTCAGGAGCAACTGACCCTGGATTGCAAGCTCAGGAAAGAAATCACTGATGAGAGATATGTGATGCATAGGTTACTATGCCCCAAGCTAGCAGTCTGCTGAAGATATTCCAGGGAATATATCTATTTTTGGAGATGTAGCTCACCCAAGAGTCTGTGGGAAGATAAACCAGAGGACATCATAGGGGTACGGGAAGGTGGTGGGATCTGGGTAGGGGTGGCAGCATGTGCAGCTTCAGAACACACAGCTCCTAAGGCAGCAAGGGAGATCACCAAGTGGTGCAAATTATTAACTAGCTGAAATGCTAACCAGAAAGTTGGAGGTTCACATTCACCCTGAGGTGCCTGAGAAGAAAGGTCTGATGATCTGAAAAATCAATCATTGAAAATCCTTTGAAGCCCAGTTCTACTCTGATACACATGGGGTTACCATGAGTTGGAGCTGACTCCATGGCAGCTGCTATGGTTAAAGGAGCAAGAGGGTGGGAACCCCAGTACTTAATATGCACTCAGGATAGGTTTGATGATGGTGGTGGTGATACTGATAATGATGATGAAGGAGGAACAGAAGAAAAAGTAGTAGCAGAAGAAGATAGTGCATGCACACACACACACACACATGTACACATGAACTTGGGGTTCAACTGTGCTCTGGCAGAAAGTGTGAGAAGCAAAGAGGGTGGTCTGTACAGTTGGGAACTGGACTTCAACCCAATTCCACTGCCCTAGGACTGCTCCCTCTCTGGGTCTCCTCATCTATAAAGCAAGAGGGTTGAAAAAGTTAACTCTAAAACCTCCTTCTACCCCCCGTCTGTGAGTCTGTCATACTGTGGTGGCCTGTGTATTGCTATGTTACTGGGAGCTATGCCACCAGTATTTGACATGCCACCAGTATTTGACATGCCAACAGGGTCACCCATGGTAGACAGGGTTCAGTGGAGCTTTCAGACTAAGACAGACTAGGAATAAAGACCTGGCAATCTACTTTTGAAAATTAGCCAATGAGAACTCCATGGGTCACAAGAGAAAACTATCTGATTTAGTGCTGCAGGATGAGCCCCCAAAATATACAGTGGCTGCAACAATGGACTCAAGTAGAGCATCAGTTGTGAAGACACTGCAGGACTAGGCATATTTCATTCTATTGTACATAGGGTTGCCATAGTAGGAGCCAACTTAATGCCAACCAAAAATAACAAAGCCTCCACACACTCTGAGCTACTGTGCAGAGACTCCTTCCATTCAGGACTCCAAACCATGATGCCAAAGGGACCTTGGTGGTGTGTTGTGTCTGGCAAAGGAAAAATGAAAAGGTGAGGAGGTTGAGGTGCCCAGAACATAAGGCCATCTGTTGGCAGTGGGTGTGGCAGGCCCAATGCTGACAATAGCAGCTATGAGACACTTGAGTAATTAAAAACCTTGAGCCGAATCTCCTGAGCCACTTGCTTCTTTATCCCAGAGCCTTTTTCTTTGTGAGAGGCCAAAGCTTTCAAAGAACTCAACTTCAGGTCTTCTCTTCTCATGCCTTGGAGATGGAAAAAGGCTGAGTTTATAGGGGCCCTAAAATAGGCTCAGAGCAGAACAGAGGAGAGAGAGCCAGCATCCTGGTGTGAGCAGAGTAATAATGTTAATCACAGGAGTAACCTCCAGGCATTTGTTCAGACCAGAGAGAGGATCTCATTCCTGTTGAGAGAGGTGCTATAAGCCTCATTGTGCAGATTAAGAAACTGAGGCCCTGGGATGTCAATATGCTCATCCAAGATATTGAGTTAGTAGACAGTAAAGCTAGGATCCCAGGCCAGGCCTGTCTGGAACCGAAGCCTGTCCCCAACCTCTAAGCTGAAGCACCTAAACTACTCTGTGATGATAAAAGAGGGTTCCAAGAGAACATCTAAGACATGAGCATCCTGTGTTGGGACAGACCTCAGACATTTCCAGGCATGCTAGGAGAGCTTCCAAATACAGGAAGAGAAGTAGCAGAGCAGGCTATATCCTGAACCACAACCCCAGGGGACTCTGGGGACACTTTGGGAGGAATTTAGATATGTGCATGAGGATGGTCAGAGTGTTAATGCCTGTGAAATTTTCTAGATGGTGGCTACACCAGTCAAATTCTTTGATACAGACAATCAAAACTAACTTCAGTTAGTAGATCTTGTACAGGAAAGGATTCTATTGGAAGGAAATCAGAACTAATGGAAGCCCTAGAGGACTTGGCAGAAATCCGTAGAGGCTTGGCAGCCAAGAGCTCCCCTGAGTTAACTCCATAGGAAGAGGCTGATTGGGACCCTGCTGATGGACCCTCTCCATCATCCTGGCAGCAATACCCTGAGGGCGCTGCACTGGACCCTCCTCTGCTGTCTCTGCCATGGTGATTCATCTCTGATGTCCCTGTGTCCTTGCATTTCTCTTTCCACACTCACAGTCCCAAGTAGTAGCCTCCAAGGGTTCCAAGCTAGGAATCGTGTGTGTGTTTGTGTATGTGTGTGTGTGATGGGGGCATTCCATGAGAAGAAATGGCTGTCACCCTTTGACTCCCATGATGAGAAGTAGATTCCTGTCCTTCATCAAGACTCTTTCAATGCATGAACTCTCCGCATAAAAAGCATTACCATACTATGCAAAAACATTGTTCTACATCCTACTCTGGTGAGCAGCAACTGAGGTCTTAAAAGCTTGGAAGTGGCCATCTAAAACGCAACAATTGGTCTCTTGCCATCCAGAGCAAAAAGGAATAAAGAAAACCAAAGACATATGGAAACAATTAGTACAAGGGACTAATGGACCATGCAAACCTCATCCTACATGACCTTGAGACCAAAAGAACTAGGTAGTGCCTGGCTACCACTGTCACCACTTGGAAAGGGATCAATGCAGCAGATCCTGAATAGAGTGGGAGAAAATGTGGAACAAAACTCAAAATCGTAGAATAAAAAGACCAGGTTTAATGGTCTGGTAAAGACAGGTGAAACCCCTGAGACTATGGCCCCTAGTCACTGTTTAGGCCTGGAATTGAACTCCCATGGCTTCCAGCCAAACAATAGACAGGCCTATAAGGTGAACATTTACACCAGGTAGGTACACTCGTTAGAACAATCAATCATGGGAGATCAGAAGGACAGTATTTGCACAAGGAGGTAGCTCAGAGGGCAGGAACGCATAGGTAAAAAGGACATAGGGAAAAGGTAACCACAAGGAGGAAGTGGGAAGAGAGCTGCTACATTATGGAGATTATAATCTATGTCATGGAACAAAATGTGTATGTTGAATAGAAAATGAATTTGTTTCAATAACCTTTCATCCAAATCACAATTAAAGAAACAATAATAATGCACCAAGGGTTTAGGGGGAGGAAACAAATATGTAGGGCACAGGATGTTTTAGGGCAGGGAAACTATTCTGTATGATGCAATAAAGGTCCACACATGACATTATACATTTGTCAAAACCCATAGGGCTATATAAAACGAAGAGTGAATCCTCATGTACACCATGAACTTTACTTAATAATAACATATCAATTACAGTTCTAGTTACCATTGAGTAGATTCTGACTCATGGTGACCCCACGTGTGTCAGAATAGAACTGTGCTCCATAGGATTTCCAATGGCTGATTTTTCAGAAGTAGATGGCCAGACCTTTCTTCCAAACCACCTCTGGGTGGACTCAAACCCCCAAGCTTTTAGTTAGCAGCTGAGGGAGTTAACTCTTTGCAACAATATATCAATACTGGTTATAATTTATAACAAATGTACCACACTAATGCAATATGTGAATAGTAGGGGAAAACTGTGCACAGGAGGGGGGAGGTCTGCATGGTCTGCTCAATTTCCCTGTAACCTTAAAACTTCTGAAAGAAATAGAGTCTGTTGAAGGAAGAAAGGAAAGAAGGAAGGAGGCGGGGAGAAGCAAACAAGCATATCTGGATGCCAGACCAGGACAAGGTCCATCTCAGAGGACAGGCCATCTGTGGTGTCCTAGGAATGTGACCCCCACACACACTTTCTCCAATAGTCACTTCTGTGAAGTGGGCAGGGTAGATATTAGGATTTCCTCATGCATGTGGGGAAACTGAGGCTCAGGGAGAGGATGTGGCATGCAACAGTCCCTGGGCTAGCTGGCAGTGAGCAGGATGAGAACCCATGGTCCCAGTGCCAAGAGGAATGGCCTTGCCTCCACTCTGCACACTGCCTCCCCTACAGCAGGTGCTGACACGCCCACCTTTAGTGGTAGGTTCCCCAGCCCTCCTTGATGCCATCTCAGGGTGCCTCTGAGAGAACCCAGTGAGTCACACAGAATCCTGACTGACAGGTGAACCAAAGCACAGACAGGATCAGACAAGATTCTGAGTCCTCTGTCTCTTTCATCTGACAAGCCCAGTACACATCCCTGAGACTCCCTTCTTCATCCTCCTTGAATGCTAAGAAGTGACAAGGAAGGGAGGACACCGAGTCAGAAAAGGGAAGTCATCTGCCATGACTTCCTCAGCTTCACCACTGATACCTGGCTTGTGCCAGGATTCAGTGCCAGGCCACCAGGGATTCTGTGTCAGTTCAGCTCTTAACCAGCTATGGGGGCATGTCACTGAAGTCTCAACCTCAGTTAAGTCAATATAAAATAGCAAGAGCATTCTCCACCTCTGGGGGCATTGGTGGTTCAGTGGTAGAGTTATCTCCCTCCATGGGAGAGATATGAGTTCAATTCCCAAGCAATGGACATCCACCATCCCTCTGTCAGTGGAGGTTTGCCTGTTCCTGTGATGCTGAACAAGTTGCAGAGGCTAAGGCAGATTAGGATGGAAGGCCTGGCAATCTACTTTTGAAAACTCTATGGATCACTATGGTCTGTGTCTCATTCTGTTGTGCATGGGGTCATCATGAAGTGGGGGCCAATTCCACAGCACCTAACAACAATGACAAATTGTCCCCCTCACAGTGCTGTGGTGATAATTGAATGAGATGAAAATGTCCCGCTGTTATGATAAGAATGTCTGTGATGAATATGGTGACCAGCACATTGAACAAGCCTCAGCAGGTGGTTTACAAGCACAAGCACCATTTTAATTTTATTCTCAATGCTGTATGATTTCCCTTCTCTGGGTCCATGATATATTGAGCAGATTACATATTATTTTCTGGTTGTTTTCAGGTATTAACAGGATTTTTACATAGTAAAACTTCTGGAGGAGTCTAATATAAATTTTCATTCCTTCCTGAGATCTATAGCTTCTCCTTCCCACATTCCTGCACACTGCACTGGGAAAGGAAAACAGAGAGGGTCCTTCACTCTCCTCTCCTCATTCTCTGCCCCATTTACTCAGCTGTTTCTAATATTTCTAAGAATTAAATGGAGGTTTATAGAACCCAAATCAAAGCCACTGTCATTGTGTCAATTGTAACTCCTAGCAACCCTATAGGACAGAGCAGAACTGCCCTCATAGGGTTTCCAAGGCTGGTAGCATAGTGCCTAAGGCACTTGACTGCTAATCAGAAGCCTGGTGGTTCAAACCCACCAGCCACTCCTTGGAAGGAAGATGGGGCAATCTACTTCCGTAGTGATACTGCCTCCAAAACCCAAGGAGGGGTCACTATGAGTCAGGTCCGACTCAACAGCACATAACAACAACAACAACAAATCTTTATAGAAGTAGACTGTCTCATCTTTCTCACAAGGAGCGGCTGGTGGGTTCAAACCACCGACATTTTGGTTAAAAGATTGATGCTTTAAACCACAGAACCATAAGAGCTCCCAGAGGTTTGTAGAGGATGGGAAAATAAGGGTTATAGAAGGTCTAACTTGCAGATGCTGTTGCAATCTGCCATGAATGCCCTCTGTGGGGTTTTTGAGAGTTCTGCCCTTCCCTAGTGGGGATCCTTCTCTTCATGGTGCCCTTAAAAAGGGCCAGTACTCTCTGGTGACTGCCTCAAGTCTCCTTTCAGAGCCTACATCCAGTGGAACACCTACACAACTTCTTTTTGTTGGGGGGGACACTCATCTTGGCTCCAATCCTTACCCTCTGAAAACAGAGAAAATCCCAACTGGATTCTTCCACCTCACCCTCTGACCAGAGCAGTTCCAGTCACTTCCTTTCTTTTTTTTTTTTTAAATATTGTGATTTGGGTGAAAGTTTACAGAGCAAGTTCATTTTTCATACAGCAGTTCATACACATTTTGTCTCATGGAATTGACTGCAATTTCCCATAATGTAACAGCTCTCTTCTCACTTCCTCCTCATAGTTACCTCTTCCCTGTATCCTTCCCTCCCATGCACTCCTGCCCCTGAGCTGTCTCCCTGTGCATACACTACCCTTCTGTTTTCCCGTGATTGATCTCTCCAAGGAGTGTTATCTACCCGATGTAAATGTTCAGCCCATATGCTGGGCTTTTATTGGCTGGAAGCCACAGAAGTGAGTTCAATTCCAGACTTGAAGGGCAGCCTAGGGGCCACAGTCTCAGGGATTTCACCAGGTTCTATCAGATCAGAAAACATGGTCTCTTATTTTTGTGATTTTTTTGTTCCACATTGTTCTCCCACTCTATCCGGGATCTCCTACACAGATCCCCCTCCAAGTGCTTGACTGGTAGCCAGGCACCATCTAGTTCTTCTGGTCTCGTGGTCATACAGGCAAGGATCGCATGGTCTACCAGTCTCTTGGACTAATTGTTTCCAGGTGTCTTTGGTTTTCTTTCTTCTTTGCTCTGGGATGAGGAGAGACCCATCTTTCAGGCAACTTCAATTCTTTAGATGTTTTTAAACAAGCATCAAATCTAACCAGTATACTCCACAAACTCTGAAAGGGCACAACTTACATTTTCTCAAAAGCTCTCTCACCTTGCTTCACCCAGCATGCTGTGGTCCATAGGGTTGCTTCCCTTGACTAGAGGAGAGTGGAAAGCACCCCCTGCCTCCCCCCAGTTAATATCCTGGTCCATTGCAATCAGGTAGCTTGTACAAGAGACCATTTCAAGGTCTCATGTGCATCCAAGTGGAGCTGAGTCCCCAGCCTGACATGCTCAGGAGGAACATAGGGAAACAAGCTTCCAGAAAAATGTGTCCTTAACTTCTCTGCCATGCCCAGAAGGATCTCCAACCAGGATCCATGTACTAAACTCCTCAGGGCATAGTGCCTAAGGCATTTGACTGATAATCAGAAGGCTGACGGTTCAAACCCACCAGCCACTTCTCGGAAGGAAGGTTGGGCACTCTACTTCCATAGTGATACTGCCTCAGAAACCCAAGAAGGGGTCGCTATGGGTCGGAACCGAATCAATGGTAGTGAGTTTGGTTTTGGTTTTTTGGATGGAAGGCAGGTGGAGATGATTTACATGCACTGTCTCATTTAATCTTCACAACACTCCAAAGCAGAGTGATAAGTGGGGTAATGGGTCCTCAATGATGTTCATAAAGAGCTCTGGTGGTGTAGTAGATAAGACATTTGGCTACTAACCAGGTCAGCAATTCAAACCCACCAGCTGCTCTGTAGAAGGAAGATGGGGCAACCTGCTTCCATAAAGATTTACAGCCTCGGAAACCCAATGGGGGTTGCTATGAGTTAGAATTGACTCAATGGCAGTAACTTTAATGATGTTCATGTCCTAGTCCTTAGAACCTTATATGTTATATGGCAGGGGAAAATTAAGGTTGCAGATAGAAGTAAGGTTGGTAGTTATTGTTAGTTGTTGTTGAGTTGTCTCTGGCTCATGGTGACCTTATGTATAACAGAACGAAATATTGCCTGGGCCTGGGCCATCCTCATGATCTCTGATATGTTTGAGCCCATTGTTGTGACATTGTGTCAATCCATATCACTGAGGGATCCCTTCATTTCACTGACCCTCTACTTTTCCAAACATGATGTGTGGAGGTTCATATAATACTCAGACTTTACTGTCATTGCTAACTGCTATCACACCCAGAAAACTGAAGGTGACACTGGTCATTTGGGTCCCCCTTCCAGACCCATGTAGAGCAACTTCTTGGAGAATGAAAACTGGAAGGTACCCATAGCCACCAGCGCTTTCCTTATCACTCCATATTCTATTTACCTATTGGCTTGTCCATACTCTGGACCTAAACTTTGAGCTCCATAAGGGCAGGGATTAGACATAGAAAAAAAAAAAAAAAGTTTCTGTCAAGGTGACTCTGACTCATGGTGACTCCATGTGTGTCAGAGTAGAATTGTGTTCCATAGCATTTTGAATGACTGGTCTTTCAGAAATAGATGCCCAGCCTCTGGGTGGATTCAAACCAACAATGTTTTTGTTAGCAGCTGAGCACATGAACTGTTTGCAGTAACCAGAGATTACTGGCACATATTATTGTTGTTGTTGCCATCAAGTGGATTCTGACTCGTAACAACTCTACAGGATAGAGTAGTACAGTCTCACAGGGTTTCCTACATTCAATCTTTACCGGAGCAGACCGCCAGGTCTTTCCTGCCATGAATCAGCTGGTGGAGGATTCAAAGAGCTGACCTTTTGGTTAGCAGCCCAGAGCTTGAGCATTGTGCCACCAGGGATCCTCCCAGCAAGTAGCAGGTACTTAATAAACATTTGGTAGATGAGTGATGAGTGGGTGAATTGTTGCCTTGAAGTCCTGCACAGGGGAAGCATTTCCCTGTGGACCAAAGTAGGCAGAAAGGTGGAGAGTTGGGGATGGAAGCAACAGGATGGCCACTGGTCCAAAGATTCCCCCTCTAACTCCCATGAACCCCCTGGTTTTCCTGCCTCCTCTCTCCCTTAGTCAGAGCCTCCCTACACTCTGGGCTTCTCCCCAACTGTAGGCCTAAAGACCTGACTATGCTGGCAAAGGTGGAAGATGCCACCTGGTGAGAGAGAGGGGGAAGCAAGGAGGGGCTTTGAGAAGCAAAGGTGGATGAAAGGAAAGAAATAACATGGGAGCAGATGATGGAGAGTTTATGAGGGAGGCTGCCACCCCCCAGGCCCTTCACCATTCTCCTGTTCTGCCTCCCTCCCCCCTCCCGCCACCCACTCGGAACCAGTGACTAATTGCAGCGCGTTTCTCTTTGACTTGCGTCACCGGGTAGAGAGTATGTGGTTGTTTTTACAGCTTATTCTTTCAGAGATTCTAAGTGACATTTTTAAGTACTCTCCCCCTGCCTTGGCACAGCACACCCTCCTCTACTCTCTCCCCCTCAATCTCTCCTCTCCCCCTTGCTCGTATCCCTCTTCCGGAGACTGCCAGAGAGAAGAACAGCGCAGAAGACAGGGGCAGGCCCCACGCCCCACGGAGCATGGGCAGTGGCACCGCTGCTCTCTGCCCCTTGGGAGACTTCTACATGGGGGAATCCCTCAGGAGGTACCCCCCACACACACACACATACACACACACACACCCTGCTAAAGAAGCATGTTGTTGTGTTGCTATGTGCCATCGAGTCCGACCGGACTCATAGCGACCCCTCCTTGGGTTTCCCAGGCGGTATCACTATGGAAGTAGATTGCCCAACCTTCCTTCCCAGGAATGGCTAGTGGGTTTGAACCACCAGCCTTCTGGTTAGCAGTCAAGTGCCTTAGTCACTGCACTACCAGGGCATGGCAACCTGAAATCAGCTACAACTGGGCAGTTGTCCCTTTTTTCTTCCTACTTTTCTTCCTTCCTTTCTTCCTTCTCTCCCTTCCTTCTCTCTCTCTGTTTTTCCTTCCTTCCATCTTCCCTCCCTCTGTTCCTCCCTTCCTTTTTTCCTTCTTCTGTGAATATTTTCTGACCTCCTACTAAGTGCCAGGCCCAAGTTGTTTATTTTTTTCTTTTCAGCCCAAGTATTGAGTAGCAAACAAAACAAACACAATTTCTGCCCTTGAGGTTATGGGTGGAGCAGGAGGTCCTTTGATACCAATAAGTAAACTGGCTATTACTCTACAATGTTGTCAATCCTATAATCTGAAAGACTACATAAAAGTAGTTAACATGGAGCCGACCCCAACTTGGTGTCCCCAAGTGTGTCTGAGTAGAACTGTGCTCCCTAGAGTTTTCAATGGATACTTTTTTTGGAAGTAGATCACCAGGCCTTTCTTCCAAGACACCTCTGAGTGGACTCAAACTCCAGTCTTCCAGTTAGCAGCATAGCCTATCAACCATTTGCACTACCTAGGGTCTCCTGGAAGGAAGACTGTAGCAGCTATGGCATCAACCCTGACCAAGGGAGAGAAATAATTAGGAGAGACTTCTAGGAGGTTACAGAATGAGAATGAGATGTTGCAGAAAGGGGCACAGGAATGAAGAGAAATAAGGCAAAATACCTACTATCATGGTTGGGCAAATACAGTAGAAAAAGCATGAGAGAGACCTTGGACAACTTGTTCTGAGCCATTAGGCGTATCATTCCTATCTGTAGGCCTCAAGGTTTCTCTGTAAAACCAGGGAGTTGAGTTAGATAACCACCAACTCTAGCTCTAAAACTCTGAAAGTCAGGAATTTCCATTGTCAAAGACAAATGTAACACCAGGAAGTGCTATAGAGTGAAAGGGACAGTGGGCTTGGAATCTGAGGACCTGTATTTAAATCCAAGCAACTTACCTCTTTTGGGACCTTGGACAAGGCAGATAAGCTCCTAGAGCCTCAGTTTCTTTATCTATAAAGTGGGGATAATTACATTTCCTATTCCACAGGGTTATTAATAGAATAATATGAGAGTGCATTTGCAAGAGAATATTGAGCTCAGAGTGACTCATTTCTGAGCTACTCTTGCCAGGGGCGTGTCTATTGGCCCACACAGAATGTTAGGGAGATAGGGATCTCTTTTCAGTGTGAATTTCAAACAGGAATTCTTCCCACCAAAAGAAGTGGGGGTTTAAAACTCCAAAGTTTAATGGTCAGAGAACACAGGAATACAGCCACCAACAAAACATTCCTGATCTCAAAGGACTCTTTTTTCCTGCCAGAGAAGTCACTATGGGGACAGGGCATTGTTAACATCACAAAACCTTCCCCAGATGGCCAAAGACTTCCCACTCTAAGGGCTTTGGAGCAAGAAGCAGGAATCTCAGGACAGAGTGGACAATGAGGGCAAGTATACAGTCTTAGGGGTGTGGGACAGTGTTCTGAATAAAATCCAAACAGACCACAACCAGTCTCCCATCGACTGCTCTTTAATGAGAAAGATATAGAGACCGGCGTCAGGACTACCTGAATTACTTAGGCTTGTGGTATCACTAGATGATTGTGACAGGATCCTGCCCTTTTCAAGAAATACTCTTGATAGCTCTCAAATCTCCAATTGAAGACTATAATTACATGCAAGGAACCTGGTAGTGAAGTGGTTAAGTGCTCAGCTGCTTACCAAAAGGTTAGTGGTTGGAAATCACCAGCAGCTCCATGGAAGAAAAGACCTGTTGATCTGCTCCCGTATACATTACAGCTTAGAAAACCCTAGGGGCAGTTCTACTCTGTCACTCGGAGTCTCTGTAAGTCAGAATTGACTTGATGGCACATAACAACAATTGTTACATGTGTACACCTGGGCTAATGGGTTCTTCCTGACAATCATGTCAATATTCTATGCCAAGAGGGAGCAAACCAGCAAACAATTCCCTTCCAGAAGTCTGTCTGAGGGTGCCCTGCTGCTACAAAATATCTAGCATAACATTTGTCATGCAAAGGCTGCCACCCAAATATTACTTGAATAGCATCCTACTTTTGCCCATTATTTATAAAGTGTTTTTTCGTCCCTTGTCTCCTTGAATCCTTACAACTACCATGTGAGGAAGTTGATTTAACACTCATGATGATAGCTGGTAGTGCTGTCCACCAAATAGTTCCAGTTCACTCCTTTCTGGGCACATGGAAAGACTATACTTCCCTGCATTCTTGGAGTTAAGGTAGCCATGTGACCTGCTCTGACTAATGAAATGTGAGCAGGATGGTGATTGTTACTTTGGGGATGGGGGGAGAGCCTCAAGAGCCAATGCCTACCATCATTTGCCTCACTCTCCCTGTTCCTCTGCCACAGAAATTGGCAATGTTTCTGGTGGTAACTGTTTTGTCAATCAGGGTCTTGGAATGAAAATAACGTACAGGAGAGCACTTAGAGAACCCAGAATGGACATGAAAAGTGAATTAGAAATAAATATGTTCTGTTTTAAGCAACTGAGATTTGGGGAATTATTTGTTACTGCAGCATAAACCTATACTGACTGATACAACCAAAGTTGAGATAGGTTAAGTGGGGTAACTTACCTTAAGTAACACAGCAAAAATTATGGCAAAACCAGGATTTAGAGGGTGTTCTTCCTGACTCTAAATTCAAGATTCTAAAACTATTTTTAATCTGAATTCAGCCCCTTTGGAATGAGAGCTTCAAGACTTCTCCTAACCTTGTCATCAATCCCTAGGGTCTCAGCTTCCGGCAGAAAAGAATACATGAGGTAATTCCATCCATGAGTATCTTCACTGGGTTGAAGCTTTCAGGAGATAAGGAACTTCCTGGTTATAGTCAAAGCTCATTGCATTAGTAATCAGATAAAGCCCTATACTCTGCCTCAGTCCCTCTACTTATGAAAGAACAGAGAAGAGGATTTAGCTCAACAGCCCTTTTGAGTTTCTTATTTAGAGACATGATAAGTACAAATACACTAGAAGAATCAGTGAAGACTTAAGCAAGGGAGGCCAAAAATTCTGTCCACAAAGAATCACATCTACCATAACTCTACAAATGGCTACCAGGTAGAACTGGAAAAGCCTAAGAGGTCTAGGAATGCTGGGAATGATTGTCAATGGGACAAAATCAATGACAAGAGAATACAGCAATATCCAATATGGAGTATCCCTCCATGCAAATAATTCCCACTAAGAAGAGGGAATAAATCCAGCTCCATTGCATAAATGCAAAAATACGCCAGAGTCACTGCTCTTGGCTTAGACTACTGGTCTAAGCCCTTTAATGGAGGGATGTGTTCCCACTCGAAGGACTCGGTGTACCACACGGCCAACCTCGCCCTAGCCCAGGCCTGCATAATGGCCTCCTGGGCAGCCTGTCAGGCCTGTGGTAACTACACAATGCCCTCCGCAGGCGCCTTTGAGTTCACTCTGCCTTGTGCAGCAGTTCCAGTATACTAGGGCAGTAGGGTGGGTATGGTCTTCCACTTTACAGTATCTCAGCTCCCCAAAGGTATCACAGGAATAGCCAGGTCAGGAAGGAGCTAAGCAAACTGAGCATTTACCAGGTGCCAGGTAAGGCACTTGACTGCTAAGCAGAAGGCTGCCAGTTCAAACCCACCAGCCACCCCTCGGAAGGAAGATGGGGCAATCTGCTTCCATATGATACTGCCTCAGAAACCCAAGGAGGGGTTGCTATGAGTCACAGACAACTTGACGACACATAACAACAACAGCAGGTATCACCCTAGACATTTTACATACTTAAGTCATTTAGTCTTCACAAGCTCCCTGTTGGATTGATGCTGTTTTCTTCATTTTGCAAATATGGAAACTGAGGCTCAAGAGATAAGTACTCAGGACAGGGCCTACCAAGCATTGCATACTCACATAAACAATAATTCTTATTGTCATCATCATCATCATTATTTTCTTCATCATTTGTAAGATCTAAATTTCAAATAGTTCCCTTCTTTTAGACAATCAACCAACTCTTTAGATCAAAGTTCCTCAAATTCTGATGCAAAGTAGAATTACTTCAGAAGTTCTGGGGAAAAAAATGGAGATGCATAGGTTCTACTTCAGTCAACTAAGTAAAAATCTATAGGTTTAGAGCCCAGAGTTTGGCATTTTGCTGTATTTTCCAGATAATTCTAATATATCTCCTATGTCAAAGAATCATTGATCTAGATGGAAGAAAGTTTTATAGCCACCCACCTACTCACACCAACCCCTAACATCTCACTCTCTTCTACATTGAGATTGGGTCTCTAAAGTCTGCCTTAAGTCTTGGAGGCTTATTCTGACCATTAGAGCCAGCCCTCCCTAAAGGAAGTGAGTGGCATGTGTGATTTCTACAGTTAACAACCTTCAAAATGGCCCCCAAATCTGATCCCCTTCTTCCTAGTATATATAATCCCTTTTCCTTGAGTGTGAGATAGACTTACTTATTGACTCACTTCCAACAAATAGGATTTTGGGGATGTCACTTCCAAGATTAGTTTATAAGACTGTGGCATCTGTCTTGGATATTCTCTTGCCCTTTTTCACTTTGAAGGAAGTAGCTTCCATATTTTGAGCAACCTTATGTGGCAAGGAACTGACATCCAGCAGCAATGAAGGACCTGAGGCTCATCAATAGCCATATGAGTGAACTTGGAAGTGAATTCTCCTCCCCCACCCCATCATTTCTTGAGATGATTGCAGTTCCAGCCAACCTTGAATATAGCCTTGTGAGAAATCCTGAGCCAGAGAAATTACAGAAATCAGCCAAAGAACCACAGAAACTGCAGGATAGTAAATGTGTGTTATTTTCACCTGCTAAGTTTTGGGGGTAATTTATAAAGCAGAAGGAGATAAGCAGTACAAAAACCTTTGGGACTAGGGCATTGTGAAAGACAGTATCATGTCTCCCAAAGATGTCCTAATCTCTGGAACCTGTGAATATGTTCCTTTTTAAGGCAAAATGGACTTTGCAGATGTGATTGAGTTAAGGATCTTGAGATGGGGATATTATTCTGGATTATCTTGGTGGGTCCAATGGAATCACTGAGTCCTTAAGTAGGGAAGGTGCATGAGCAAAAGAATCAGAATCAGAGTGATAATGTTATGAGAAAAACTCAACCAGTCATTGCTGACTTTGAAAGTGGAGAGAGGGGCCACAAGCCAAGGAATGCAGGCAGGCTCTAGAAGCTGGAAAAGGCAAGGAAATGGATTATACCCTGAAGCCTTCAGAAGGAATACAGCTCTGTCAATACTCATTCTGGATTTCTGACCTTGAAAAGTTTAAGATAATAAAAGTGGGTTGTTTTAACCCACTGAGTTTGTGGTCATTTGTTACAGCAGCAAGAGGACTCTGACACAAATGTGAACAAGACAGCACTGGGAAAAGTATTGTCTGCACAGATACATTACACTTATCCTTTCAGTAGGAAACTAGGCTTTGACTAGTACAGTTATTAGGATGAAACTCTGAGATTCATGACAATAAAAATGAAGTCACTGGTCTTCATTTCCTACTGCTGCTATAACAGAAATACCACAAGTGGGTATTTCTTTTCTCACAGTTTAGAAGACTGAAAGACTGAATTACTCAGGTCTCTAGGGGAAGGCTTTCTCTCTGTGTGGACTCTGGGGGGAGTCCTTGGCTCTTTTCCAATTCTGTTCCTCGGTTCCTTGGCAAGTTTCATGTGGCATGTATCTTCCTCTGTTTGTGTTTGTTTTCTTCTGCACCTAATCTGCTCATTTATATCTCAAAAGTGATTGGATACAGAAGGACAAATATTGTATTAGTTCATTATCATAAAAAGTCAAGGAAAGATTTGTATATGGAAGGAAACTTTGTTGGTTACTGGGTGAGGGGGGAACACTGCAAAAAAAAAATTCTTTTAAAGTGATTGGGCTTAAGACACAGCCTATACTAATAAGCCCTTATTAATGTAACAAAGAAAACCTAATTCCAAATGGAATTACATTTATAGGTATAAACCAAAAAACAAACCAAACCCACTGCCATTGAGTTGATTCCAACTTACAGTGATGCTATAAGACAGAGTAGAATTGCCCCATAGGGCAGACTGCCTCCTCTTTCTTCCTCAGAATGGGTGATGGGTTCAAACTGCCAAACTTTTGGTTAGCAACTGAGTGCTTTAGCCACTGCACCACCAGCATTTCTGTCCATAGGTATAAGGATAAGGATCTATAACATTTTGAGGGACGCAGTTCAATCCATAACACCCCCTTAGGAGAAATCAATTGAAGTCATTTCATAGCCCCAGAGCCCTGACCCTCTCCATCCACCAGCATTCACACAAAAGTATGCCACCAACTTACACCTTTGGAGAGCTGCTGAGAGGATGAGGCTAATGCAAGGCAGAGTCAATGTTATTTGAGATGTCTGGAACATCATCTCCAGGTATTATCAAGTGAGAAGCTGCCCACACAATTTTCAACTAGCTTTCCTACTGTATCTTCTATTCTCTTCTCCTTCCTATCATTCAACTTCCAGAAGTTGGAGGTTGGGTCAGGAGTGTTGGAGTACCACTGGGGACCCCCTAGACCTCAAGACCCCTAGACCTGAGATTTCTACAGCTGTATCTGACTTTTCTTTACTCAAGTCATCTCTCCACCACCACCCTTGGCCATCAGAAGTCCACCGACTGGACTGTTATTATATTGAGACTCCTCACTTACGTATGTGACCTAATTTTGTCCCCAGCCAATCAATGAGGTAGGTGAAGAAAACTGAGGCTCAGAGAACTTAACTGATTGCAAAGCCAAGATTGGAACCCAGCTTTCCTAATTCAGATCCTACATTCTGTCCACCAAACCACACCCTTTCTTGCTTTCAGCAGAACTCAATTTAAGATGTAATCGAAAGGGCTGAGTATGAGACAGGCATCTTGGTGCCAAGTCTGACTCAGTCATAGCTGTTACTTCCTGTGCCTCAATTTCCTCATCTATAAAATGAAGAACTAGTTGGGATATGTGAGGCAGAGTTCATGAATGTATTGTTTCTTTTAGGGCACTGAGGAGGAAGACAGAAGTACTCCAAAATTCATAGCCACCTTCATTCAGTTTTCCAGACCCAAAGCTGGAAACGATAAGAGGTTAAAAAAAAATATGTCAAAGTTTCTTCACAAAAAACTTTGAAAACTTTGATGTGGGTGTGAGCACTACTTTAAGGGTTTATAAAGTGACACGTGGATCACCTGTCAGGGAGCCAGGATCAGAATGCTGGTTTTAATTACACTGAATATTTCACTTTCTTATGCAGAGGCATAATCAATTATCTTATTTAAAGGCATTACAATAATGTGTGTGTAAAATGGAGCCATTCCCTGTATTGCATTAGATTCTACTAATTATAGGAGAATGTTTGGAGCTAAAATGTCAGCTTGTCATCCGGATGGCTTGTAATTCAGGATTTGCATTCACAGACGGGAAGGGAACTCTGACAAAAATTGCATTCAGCTCGGGCTTCTCTGGCCTCCGCCTCACCGGCTCCAGCAGCACCGAGAGCGCTGATCTCTGCTCTGCCCTTGTTCCTGTCTGCCGTGGTGGCCTTTTCATCCTCATCCCTTCCAAAGAGGGCAGGAGGGAGAGAAAGGGTTATAGGGCAGGGGGAGGATCAGAGGGCAGCTAACCACACTAGCAGCAAAAATGGAAAAGTTAACTCCCTCTTCAAAACCTCCCACCCTCTTTTATTTTCTTCCTAGTAACAGGGATTCTAAAAGTGGTTTTTAAGGAGACTCAGGCTTGTAAAGACATACGGTCTTTGGCTTTCTTAGGAGTATCAATCTGATATTAAATGAGCACCTACTATGTGCCATGTGCCCTTGTTGGCCTTCTACTTCACCAAACATGATTGATCCCTCCTGATGACATGTCCAGAGCAAGAGAATAGGACGGTGTTCTGTTTTAATCCATAATGTTTTCATTGGCTAATTTTCAGAAGTAGATCACCGGGCCTCTTTTTCTAGTTTGTCTTAGTCTGGAAGTGCCACTGACACCTGTCTATCATGAATGACCTTTCTGGTGTTTGAAATACTGGTGGTATAGTTTCCAGCATCACAGCAACACAGAGGCAAGGTCCACATAAGTCCCTGGGCGGTGCAGTTTGTGCCTGGCTCTTAACCAAAAAGTTGGTGGTTCAAACCACCATGGAAGAAAGGCTAGCCAATCTGCTTCCATAAAGATTCAAACCAAAACCAAAGTCACTGCCATCCAGTTAATTCCAACTCATAATGACTTCCATAGGTTTACGAGGCTGTAAATCTTTGCAGAAGCAGATTGTCTCATCTTTTTCCCTCGGAGCAGGTGGTCGGTTTGAACCACAGACCTTTTGGTTAGCAACCAAATGCTTTAACCACTATGCCACCAGGACTCCTTTCCATAAAGATTACAGCCAAGAAAACTCTAGAGGGCTCAGTTCTGCTCTGCAATACGTGGGTCATCATGAATTGAATCAACCAAATAGCAACAGACTTGGGTTTTTTTAAGTTCTCTATAAGGATTAGACAGATCATGTCTGTAAAGTGCTTAAAAGAGAACCTGACATCAGTTAAGTCATCAACAACATTAGCTATTATTACAGCAGTAAACACAACATACAACAGTCCAGCAGGAGAAATAAGCATTCACAAGTGGGAGGGACCCCTGCCCACCGAGGGATAGTCATAACAATCCTTCGCTTTACACAGCCATTTGCTTTATACCTTCACATCCTTTCTTTCACTTGATCCTTCCAAAACTCATATGGTTATCCCCTCCTTCCCAAATTAAAAGAGGCTTTCTAAGCAATGAGAAGAATGGATTTTCCTCTTTCGAGATAACCCCTCTGCCAAAGGGAAGCAGGTATAACAACCCCTCTGGGCAGAAGAAGGTTTTATATTCAGCGTCTCCTTCCCTCTGGCTGAATCCCTCTCTCTCCAACCCATCTGGCCAGTTCTATCCAGTTGCCCGCAGGCTCAGCCTCAACCTACCCTGGGTACAAAGAACCAGGGCTGGTGTATACCAGTGGGTTTTTCTCCAATGGCAGGTAGAGGATGGAAACAATCTCCTCACGCTGGCCCAACTCAGGGGTCAAGGGAACTGGGGGCAGGTGGCTTACGTTGTTGTTGTTATGTGCCGTGGAGTTGGACCCAACTCATAGTGACCCCTCCTTGGGTTTCCGAGGCAGTATCACTATGGAAGTAGATTGCCCAACCTTCCTTCCAAGGACTGGCTGGTGGGTTTGAACCACCAGCCTTCTGGTTAGCAGTTAAGTGCCTTAGGCACTATGCTACCAAAGCTCCCATAGGAAGTATATTAAGTTTCCACAACTCCCAGGTCCACTCCAGGGCAGCTGGCTGACTCCTGGGCCTCCTCACTTAATCTTTTCCAACTTCCTCCCCTTGCTGCTCAGTACTCAGGCCCTGGGCCAATTTCCCTACATCTATTATAGCGCCTAAGGCACTTGACTGCTAACCAGAAGGCTGGCGGTTCAAACCCACCAGCCACTCCTCAGAAGGAAGGTTGGGCAATCCTACTTCCGTAGTGATACTGCCTCGGAAACCCAAGGAGGGGTCGCTATGAGTTGGGGCCGACTCAACAGCAAATAACAACAACAACATTTGCATCTCAGGACTCCCTGTGCAAAGCTTTGAATTCTCAGAAGTCCTCCTCTCAGATCAGATTTCACACCGCCAAGCCTGCCCCTTGAGACTCAGTGACTTTGACCTGGCCTATCTGGACTGCCTGCTGCCTCTCAAGAGCTCCCAACATGGTGAAGGCAGCTATGCCCAACTTAAAACTAAGTACCTAAAACAGAGGTAAAAAAATTTCCCCCAAAAGTCTGTCAAGATCAGGTTACTTAACCCTCTGTGTTAGGAGCCCTGGTGGTACAGTGGTTAAAGTGCTTGGCTGCTAACTGAAAGGTCGGTAGTTCGAACCCATCAGCCACTAGATGCGAGAAAGATGAGGTAGTCTGCTTCCAGAAAGAGTAGAGCCTTGGAAACCCTATGAGGCAGTTCTACTTTGTCCTATAGGGATGCCATGAGTCAGAATTCACTCAATGGCAGTGGGGTTATGTTTCCTAAGACTGCTGTAACAAATTACCACAAACTTAAAGCCTTTAGACAACACATATTTATTCTCTTAAAGCTCTGGAGGAAGGAGTTACAAGCCAAGCAATGCAAAGACTGTAGCTCTAGAAGCTGAAAAAGAAAACCAAAACTAAGACCAAACCTACTGCAACAGAGTCAGTTCCACCTCATGGGAATGCATGTGTGCAGAGCAAAACTGAATTCCACAGAGTTTTCAAGGTTGTGACCTTTCAAAGGACTTCCTTCCAAGATATCCTGGGAGGGTTTGAACTGCCAACATTTAGCAGTTAGTAGTTAAGTGCTTAACCATTTACACCACCAGAGACTCCCCTGGAAAAGGTAAGGAAATACTTTTCTCCCTAGAGCCTTCAGAGGGATCAAGACTCTGCCAACACCTGAACTTTAGCCTAGTAAAACTGATTGTAGACTTCTGGCTCCAAAAAGTTGAAGGAAAAGGAAAAAGTGTTCATCGATTATTCTTCTGCATCTCTCTGGGGGACTGTTACAATTAGCACCACCTTGTTGAGTTTTATAGATGGACTTTTTAAAAATTAAATCACATAATATATTGAGATTTGAAATTAGCTGCAGTCTCAACTGAGATCATTTTGGAAGGGTAGAATCCACCAATCAGTGAGCCACACTTCATGGTCCACATTTGGAAATGAAAGATTCCCCAAAGGTCTAACTTCCTCTAGTCTGAATCTTTAGTAGGTTGTGCTGGGATGGCTTCCTCAACTGCTACTGGAAGGGAATTCAGCTGTATCTTCACTTTAGTCCCTGAGGAAACCTGTGAAGTTCACAGCCCTGTGTCCCTAACCAGAACCTGTTGAGCCAACTTCCAGTTTCCATAGCTGTCTGCACTCTGACATGTCCCACATCCCAAGCTCCACCCCCCAGCTCCCTCCTGAGCTTAAATCCACATACCCAGCTGCCTCCCCATGTCACTTTCTCATGCCAAACCAAACCAAACTCTTCATCTTGGCCCTTCAGACCTGCTCCTCCTCCCACCTTCCTCAGCAGCCTTGTTTACTCACTTACTCAAGCTGACAACCTCCAAGTCATCTCTGACTCATCCTTCTTGCTCACAGCAGTCATTCATCAAGTCCTGTTGTTTTGTGTCAGAAATGTCTTACACATTATCCCTCTCCTCTCATCTCCACCACCACCACCACCTTGACCTGCCCCCAGCAGATTCCTCCTGACCCCAGCAGTGCACAGCCCATGGGCATCCCTGCTCAGCCTCTTCACCCTTCACTCACCCTTCCCACTGCTGCCAGTGAGATCAATGAAGTCCATTAACATGGCAAATCTGGCCATGCTACTCTCTTGCCTAAAAACCTTCAGTAGCTGCCCTTAGCCTTCTCAGTAATTTTACAACTCCTTACTATCATAGTCAAGGTCCTTCATAACCAACTTCACTCTAGTTTCCCAGTCTTATTAACAGTACCTCTCTCCCTCTGCAGACTCACTATGTCCTCGGCACTTTTCATTACTGCATCTCTCAATGACAAAGCACATGTTGTTGGTTTCATCTTCATCTGAAATTCTGAGAGTCAGAAGAAGCTAAGCATTTCAGCTATTTATTAATAAGTAACACCCAGTTTCCACCAAGTTGATTCCAACTCATGGCAATCCCATGGGTGTCAGAATAGAACTGCACTCCATGAAGTTTTCAATGGCTGATTTTCAGAAGTAGATCACTAGGCCTTTCTTTTGACACTCCTATAGGTGGTGGTGTAGTGCCTAAGCCATTTGACTGCTAACCAGAAGGTTTACAGTTCAAACCCACCAGCCACTCCTCGGAAGGAAGGTTGGGCAATCTACTTCCATAGTGATTCTGCCTCAGAAACCCAAGGAGGGGTCGCTATGAGTCAGATCCAACTCGATGGCAGTGTGTTGCATTGCTACCAACTTTTCGTTTGTTGTTGTTAGGTGCAGTTGAGTGGATTTCAACTCATAGCAACCCCATGTGACAGAGGAGAATTGCCCATAGGGTTTTGTTGGCTGTAATCTTTTATGGAAGCAGACTGTTACATCTTTCTTCCATGGAGTAGCTTGTAGGTTCGAACCACAGCTGAGTGTTTAACCACTGTGCCACCAGGGCTCTGCACAACCCCAAGGACTACAAAAAAAGAACAAAGTAAAGTATATACCTTAAAACCACAATTTTTTTTTTTTATTTCTCACAATCTGTGGGTTTATAATGGGGGGACAGGGGGTTCTGCTGCAGTTTTTGCCTGGGACCATTCATGTGGCTGCAATCATCTAACAGCTTGACTGGGGCTAGAAGGTCCAGAATAGCCTCCCTGACATGTCTGGCCATTGGTGCTGGCTATGAGTAGGGCACCTTGGTTCTCCTCCACCTGGGTTCTCACCGTCCAATAGACAAGACAGACTTTCTTTCATGGTGGTTCCCAGGCAGCATTGCAAGAGAGTAGAAAGCAAAAGCTGCTAGGCCTCTTAAGGCCTAAGCTCTGGGACATGTCCAATGCTACTTATGCCATATTCTATTTATCAAAGTAAACTACATAGCCAGCTCAATAACAGTGGTAGGGAGGAATGCACACCACTTCTTGATGGGAGGAGCAGCAACATCACATTGCAATGGGTGGATACATGGAAAGGCCTAATTTATTGGGCTCATTATAATGAGCCACCACACCAAGAAACTTGTGCAAAGTCATTCATTCAACTTGAAAATACCAAGATTGGGACCAAGGTCTTCTGACTCCATGTTCTCCCATTTTCACATTTACTGCCAGAATTGTTTCCCACCAATAGGAAGCCAGCATGGATGAGTCAGCATGAGTAGTCATCACTACACACTGGCCACTTGATCTGTGCCACCCCCAGTCCTAGATGAAAAATGGCTGTCTACCAGGCCATTGTTACCTCATCTTCCAGCAGCTCTGGCTGTGACAGCAGCTGCCCATCCCACCTTACCACTCACCTCATCCAGCTTGACTCCAGCAAGCAGCATAATGCAGGACTGAGAACTCCCCCAGGTCCCAAGACTCCATTAAGAAGCTGATTAAAATTTGATGCTCCCATTTAACACCTATTAGCAAACACAGTGCCCTCCTGCTAGGAGAGAGAACTTGGAAGAGGGGGGCTCCCTAGCTCCCAGAAGCACCCTTCGTGCCAGGGTGGCAGCCATTAGCTGGAAGAAAAATAAAGCAGAAGTGGATGGGGGAAGGGAGGGATGGAAACCTGAGGGCCACATGTCATTTACAAAGCACCAGCTCTTTCCTAGCCCCAAAGCAGGACTGAAAGTTTGCATCCTCAAGTGTAGTGGATAGTAGGACATGAGGGGCTTGGGCTGTAGAGAGGAAATGGGCATCTAAGAGTCTGCAACTCTAAGGGAAGGTGAGAGGCCACCATCCATCCACCTGCCTTCACACCAGCCCAAGCCAAGCCCTCTGCCATCAAGTTGATTCCAACTCATAGCAGTCCCTGTTAGGTTTCCAAGGCTGTAAATCTTTATGGAAGAAGATTGTGTCGTCTTCCTCCTATGGAGCAGCTGGTAGATTTGAACCACCGAACTTTCTGGTTAGCAGTCAAATTCCTTACCCACTATACCACCAAAGCTCCTTGCCTTCCCACCAGGCAAAATCTAAATCATTTAACACCATGAGAAAATGTGTCATGGGAATGAATGTAATCAAGATACAAATGATATAAATTGAAATAATTGGTTTTCTTTTCCCAAGATCAGCTATGGGAACTCCTGTCAAAATACCCAAAGAGAAGGCGATCTGAAAGAGATTTTGGCATCATTCCACTTCTGCCTTTCTAAGTGGAATGACTTAGGGGCAGAGAACATTGTGTTGGGAGTAGGAAGGAGGAGCTTATTTGCCAAATATTGATTGGTTGCCTATACGTGCCAGTTCCAGTAGGTTTGGGGAGGCTTATGCAGATGCATGAAACAGAACTTCCACCATCAAGGAGTTTATAATCTCACCAAGGCCGCAGGTGCATACACACCTGCAGAGTTAAGTAACAATTCAAGCTGCTATTAGAAAGAGCATAGAACTAGAGTTTGATTCTTAGGCTTGTCACTTACTAGCTGTGTGAGAATCTTCACAAAAAGCTAATTAAAATTTTATGCTCCTGGTTAACACTTAGCAAACACAGTGCCTTCCTGCTAGGAGAGGGAACTCCAAAGTAGGCCTCCCTCCTTGAAGGCCAGGTGATGGCCATTGGGAGAAGCTTAGCAAGTCATTTTTAATCTTGAGCCTCAGTAGCCACACCTGTAAAATGGGGACAACAATAGCCATCCAAAAGAGTTGTTACAAAGATTGTTGTGAGTGGTCAGTGGCTATTCAAAGTCACAGCCTTGTGATCAGTATGACAAGTTTTAGGAGAAAAACCCACCTCCTTCAGGATGTGTGCCTCCCTCACTGAAATCTCATGGAAATTGTGACATTTTAAGGTTTATCTGGTCAGCTTTGTTCCCCTTGGTGCCCTTCCGTGAAACACAAAGTCCATCCTGTAACTATAAGCCCTACCACTTTCTATTATAGGTATTTTCATAAGAAACCAAATTCAGCCACCACTTGTTTTGTATAGCCCTTGAGTTAAAATTGGTTTTTATAATTTAAAATGGTTGGGGGATGGGAGGAATCAAAAGAAGAATAACATGTCATGGCATATGTAAATTATATAAAATTCAAATTTCAGTGTCCATCCATAGCGTCCATAAGTAGTTTCCATGCAAAAGCTGGACAACGCAAAAGGAAAACAGAAGAATTGATGCATTCAAATTGTGGTGTTGGTGAAGAATATTGAATATATGGTGGACTGAAGAATATTGACTATATGAACGACCATATCAGTCTTAGAAGAAATAAAACCAGAATGTTCCTTAGAAGCAAGGATGGTGAAACTCCTTGCTCACTTTGGACATGTCATCAGGAACGACCAATCCCTAGAAAATGACATCATGTTTGGAAAACAGAAGGAAACCTTCAATGAGCTTGATTGATACAATAGCCACAGTAATGAACTCTAACACCCTAATGATCATAAATATGATACAGGACCAGTATCAGTTATACATAAGGTCACTATGAGTTGGAGCCCACTCTATAGCAACTAACAACATAGTCTTACTGGAATATGGCCACATCCATTCATTTACGTGTTGGCTGTGGCTTATTTTGCACTACAATATCTGAATTGGATAGTTTGACAGAGACCACGAGGCCCACAGAATCTAAATAAAATATTTACTTGCTGGCTGTTATGGAGGAGCTCTGGTGGCACTATGGTTAAAGCATTGGGCTGCTAACCAAAAAGTTGACAGTTCAAACCCACCAGCTGCTACTTGGGAGAAAAAACAGGCAGTCTGCTTCTGTAAAGATTTACAGCCTTGGAAACCTTATGGGGCAGTTCCACTCTGTCCTACAGGGTTGCCATGAATCAGAATCCACTTAATGGCAGTGGGTTTAGTTTTGGGATCTGGGCTGTTATGGATTGAATTGTGTCCTCCAAAATGATGTGTTGTAAATCTTATGCCTGTGATTATAATTGCACTTAGGAATGGGTCATCTTGGTTGTGTTAATGAGGCAGGATTAGTGCAGTGTGTTTTGAGTCAATCTCTTTTGAGATATAAAAGAGATTAAACAAGCCAGCAGAGGAGAAATGGGGTAAGGTAGATGTCAAGACACATGGAAATCTCCAATGAACCGGGGAAGAAACAAGGACCTTCCTCCAGAACCAACAGAGAGGGGGCATTACCATAGAGCTGGTACCCTGATTTTGGCCTTCTAGCCTCCTAAACTGTGGGAAAATAATTTCTCTTTGTTAAAGCCATTCACTTGTGGTATTTCTGTTACAGCAGCACTAAAGAACTAAGACAACTGGCCCTTGACACAACAGAAATGATTTCTGACCCAGCTTTGTGCTACTGCAATTTCATTTCAAACAGCTCTTATACTAAGATCATTTATCTTCTCTGTGGATGATGAGCAACTTGAGGAGAAGTCCTGTTCAACTCTGTTCCTTAAGTGTGCTTCAATCTCTGGCCATAGAAGACATTCAATTAATGTTCTCTTCCCACTGGAAACTCCTCTTCAGTGGTCCTAGCTCCCACAGGCAGGCCCTAAAGCCTGGGATATGAACACACCATTTCTTCTCTTTGTTCCTCCATTCCTGGAGGTGGTGGGGTCTAGTCTGCTGGAAACACTTCCTGAAGCAAAGAGCAAAGTAGCATTACTCCCACCTCTCTGGGGTGGATACTAAGCCTAAAAGGATGAGTTGACTTGCCCACATACAGTTAGAAAGAGGCAGAGCAGAGACTTAAATCCAGATCTTTCCCTGCAAACTTGACACTTCCCTTTCTCTTGTCTAAACACCTGCCTCCATGAGCAGGTATGGGGAAAACTCCTCAGCTCTAGGGAGTTGGGATTCCTTCAGCCTAGAGTAGTCCCAGGACCAAAAGCAACTCCCTGGGAATGTTTGTTGCGTGGGGTTTATAAGCAGCATTTGTCTAATAAACTAATTTCTGAACATCTCACATCCCCTAATTACTTGTCACAATAAAGTGAGGCATCTCCCCGCATGCTTGTTTTTCCCATCGCTGGCACAGAGCAGGAGCTCCTGGGCCTGTGAGGCAGAGATAAATATAGCATTCATTTACTCACCAGTTGGGCTGCCTGAATGCACAATGATACATGTCACCACCCCAGACCCAGGCGCACATGCATTGGGCACAATGCTGCATGGACCACAGACATCTTGACCACTTATGGGCCAACCGTAACTTGGAAAGGGGCACAAATTTGTCCAGATGGAGTCAACTGGCCAGAACCAGGACCATTCTTTGAAAGTTACTGGGAGGTAGATTTAGATATGATTTAAGAAGAAACTTTTCTAATAATAAAACATCTAACGATGCCTCATTGAGGGCAGTTTTCACAGGGTTAGGACAAGTTGGCTTCTGAGATTCCAAGTTCCAAGTCCAAGACTTTCTATACTTATAAATGTTCAACCAGTCTCTGCTTAGCCTCCAGGATCTCAGACAGGAAGTCCAGAAAAACTGGATGGGGTAGAGCTATGGGGGAAAAGCAAATCTCTTCCACAACACTTCTGCATCTGTCCTCAAATTCAATCATAGCTTTCTTTAGGGTCTGTCACCATGTCTGACTCTCAGTAGAATCAGTAGCAGAAACAAGATGTGGTGATATAGGTGATCTCAGCTCTATCCATCTGAGTCCAAACTCACATATCCCCTCAGCCACCTTTCCTGATGCTCTGTGGTTTTCCTAACTCCCTAACTCCCAACACCTCCTACTCAGAGCCTTATCTGGACCCTTTATTTCTCCCACATCATGTTCTGGAAGCACCAGATAAAGTGCTCCAGAGACAACCAGATTGGACCTAGAAGTTGTGAGTATGTGTTTCCCCTTTGCTCATATGTGTACACAGAAAGAGTTGCCCCCAATTTCTTTCAGAAAGCAGCCCTATGATGGTCTCTCCTAACCCAGTAGATAATTGCTTCCTCCAGACAAGTTCACATATCCTTCATGGCCTTGCCCATAGGGTCTTTCTCCCTGGTAAGGTTCCAAGTGGACACAAGATCCGAAATATCTGGCTGGGTAGTATTCATCCAGCAGATCTCAATGTAAGGATTGTTTTCTGAGGTCTCAGGATTCCCCTGAGTACTGAAATTCGAAACACTAGCACTTGCATGTATTCACAACAATGTGCTCTGAGCCCATTTGTTTTAGGTGCAATCCAACAGCATTTGTGGGATATGAAGATTGATCGGAATAAGCAGTGAACAGGCAGATAATGAGTGCCACTTGGAGCAAATGGAAAGACCAGATCTCTCCAGTGTAGATGTCTTCCTTAGAGACTTCTTGGTTACCACAACCTTTGCTCAACCACCTGGCTCCATCTGAAACTTACCCAATCAGTAGCTTTTCCCTCACTGGCTATTCCAGAAGACTTTATTTTCTTTCTTATCATTCCTTCCCCTGTTCCCTCTGTTTCCTAATCAAGCTGAAATTTCCTAGTTCCCAGGCAAACCTAGGACTCAAAGCAGAATACTAGAGTCAGCCCAGCTTGGGTTGAAATTGTATCTCTTCTGAGTCTTAGCTGTGGAACCCGGAACACATCATTTAACCTCTCTTGAGCTCAATTTCCTCATCTGTAAAATGGGGGAGGGGTGTAATACCTACCACTGATGGACAACTGGAATCCCCGAGTGGTGTACACGGTTAATGTGATTGGCTGCTAACAGAAAGTTGACAGTCCAAATCCATCCACAGGCACCTCAGAAAAAAGGCCTGGTGATCTACTTCCAAACAATTAGCCATTGAAAACTCTATAGAGCAGTTCTACTCTGACACACTTGGGGTTGTCATGAGTCAGAACTGATTTGATGGCCATCCTCAGAAGGAAGGTTGGGCAATCTACTTCCATAGTGATATGCCTCGGAAACCCAAGGAGGGGTCGCTATGAGTTGGTTCTGACTCCATGGTACATAACAACAACACAACAACAGTCAGTTGGTTAACTGACAACTGTTACTTCTGCCTACAGCAACCCATTGGTGTCAATACCATGATTTTCCGCAGGGGAAACTATTTTATTCTCACTCCTAGTCCACGGGGCTTAGATGGGTTGATGCCACTGTCACAGCAAGTGAGAAAATAGCCCTGGGCTGGTCAATGAGTAGGCTGCATCTCTCTGGCCACAGTTATTAGTTTAGGAGAAGTCATGTGCTCCAGGCCAGGTCAATGACAGGCAGTCTGGGGATTTTTGCTGAATTTCTCTTTCCTTGGGAATCACTAAGAAGATCGAATGTAAGTCTAGATCTACTGTTGGCCATCCCTGCCAACACATGAGTTATGCCTGTCTGAGAATGAAGCCAATACAGAAGAAGATAGAACTGAGAAACAAAAGTTCCTTAGGATATGATTTGAGAATCTAGACCTAGTCATATCTGCAGTTCACCCTTGAGCTTCACAATGACAAAAGCCAATGCATTTCCTCTTCAGTTTAAGCTAGTTTGAGTTGGATTTTTTTCAGTGGCAACTACAATCTTGACTAATACACTACCTCAGGGTTCTTGTCAGGATCAAATGAAACAGCATATACAATCACCTAGCAGACTGCTGGTACATAATAGGTAGGAACTCATTAAATATTAGTCACCTTCCCAATAAGAAGAGGAAGGGAAAAATGCCAGTGGATACAAGACTGAGAACACAAGAAATATGTATAGTCAACAGAGAAAGACCCCGGAAGAGCCAAGAAGCTATGCAATCAAAGGCACAGACTTAGCCTTAGCAAGGAAAGGGACATTTCTTCCTAGAAGGCAGGCTAGAAGAAAGCCTTGGAAATTTGAATAAGGTTGAGGAGGAGAGGAGAAATGATGAGAGAATTCAAAGCAGGTAGTTCAATCTCCCTGGGTTGGAGCTGGTGTTCTCTGCAGAGTAGGATGCACAGGGTGACCTTGGAAG
Organism: Orycteropus afer afer; assembly: GCF_000298275.1. Lineage (NCBI taxonomy): Eukaryota > Metazoa > Chordata > Mammalia > Tubulidentata > Orycteropodidae > Orycteropus > Orycteropus afer. Next base: position 1,941,144 of record NW_006921737.1, on the reverse strand, counting down.
CTTAATGAGGAAGGTAAGGATTGACTCAGTTGCTATAATTGCTAGCAGGAGAGAAATGGAAGAGAACTGGGTACCAAAGAGCCTGCTGCCAAGAGTCATTTAGGCTTTTGAGGACCTAATCTACACAGGGTATCCCTGGGTGGTATAAAAAATTAACACTCTTGGCTGCTAACCAAAAGATTGAACGTTCAAGTCCACCCAGAGGCACCATGGAAAAGGCTTGGCAATCCACTGCTGAAAAATCAGCAATTGAAAACTCTATGGAGCATAGTTCTATTCTGACACACATGGAGTCATCATGAGTTGGAGTTGACTTGACAGCACAAGTCATGTCTTCTTTCTGTAACTGACCTAATTCCATTGGTCTTTTACTGACCTTAATTCCAGCTCCCTTTTGGGGTCTTAAAAATAGGGCACCACATCTTACTTCCTGGGGGACTGGTTTAGGAATCCAGACCAAGGAACTTCACCTTCCAAGACACAAAGTCTTTTTTTGAGGGGGGGACTCCTGTTGAGACCTGCCTGCTCCCAATAAAGAGAAATTTGTTCTCAATAGAAGTTACTCTTTCACTCAAGCTCTGTCCTTGCTCATGGGGTTCACTTTTCCTGCAGTAATCCCCTCCTCCATCCAACACACCAACATCTATACCTTCACTACCCTCAGCCTCTCTACCTAAGGTCACCCATGGAAATCCTACCTAGTCCTCACACCAGACCCAAGGTAAATATTTCTGAATTCTCAGTTCAATCTCTTCTTCCTTTCTCTAAGTCAAAGGTCAGCATAATAAATATTTTAGATGGTCTTTGCAGCTCATATGGTCTCTATCACAACTAACTACTCAACTCTGCCATTGTGGAGTGAAAGCACAAATAGACAGTATGTACACAAGTGGCTATATTCCAATAAAACTTTATTTATAGACACTGAAATTTGAATTTCATACAATTTTCACATATCATGAAACATTATTCTTCTTTTGATTTTTGTCAACCATTTAAAAATGTAAAAATCATTCATAGCAATACAAAAATAGATGGTGGGCCAGATTTGTCCCATGAGATGTAATTTGTCATCCTTTTCTCTAAATAATGAAGGTCCCTGGGTGGCACAAACAGTTGACTACTAACCTGGGCAGTTCAAACCCACCCAGCACTGTCTCAGAAGAAAGATCCAGTAATCTGCTTCCATAAAAGTTACAGCCAAGGAAATTCTGTCAGTTCTACTCTGTAACATACAGGGTCACCACAAGTCGTCAACTGAATAGCAACAGATTTTGTTTTGGTTGTTTTGGTTTTTGCTTTAAACAATATCAATAACTCTATCATTAAGGAGTTCTGGTGGTGTAGTGCCTAAGGGACTTGACTGCTAACCAGAAAGGCAATGGTTCAAATCCACCAGCCACTCCATGGAAGGAAAATGGGGCAATCTACTTCTGTAAAGATTTACCACCTTGGAAATCCAATAGAGGTCTCTGAGTAGGAATCGACTCAATGGCAGTGAGTCCCCCCCTCCCCCAATTAAATTACTGCTCCACACAAGATGTTCTATTTATATTTTCTCATTTTATCCCATCTCTGTTCCAGGTTTATTAACACACTGCCATCGAGTCTGACCCAACTCATAGCAACCCCTCCTTGGGTTTCCGAGGCAGTATCACTACGGAAGCAGATTACCCAACCTTCCTTCTGAGGAGTGGCTGGTGGGTTTGAACCACCAACCTTCTGGTTAGCAGTCATATGCCTTAGGCACTATGCTACCAGAGCTCCAGGTTTATTAGGTCAGTAGAATCACCCTCATTTTACATTTTAAGAAATTTGCATTTCAGAGAGGTTTTGTGAGTCGCCTAAGAGTATCCAGCCCATCAGTGGAAAAACTAGGATGCTAAACCAAGTCTGCCTGCCCTCTAAGTCTTTGTTTTCACCCAGCTCTTTCCAATACCTTTTGCACCTTTCAGAGCCCTCCTCCCTGTACTGCCCCACCCTGGTCTGTTTCATAGTTATTTGGAATCTTGACTTAATTACTCTGTAAGGCATAAGCTCCATGAGAGCAGGACTGTGTCTAATTTGTTCCTTTCCTCTTATTGCTCAGCTCTGTGGTCAGCATCTTAGATGTCAACATAGATAACCACACTGTGACCACAAACCACAAAGGGCACTCAATATTGCCAACCAATCTTACCATGTGTTTCTAGAAATTTCTCTTTCCCACTCTCCAAGGTGACTCTTGAATATGTCTCCTTCTCTCTATAAACCTCCCACATCAATTTCCCAACCCTCTCCTCCAAAAGTCCCCTCCTCACTCACAACTGCCAATCTCACTTCATACTTCATTCCGAACACAGAAGCCACTCTCTGATGATCCTATTACTGCTATCACCAAATCCATAAGTGTTGCTCCATCTACTCCCAGGGCCTCTTCCAAGAGGCCCTTGTGATCCAGTCCTGGCGCCCTCGCCCACCTCATTTCTGACCCTCTCCTCTCACTCACTCCACACAAGCGTCATGCTGTTCTTTAAACAGACCAAGAACAACCCCAACTCATAGCTTTTTCCCTTATTTTTCTTCCCCCAATTATCTGCCTCACTCTTTCACTCCCTCCAGTTTCAGCACAAATGTCACCTCTTCAGAGGGTTTCCTGGGCAAACTGTCTAAAATGTTGCTAGCTACAACAACAACACTGTCTAGTTGGCCTTGACTTGTGGTGACCCCATGCACAACAGAACAAAATGCTGCCCGTTCCTCATGATTGGTTGCAGATTGGACCATTAGGATCCATAGGGCTTTCACTGGATGTTTTTCGAAAGTAGATCACCAAGTCTTTTCTTCTTAGTCCATCTTAGTCTGAAAGCTTTGCTGAAACCTGTTCAGCATCATAGCAACATGCAAGCCTCCTCTGACAAACAGAAGCTATGCATGAGGTGTACTGGCTAAGAATTGAACTGAGTTTTCTGCATGGAAGGTGACAATTCTATCATGTAAGCATCAGCTGTTTAAAACAGTCTTCCCATATCTATCTCCTATCTTTTTTCCTCACATTATTCCATATGTATTTGTGAGGAGCTCTGGTGGCATAGCAGGTAAGGTATTTGGTTGCTAACCAGAAGGCTGGCAGTTCAAACTCACCAGTGGCTCCGTGGGAGGAACATGAGACAATCTGCTTCCATAAAGATTTACAACCTTGGAAACCCAGTAGTGGTTGCTATGAGCTGGAATTGACTCAATAGTAGTGGGTGTATATGTATATGTATATGCAGATGCATATGTATAAGTATATGTATGTTGTTGTTGTTATGTGCCCTCGAGTCGGACAGACTCATAGTGACCCCTCCTTGGGTTTCCAAGGCAGTTATCACTACGGAAGTAGATTGCCCCATCTTCCTTCCGAGGAGTGACTGGTGGGTTTGAACCACCAGCCTTCTGGTTAGCAGTCAAGTGCCTTAGGCACTACGCTACCAGAGCTCCATGTACATGTATATGTATGTATATGTATATGTATATGCATATGTATATGCATATGTACTTCTTTAGTCTCCCCAACTACAGTGTGAGCTCTGAAGAGCAAGGACTTGGTCTGGTTTGTTCAGGGATATATTCCCACCATCTAGAATGGAGCATGTAGAGTAGGTGCTCAATAAATATTTTTTGAATGCACTAAGGAAAATTCAGAATTCCAGAAAAATATTTGCCAAAATCTCTTTCCTCAAACTTCTTAGCACTTCCTCTCCCTTTTCTTCCTGACTGCCCCCCTCCTGCAGGAGCAGGGGGGCATGGAGCTGACAGGGATCTGAAACTCCTAGAGAACAGTAGGAAACATCTCCTGTCCCGTCCACCCTCCCTAGAACTGCTCCTTAGCCCATGCCTGCTGGCACCTGAGCTATTTCCAGGGTCTTGTAAACTTTCTTTAACTTGGGAAGCCCAGAGCAGTGCTAAGAACCAGCAGTGCAATTATAGGGCTTTTAAACTGCCAGGATCTCTTGTGTTCATTTCCCCAGAGACTCATCAGAGGCCAGGACTGTGTTAGGCCAAGAAGGGGGAGGTGAAAGCACTCCTCTTCGTCAAAGCCGAGTGTTTCTAGCCAGCACAGTAGCTACCTGCTCAGGGCCTGGTAATAGATGAAGGGTCTATATCACTAAGTAGGAATCTGAAGCTTGTGGAGACTGGAGAACCCAGGTGTAACAGGATGGAAGGGTACACACCTACAAAATAAAGCCCATTTCCTTGGCAGAAAAGCTCTGAAACTAGCCATGTTGACATTTCCAGCTATGTCCCCAGCCATCTCACCCAAAGTCCTGGGCAGATACTGGTCCATTAGATAGCCTGTGACTTTGCAAAGCCCTCCTTGGCTAACATGACTGTCTTCCTCCTTTCCACCCTCTAGCTTCTGGAGGATGAATAGACCATGACTTTGATGTGGCTGGAGTAGGTACTTCATCAATAATTGTTGAATGAAGAAATGAGCCCAGAGAGGTGGGCAGGGTGTGCAATGCATGAGGTAAGAAAGGGATCCCCATCAAGTGTCCGCCTCACACATGGCCGATAACTGCTAAGCAGCTCACAAGAGTTTTCAGTACAGGAGATAGGGGAGCATTTGATAAGGAGGTAGCTGGTCTCTCTTGGCTCAATCCCACCAGACACAGCCTGGAACTGCAGGGCTGAGTGTGGACCAGAAACAAAGCTCTGCAGCCCCGCCCTACCCTTACCACTATCAGTACCAGTTGCCATGGAGTCAACTCCAACTCATGGCGACCCCATGTGTGTCAGAGTAGAGCTGTGCTCCAAGGGGTTTTCAATGGCTGATTTTTTGAAAGTAGATCACCAGATCTTTCTTCAGAGGAACCTCTGGGTTGACGAGCCACCAACCTTTCAGCTAGCAGTGGAGTGTGGTAACCATTTGCACCACCCAGGGACTCCGCCCTGCCTTTAGGATCGGTGTATTTGTACCGACAATTCAGTCACCACTGGGATGAGCTGCTGGCTCCTCTAGCCTCTGGAGTTCCTTCTTGAAAGCATAAAACTTCAGAGCTGCCAAGGACTTCAGGGGTCTTCTAGGCCAATCTCCTATATCAAACCTGCTGGGAAACAGATACCTAGAGCTCCTATAAGCAGCCACCTGGAGTCCTAGACAGACTGCTGAAAGTGAAGCAAGGAGACCCACGTTGGAGTCTCCCTCTATCAGGCACATTGGAAGAAGATGCTCTTCATCCCTCAGGTTTGTTTCCTGTCACTCAAAGGAAGAACACTCTGCCTGCCCACAGAACTGAGGAGATTGTAAACCAGATGGCCTCTGTAACTGGGCAGGCTCCACGCTGATTAGTAACAGCCTGTGCCACTATGGTCAGGCATGAGAAGCAGCCAGGACTCTTGCTTTAGGCAACTTTCTAGACTTCCCCTCTGAGAGTCTTGGATGGGCCCCGAAATCTGTATTTTAACAAAGCCCTCTGGAGATGTTGTGGCAGCCATCCCAAACGTTTAAAAGGAAGCAGCAGCTCTGGGTTCACTCCTTTACAGTCAATGATTATCCAAATGCCATCAAGCTCACGCCAACACATGTGTGTCAGAGTAGAACTGTGCTCCATAGGATTTTCCATGGCTGATTTGTCAGTAGATCACCAGGCCTTTCTTCCAAGGAGCCTCTGGGTGGACTCAAACTACCAACCTATTTATTAGCAACTAAGCAAGTAGACCATTTATACCACCCAGGGACTCCTGATAAATAATATGTGGTTGTTAGTCATCACTGAGTTCATTGTAACTCATGGCAATTCTATAGAACAGCTCCATAGAGTTTTCAAGGTTATGACCTTTCAGAAGCAGATCTCCAGGCCTGTCTTCCAAGAGGGGGGCCAAACTGCCAGATGCCACCTCAGAAACCCAATGAGGGGGTTGCTATGAGTTGGACCTACTCGATGGCAGTGAGTTTGGTTTTTTTTGGTTTAGTCATATCCTTAACCACTTGCACCTCGGGCCTGCTGATAAATGATTAATAGCCAGGAAATGCCAAGTTTTGCAATGCTAAAAACCTTTCCCATCCTCACATCCTTTCCTGAGGTCAAGAGTAGATGGCACCTGAGGTGAGAAGGGGAGACACAGAGGCCCCTCCTTCAGCTCTCCTGGCTGGGAAGGCCATGTCTCTCTCAGGGATGGGGCAGGAGCACTTTGAAAACTACTGCCCTCTGGGGATCTGAGTGGCCCAGCTTCCTTGCTCAGAGAATATGCCCCCACCTCAATTCCCACAACTAGGAGGGCCTAATGTAACTCAAAGGCCTGCACTATGCCATGGGGAGAAGAAAGAGGGCAGGCCTTGCTCAGCACCTCTGCACTAAGTCTCAGTGAATACTCATAGCCATCCTAGGGCATGGCTGTCATTATCCACATTGTACAGATGAAGAGACTGCAATTCTGAGAGGCACAGAGGCTCTCCCAGCTCATGCAGCTGGTATGAGGCCATGCCCAGAATCCATAGCATCTGACCTCAAGGCTGGTGTTCTCAGCTCTCCTCATGGCCTGAGTAACCTTCCAGAACACAGTGATGGCAGCAAACTAGATGCTTCCCTCCACGGGAAACAGCCCAGTGGGCTAAAAGACTATTGAGAGAGAAGAAAGAAGGTCTACGGATTCCAACCTCAGCGGAGTTCAAAAGGATATGGTCTAAATCACTCCACCCTGCCAAGGCCACGCCACCATGTCAGGAGGGAAAAAAAAAAAACGCTGACATGGTACATCTCCCCACATCCGGCCCTAGACTAGGGGAACAGATAGAGCTGCAGACTAAAGTGCTAGATGAAAGCCCATTAATAAACCTCCTGGCACAGCCGACCTCAGGCTGCGCAGAGGTGCGCCATTCATAAATCTTGGCTGCATGGTGCCTCAGTGACAGCCTGCAGGGAGGGATGACTGGGGCAGCCTACAGAAGAGGACTGCAAGGAGTCCAATGTATTCTGAACCCTCAGAAGGGCCAAAGAACCTCTCCAAGCCCAAGGGGTTCTCTCCAAATTCAGCAACAGGGGAACTGGGCAGGCTACCTGGGCCATTCTTATCCAGGGAGCACAGGGGAGCCCCTGAACTGGGCACTGAGGAATATCAGTGGCCTGGAGCTCAAGGGGAGTCCCTGAGTGGTGCAAATTGTTAAGCACTTGGCTATTAACTGAAAAGTTAGTAGTAGTTCAAGTCCACCAGAGGGGTCTTAGAAGAAAGGCTTGCTGATCTACTTCTGAAAGATCATAGTCATTGAAAACCCTATGGAGTACAGTTCTACTTTGACACACATGGAGTCACCACGAGTTGTAGTAAACTTGACTGTAACTGGTTTGGGTTTTTTTTTTTCCTTTGGTTAGAGCTCGAGGACCTCAGATAGGTGGTAGGCTGGGTCACTCAGATCTTTCCAAGTCCACTATTCTAGGATGTCTATGAAAGCCTAATTGGGAGATTCAATCTCCCTTTGGATGATAAGGAACAAATATTTGTAGAATAACTGCCCAAGAGCCAGCCACTCCTGAATGCTTCACTGCAATGAATCTGCTCCATTACTGGATGAGGGTAAGTCTTACTATGATCCCAACTTTGCAGATGGGAAAGTTGAAGCTTACAAGTAAAATAACTTCCATAGAGCCTATTAAATGACAGATTTAGCTGCCCAAACCTTTTGGAAGAGGCAGGATGTAAGTAAGTAAAAAGTAAGACAGACAGAGATAGAATTAAAACCCAGACTGCTCTGCCTGAAAAACCTCACACTGACCTGTAAACCTTTTCCTCTACATGAGTGGTTTTCATTCATGGATGATTTTGCCCCTCAGGAGACAGTTGGCAAAGGCTGGATACATTTTTGTTGTGTGGAGTTGGCATCTCATGGGCTGGTGCTAACCATCCTACAATGCACAGGACAGTTCCCATTATCTGGCCCAAAATGTTAAGAGTGCCATTGTGAATAAACCCTGCTGTAGAGCCACTGGCAAGTCAACAGGTTTAGACTCTGAACTTTTCACTGACCAACATACTTGAGATAGGGCCAAAGAGCTCCAGCCAGCATTTCCAAGGTACCCTGTAGAACACTGGGTAGAAATGGCCATGTGTGTATAATGAGGAGGGGAGGTGAAATAACTTTGGCAAACAGTGGGTCTAACAAAACTAAGCAGGTGTCTTGAATGCAGGATTTCTCAGTGTGTTTATATGTGTGATGGCTTAGTTTTTTGTGTCAGCCTCATAGGCGATCATCCCAGTTATTAAATCAAACAGTAATCTGAGTGTTACTGTGTGGCACAGTGGTTAAAAGCATTTGGCTGCTAACCAAAAAGTTGGCAGTTTGTACCCACCAGGAGAAAGATGAGGCAGTCTGCTTTCTCCACAGGACAAAGATGTAGCAGTCTGTTCCCGTGAAGATTTACAGCCTTGGAAACCCTACGGACAAAATCTACTCTGCCCTATTAGGATCACTATGAATTGAAATCAACTTGATGGCAGTAGGTTTGGTTTGATTTTTAAAATCTGTAACCAACTGACTTTAAGTAAGAGAGATAATCCTAGATAATCTGGATGGGTCTGATCAGTCAAAAGACTGTAAGAGTAGAGCTGAGGCTTCTCTGAATAGGAAGAAATTCTGTCTGTGAACAGTAGTTTCACCTGGGCCCAAGAGTTCCTAACAGCCTGCCCTATGGAATTTAGACTTACCTGGCCAACCCCTATGTGGTGGTTATGTTTGTGTGTCATCTTGGCTGAGCCTGGTTGAACGGCTGGACAATCGATGGTAGTTATTCCCCATGATGAGACTGGCAATCAACTCCATGGTGGGATCTACCACAAGCAGCTGAGTAGCTGCTTTGGGTATGTGGTCTGCTTCCAATATATAAGAAGCAGCTTTAGGAATGGTCTCCAGCTTATGGCACGCTTGGACCCTGCATGTAGCCATGTTACTGTTCAGCAGCTCTGTCAACCTTGGGATTTACAATGGACTTAAATTAATGGCCTGCCATTGGTTTGGTAACATCAAGACTGTGCCATTCTATTTGTCAACCTTTGGCTTGTTAACCTCAGCAGCCACTAGCTGCTTGAGTGAAGAGATGTCTCTAGCTCCAGTGGGCCGGGAGCAAGAGGCAGAGCTGAGCCCAAGGTCAAGGGGCTTTCACATACCTAGAGCCTGGCACTTTGAACTTGGACTTAAAGCCTACAAATTGTGAGAGAATAAACTCCTGTTTGTTAAGGCCATACCATTTGTGGTATATTCCTGTCAGAGCAGCACTAGGTAACCAGAATACCCTACAATCACATAAGCCAATTAGTTGCAATACATCTTTTAACATATATCTTCTATTGGTTCTGTTTTCCTGGTTGTCCCTGGCTGATATAATTTACATCATAGTTTTCTACATTTGAATATAGTTTTATAGCAAGTCTTGAAATGATCTGGCCAATGGGGCTTGGATTTGAGGAACATCTCATGGGATTCATATTTGGCAGATCTCTCTCTCTTTCTGGAAAACTCTGGTTTAGGCAAACTGGGCCACTCCAGCTCCAACTTCAGAAGCTGGTGTCAGGAGCATGCCCATGTGCTCCCACTGTGAGCAGTGTCCTTACTGTTATTGTGCTATCACCCACTGGCATAGTCTCAGCCACTCACCAAGCATGTTCCCTACACAAGTGCCAGGCTGGGTTGAACTTGGGGTGACACCCCTTGGGTCCATGCATTGCTCTCACAGCCTCCACAGCATTGTAGTCTAGGAAGCAGAGCTACACACCCCACCCCTTCAGCGAGGTTGTAAAGACAAAATGAGGTGGTTTATGCAAAGGGCCTGGCGCACAGTGGGCGTTCAACCAATGCCAGCTCCCTCCTCTCTCCTCCCTCTGATGACAAGCTGTGCTAAAACGGGCCTCCTACTATATAAGGTATAAGCAATGTTTTAAAATGACTCAAAATGTTCAACAGCAGCCAAAAGATGCTACGGAGCACTCCCAGGCCCGTGGCCCACCCTAAATTTAACAGGCTCATGTTTACAAACCCAAATCCATGCATCATCGAGGCACCCACACATCTCCCAGCTGTCCTTTCCAAGAACTCCATTTGGAGAATCTCTGGCAGTGTAACCACCAGCTGGTACCTCTCACAGTGTTCCCGACATTCAGCTTGGGCTCCCAATAGCTGAGAGAGAGAACCAGGAGACCCTATGCCACCTGAGGACCTCCTGAGACCCCACACTTGAAGGTTTTACAGGGATTCTGAAAGCAGGACACATGAGAATCTCTTTTGGCCAAGAGCAGAGGAGTTGAACAGAGACACATCTCTCTGAGTCCCTGGCTTTGGCTGTCTTTTTATCCTTCATTCTCTCTCTCTGTATGTGCATACATGTATAGGTGTGTATACACATGCATATACATACACTCAGCATACACACATGTGCACATATAGATGCACACATGCACACATGTGTGCACATACTTGCATGCGTATGCACATGTGCACAAATGTACTCACTAATGTGTGCATGTGCATGCACACACACACACTGAATCTGACCTTCCTAAGACTCAACTATCCTTAAACAATCCAATCACATGGAACACAGTCCAGAACTGAGAAGAAAAACCTCAATCAGACAGGACACAGATCCTAGTTGATGCTCTAACATGCTTTCAGTTGGTACATGGGAGAGCAACTCAGCCCTCACTTGGACCCTCTTTCCACTCCCTTACACCAATGATTCTCAAACTTAAGCAGCATCTGAATCACTAGGACAGCTTGTTAAAATACAGAGTGCTGGCTCCTCCCATGTTCTGATTCAGCAGGTCCGGGCCTGGGCCCAAATATTTGCACTTCTAGTGTGGTCCCACCTGATGTTGATGCTGGGGGTCCTAGGGCTCCTCTTTAAGAGTCACTGCTTTATGGCTTTGATAAGTGAGTCAACTGGGTGCCAAGCAATACCTGATTTGAATCAATTTATTTTGTGTGTGTTCTGGGGGTGGGGAAGATGCTGATAGTGGTGAACCCTGCCAAAGCCAGGCTTTCTGACAGCTGCAGGAAGTGACAGTTGACAGCCTGACAGCAAAGAAAGAGACAGCAAACTATAAAAAGCAGACATAAGAACTCAAAAAGCAAAGCAGTCTGAAGCCATCACAGTGGGATAAAATTATTATCCAGCCCTAAATAAATCCTAGGAAGCACTCTATGGAAGCATCGTATAGTCATGATATTCACCGTGATGGTCCTGAATTATGAAGAAAGCTTTGTTTACACTGATTAAGAGGACAGGGTAATACAAAATTGATTTTTTAAAAAATCTAAATCTAGTTTGCTGTCAATAAAATCATCTGAAAGAGCCCTGGTGGCGCAGTGGTTAAGCACTTGGCTGCTAATTGAAAGATCAGCAGTTCAAATCCAACAGCTGCTCCTCAAGAGAGAGATTTGACACTCTTTTCCTATAAAGATTAAAAACCCAAACCCACTGGCATCAGGTCGATCCCAATTCATGGCAACCCTATAGGATAGAGTAGAACTGCCCCATAGGGTTTCTAAGGCTGCAAATCTTTACAGAAGCAGACTGCCTCATCTCTTTCTCACAGAGCAGCTGGTAAGTCACCAACCTTTTTGCTTAGCAGCCAAATGCATTAACCACTGCCTTGGAAACCCTACAGGGCATTCTACTCTTTCCTATAGGGTCACTATGAGTCAGAATCAACTCGATGGCAGTAAGTTTGGTTTGGTTTTGGTTTGTAGTTACCTAACCCAAGGAGGGGTCACTATGAGTTGAGTCTGACTCGAGGGCCCATAAGAACAACAACAACAACAACAGTTACTGAGGGTTTGAAATTGTGCATGCAACTGTGTGTACTTATGTGTATGCATCAGATTACATATTACATATAAGTGCATCATTAACACCAGTTTGTACCCATCCCTCAGGTCTCATGAAATGAAATGAAACATCATTTTCCTCCTTAACTATCTGCAATTTAATTGTTTAAACTCTGTCTTGCTCTCCAGAATATAAGCACTGGGAAGAAATAGTCATGACTGCCTGTTTTCCAGGTGCTTCCTAATAAGAACATAATAGGTGCTCAGTAAGTGGATATCGACTGCATGAATGTACAACTACTTGATGTTTTTTCCTTCATGCTGGCTCACCCACCCAACCTCTTTTACAAAGACAAAGAAAATATAGGTCAAGGAGTATGACTGCATACCTTTAGGCAACCCCACATTCTGAAGGTTAAGTGTAAATTGTACTCATTCCTCTTAGGAAGGGAGGACCTCAGAGAGAACATCATCTCTTAGCTCTTGGTTTTAATCAGAATTTGCATATTGTGGGTGGGAGGCGGCAAGAAGAATGATGCAAATTCAATTAGATCTTTCAGTTCCAAGTCTCCACCCTTTAGCTGTCCCCTACAGAAGTCATCTTCTATCCCCCTGCCCCCACCAGTACCCACACACCCCTCTCCATCCTCTCACTCCAAACTAACAAACCTGAGAAGGACAGGCACTCTCTGCCCCCAACTCCAGCAAATAGAAAAGGAAGCACAAAACTGACTGAAGAAGGGAAAACTGCCTTCCATAATTGATTCATTTGCCTGTAAATAAAGAGCATTAATGAGAATCAGCCTGAGCTAATCATTAGCAGGAACCCCCTATGGGCTGGTGGGGGAAGGAGGAGAAAGCTACTCACGCCTCACAGAACTGATTGCATTAGCCAAGCAGGATTCAAGGACTTTGGAGGACTCCCTGCCACACTCCTCAGCCCTAACAACCACATCTTCCTCTCCCCAGCTCCATCGCAGTTCGTCAGCACATGGGTCCACTTCTTGCAAACTCTGCAAAACTTCCCAAGCTCATAAAGAACTGCATTAATATGAACATGTAAGTGTGGGTGATCTAATGGCTTCCTCAGCCCTTAGAGATAGCTTTCCTCATTTCTTTTTTGGACACATTGAAATGGATTATGATTTTCCCAAAACCTCTATTCAGAAGGTTTTTTCAAGGGAGAATATAACTTTTCAGGGCATTAGCTTTTCCAATCTACCACTGTTGTTGTTGTTGTTGTTGTTTGCCATCGAGTCGGCCCCGACTCATAGCGACCCCTCCTTGGGTTTCCGAGGCAGTATCACTACGGAAGTAGTATCCCTAAAGTGCATTTCTCAGACAGACTTATGCCATGGTAACAAACTCCCTAAAATCTCATTGACTTTCAATGACAAAGGATAATTTCTTGCTCATGCTGCATGTCTGTCATAGGTCAGTTACAGCTCTGCTTTAGGGACCAATCATTATAGCAGAGAAGGATGCAAACCACGCAGAACCACACTCTATCTCTTACAGCTTCTCTGTGAAAATCACTTCTCCTTACATATTCTTGGCCAAAGCAAGTCAGTCAAATGGCCATGCTCATGTTCAAAACAATGAGGATATATTCTCCTCCACTAGGGAAAAGTACTAGAGAAGACACCATGTATGGGTGAACTATTATACAATCTACTATAACTCCAGAGTTTCCAGGCTTTTATCATCCTTATAAGATATTAATGGGGACCATGGTGGTTCACTAGTAGAATTCTTACCTTCCACACAGGAGACTTGGGTTTAATTCCTGGCCAATGCACCTCAAGCACGGCCATCACCCATTTATCAGCAGAGGCTTGTGTGTTGCTATTATGCTAAACAGCTTTGGTGGAGCTTCCAAACTAAGACAGACAGGGAAGAAAAGTCTGACGATCTACTTCCCCAAAAAATCAGCCAATGAAAACTCTATGGATCACAGTGGTCTGATCTCATTGTGCATGGGGTAGCTATGAGTTAGGGACCAACTCAACCACAGCTAACAACAACATAAGACACTTATAAATCATCACCATCACCGTCCATACCATCATCATTCAACACCATCATTCTCTATCACCATCACCACTTACACCAACCCTATCACAACCACATCAACACCCTCATCAACAACATGACTATTATTATTATCTTTCTTAACCCAGGTTAAAGAGCTCTGGTGGCATAGTGGATAAGGTACTTGACTGCTAAGCAGAAGGTCAGCAGTTCACACCCACCAGCTGGAAGGAAGACGGAGCAATCTACTTCTGTAAAGATTTGCAGCCTCAGAAACACAATGGGGGTTGCTATGAGTCAGAAATGACTCAATGGCAGTGAATTATGAATTATAGTTAACCCAGGTTACCAGGAACAGAGAGTCTGGGGAAAAAGCTTAAGTGTTAGCATTTTATATATTGCCAGGGAAAAGGAGACTGAGGCAAGGAAAGAGGAAGACTAAATATAACAGGATATTTAACAAACAGGTCACAGTATTATAACAAATGCAACTGGTTGCTTCGTCTTGTAGAAGATCTTTAGTTCATAGTAGTTTATCTACGGCACCTCTTAATAATTCACTTGTGGGGAAAAATAGAAAAGAATGTATCTGTTTACTCCCTCCCAGTTCCCATCTCCCATTGGTCAGTATCTGCTCCATAAAGCTTTTACTACCTTGTTCTTCTGGCCTCTTTAGGTAACCTCTGAAGAAGCCAGTTTCTGGGTGTCCAGGACCTGGCCCAGAAGTCAGTCTCTTGTTATTATGCAGTACTACCAATGAGGAAAAGGTCCTACCAAGACATGAACTTGGATTGCTGGATTCAAAGTCCAGAGTGCTCACCATTACACTATGGAACCAGCCTAAAGAAGAATTGATGTATTGAATTATGGTGTTGGCAAAGAATAATGAATAGGAGCTCTGGTGGCATAGTGCCTAAGGCATTTGACTGCTAACCAGAAGGCTGGTGTTTCAAACCCACCAGCCACTCCTTGGAAGGAACGTTGGGAAATCTACTTCCACAGTGATACTGCCTCAGAATCCCAAGGGGGGCTCACTATGAGTCAGGACTAACTAGACGGCAGTGAGTTTGGTTTTTTTGGTTTTATACCATGGACTACAGGAAGAACAAACAAGTATGTCTTGGAAGAAGTACAGCCAGAATGCTCTTTAGAAGTGAGGATGGTGATACTTCATCTCTTGTACTTTGATCATATTCCAGGAGGGACAAGTCCCTGGAGAAGGACATCATGCTTGGTAAAGTGGATGGTCAGCGACAAAGAGGATTATCCTCAATGAGATGGACTGACACAGTGGTTGCAACAATGGGCTCAAGCATAGCAAAGATTGTGAGAATGGTGCAGCACTGGGTAGTGTTTCATTCTATTGTTCATAAGGTCACTATGAGTTGGAACCAACTCCACAGCACCTAACAACAACCGGTTAGGATCCTCCGCCTGTAATGGTGGTAATGGAAGTATAACAATTTGGCTTTATTGCTGTGGGGGCAGTATGAGCTCTTGCTAAGGGTAAGTGACGCAAGTGACTAAGGCCTAGGTAGAGGGAAGATGTGGTTACAAGGACCTGTGGTGGCACCCAGAGTCCAATACAGTCTACCCCTTGTACATTTCAGATATACTCATAACCATTTATAATATATGGATCCCCTATTAGAACAACAACAACAACAAAAAAATCACTGCCATCAAGTCAGTTCCAACTCATAGCAACCCCTATTGGATTTCTGAGGCTATAAATCTTTATAAAAGTAGATTGCCCCATCTTCCTTCCACAAAGTGGCTGTTAGGTTTCAGACAAAAGCTTATCCACTGCCCCACCAGAGCTCCTCCCTATTGGAACAAGACACCTTCAATTCTCCTCCAAGAGGGAAGATGTAAACCCAGTTTTCCAAAGTGGTGGCAAGCTGAAATCTCCTGAAAAGATTTAAAGAGGGTTACCAAGCCAACCTTACTACTTCTGTACTACTTCAGCTGGCCCTGGGGTTGTTATAATTGATGTTCATCGTCTCCCTCATCTGGCGCCCATTCTGATTTGCCTGAGTTCTTTCTGATTGAGTGACCTGAACTTTCATCCCCAAGGGATCTGAACCTTAGGGACCGTGACCTTGTAGAGCCATTGTTGCTAGAGTTGCCTACTAGCATATAACCTTACTTAACTCCCTGGAAGTCATAATTCCCTTCAATCAATGGGCTGTGGGTCAGCGAACTGATACAGATTTGGAAACTAGATGAGAGACCAGGATTTTAGACTATTGTAGTTGATATCAACCTTCTAAGTTGGCAACTCTGATATTGTTCTACATCTATTGATATATTCCTATGGCTTTTCTCCTTTATTTTGTGTGATGAATCTTGCTGATTGGTTTTCTAAGACTGAACCAACCTTGCATTCTTGGAATAAACCTCATTTAGTCATGATATATTATTCTTTGTTTATATTGCTAGTCTTGATTTGGTAATATTTTTGCTCAAGATTTTGGCATCTGTATTCATAAGAAATATTGATGATTTCTTTTCTTGCAATGTCCTTGTCACATTTTGGTATGAATATTATGTTGATATGATAGAACAAGTTGGGAAGTATTCCTTCCTCTACTACTTTTTAAAAATGTTTATTTAAAATGGATATATTTCTTCCTTAAATGATTGATAGAGTTCACCAGTAAAGCCATCTTAGCTTGGAATTTTCTTTGTGGGAAAGTCTTTATACTTACCCAGATAATTACCAATTCTAGTGCTCTTCATTCCTTCCTGAAGATTCAGTTTTCCATCCAGTGTCTTTTCCCATAAGCCCGAAAAACTCCTGTATTTCTTGTAGTGCAGGTCTCCTGGAAAATAATTCTTTTGTTTTGCTTTTGAACTGTCTTTATTCCACTTTCATTCTTGAAGAATATTTTTACCAAATACAGAACTATGGGTTAACAGTTTGAGGGATTTTTCCCCAAAATTTGCACATTACAGATATTTTATTCCACTGTCTTTGACTTCCATGATTACAGACGAGAAGTCAGCAAGCATTTGAATCACTGTCACCATGCATGTAATGACATCATTTTTTCTGTGGCTGCATTCATTATTTTCTCTTTGGTTTTAGCAATTTTTTTAATGCATTTTATTGAAATATAATTTATGTATGGTTAAATACACAAAACTAAAGTGACATAGGTCAATGCTTTTTTTTTTTTTTTTTGGCAGTGTTCCTTCCCCTGGCAACCAACAAAAAAAGTTTCCCTCCATATACAAACATTTCCTTGACTCTCCACAGCAACGAACTACTACTACAAACTAATACTATATTTGATCTTCCATGATTGACTTATTTCACTTAGCATAATGTCCTCCAAGTTCATCCATATTATGCAGTATTTTGCAGACTCTACATTTTTCTTTAGTGCTGCACAGCATTCCATTGTGTGAATGTACCACAGTTTGTTCATCCACTGTTCCGCTGATGGGCATGTGGGTTGTTTCCATCTTTTTGCTATTATAAATTGTGCTGTGATGAACATGAGGGCATATATCTGTTCCTGTCCTGGCTCACACCTGTCTAGGATATATACCTAGTAATGGGATTGCAGGGTCAAATGGTATCTCCAATTCCAGCTTTCTAAGGAATTGCCATCAATTCCAGCTTTCTAAGGAATCACAATACTACTTCCCACAGTGGTTGTATCACTTCACAGTCCCACCAGTAGTGTATGGGAGTCCCAATCTCTCCATATCCCCACCAGCATTTGTTATTTTCTGTCTTGTTGAATCTTGCCATCAGCTTTGAGGTGAAATGGTATCTCATTGTTTTGATTTGCATCTCTCTGATGGCCAATGATTGTGAGCATCTCTTCAGGTATTATTAGCTGGCCACCTGAATATCCTCCTTGGTGAAGTGTCTATTCATATCTTCTGTCTATTTTTCAATTGGATTGTTAACTCCTCTGCTGTTGAGGCATTGGAGTTTTCTATAAATCTTAGAGATATGTTCCTTGCCAGATATGTAATTATCAGCAAATATGAATTTGTTGCTGTCATTTTTGTTATGTGCTTTTACATGGTGTCAATTTCTCTGTTCCATATAATTTTCTATGCTGAGCTCATTTTGTTTACGAATCATGTTTATCACTTCCTTCAT
>NW_006921737.1:1920467-1922006 GCF_000298275.1 Orycteropus afer afer | reverse complement strand
CCTTTGTTTCTCCTGCTTTATCTTGCTTCTTTGTGTGGACTGTGATGCTCTATTGTCTCTGAGGCATTGTGACATTTTTATGTTTATATTTAATTGGTGATTGTACATTGGCGTGACTTGCCCATGATTTTCATTTTCTTTGTTTTGTTTGTATGTTATCTACATAAGCAGGGTACAGTGCTATGCTCCTCTATTCACTAGTTGATAGCACTTATACACTCACCACCTATCTCCTTTTCTGTTATCAGCCTCTCGTATGTCCCTGCCATCCTTGGCAAACAGAGCCTATTCTTAGGTCCCTGGAATCCGAATGAGAATGTTATCACTTTAAATATCCAAAATGGCCACCACTTGTAAACCTTCAAAATGGCTGCACCTTTGGTCAATTTAAATATCCAAAATGGCTGCCACATGTAAACAATCAAAATGGCTATGCCCTCCAGACAGCAGAAAGTCAGCAGCTCAGGTTGTCTTCCTCCTTGCTGTTTCCTTTCCTACTCACAGGCCACCAGTGCAGTCATCCCTGCAGCCCTTGGTGACCAGGGCCAATCATTAGGTCAATTCTCAGGTCCCAACACAACTTGGAAATATTCAGGCTGCTGGTCCCATCAGACTAGCTGACAGTCCACTGCTCCAACTGTCTCTGTACTCACTGTTTTTGTTAAGGTTTTTCCAGTAGTTGATGTTTCCTCCACTTCTGTGTACTTCCTTTCAAAGCTTAGGGCTCCAGGATTATTTTCTGTATCTCTGTCAATTGGTTTCTCTTTTCTTTATTGAAGAGGGTCTGTGTGGCTTATCTGCCTATTCCTCCATCTTACTGGAAGTCCCTGGTTTTAGCAATTTGACTATGATTTTCCTACATGTGAGTTTCCTTGTATTTACCCTTCTTAAGGTTCACTGATCTTCTTGAATCTCTACATTTTTGTCTTAACAAAATATGGAAAATATTAAGTCATTTTATCTTCAAACATTTTCTTTTTCTGTCCACACTTTTTTACTTCTCCTTCTGGGACTTTTATTCTACAAATGTTAAACTTTTTTATATTCTTCCACATGTCCTAATGCTCTGTTCTCTTTTTATTTAATCTTTTTTCTCCTTCAGATTATGTAATAATTATTCATCTATCTTCAAGTTCACTCACTCTTTCCTCTGTCATCTCCATTTTGTTTTACTTTTCTATTTTATTGATTTCTAGTGCTATCTTTATTATTTCCTTTCTGCAACTAACTTTAGGTTTGATTTACATTTCTTTTCCTAGATTTTTAAGGTAGAAGACAAGTCATAAATTTTAAACCTTTTTTTCCTAATGTAAGAATTTCAAGTTATAATGTCGCTCTAAAGACCGCCTTATGTTCATCTGACAAATTTTTACATGCAGTGCTTTCATTAATTCAATGTACTTTCTAATTTTCCTTAAGATTTCTTCTGGATTTATAGATTGCTTAGGAGCTCTGGTAGCATAGTGGCTAAGACACTTGCCTGCTAACCAGATGGCTGGCGGTTCAAACCCACCAGCCACTCCTCGGAAGGAAGGTTGG
>NW_006921737.1:1914088-1920332 GCF_000298275.1 Orycteropus afer afer | reverse complement strand
AAGTATATTGCTTAATTTCCAAATATTTGGGAATTTTACACATACCTTATTGATGTCTAATTTAATTATTTTATGATCAGAGAACATACTGTGCATTACTTCAACCCTCTGAAATTCATCAAGAGTAGCTTTAAGCCCCAGCATGTTCTAGCGTAGTGAATATTTCACATGCATTTGAAAAGAATGCAATGTATATTCTACAGATGCTGATGTGTTGGTCTATAACTGCCAATTAGGTCAAGTTAGTTCATTATATTATTTATTCATCATATTATACTTATTGATTCTGATAATTACTGTGAAAGGATATTAAAATTTCCAGTTATGGTTGCATGTTTTTATATTTCCCCCTATAATTCTATCAATTTTTGCCTCATGTATTTTTTCAGCTTTATTATTAGGTACACACATATTTAGGATTGTTATATATTTGTATTGAATTGGTCCTCTTTATCTCTGTAATACTTTTTCTTGTCTGATATTAACATATCAGTCTTCTTATGCCAAGTGTTTAAAAGTTATATATTTTTTCACCCTTTTACTTTCAATCTGTCTGTGTCTTTAAATTGAAAGTGAGTTTCTTGTAGACAGCATATAGTTGGGTCTTGAATTTTTATCCCTTTGACAATCTCTATTATTACAGTATTAATCCATGTTCATTTAATAAATTATATGATGGGTTTAATTCTATCATCTTGCTATTCTATGCAAGATGTTTTTTCTTGTTTTTGTTTTTGTTTGTTTGTTTGTTTGTTTCTCTGTACCTCCTTTCCTGTCTTTTGGGTTAATTCAATTTTTTTTTTTTTTTTAATTTTCCATTCTATAGCTTTCATTTGCTATTAAGACATATAACTTTGTTTTTTGGGGGTTTTGGTTGGTTTTTGTTTTTGTTTGTTGGAGGGGGTGTCTCTTAAGATTTCTAATTACACTCTTTTAATTGTTACCTTGAATGAATATTATGGCACTTTGTGTATAATATAAAAATATAATAGCAGTAAAATTTCATTTACCTCTCTTCATTTGTGCTATTGTTGTAATATATTTTCCTTCTACATAAAATAAAGCACAATGCATAATTATTACTTTCATTTTAAAGAATTTATGGGAAAAAAAAAAAAACTCTATATTTACTACTTCCAGTATGGTTCATTACTTCCTGTGCCTCCAAATGTCCATTTGGTATCCTTAGCCTCAAGAATTTCCTTTACCGTTTCTTATTGTGCAGGACTGATAGCAACAAATTCTCCCAACCTTTATTTATTTGATATTATCTTTATTTTGCCTTCATTCTTGAAAGACTTACACTGGATATAAAATTCTAAGTTGACAGATTATTTTTTTCTGATTTTAAATATGTCATTTTCTTCTGTAACTTTTATTGAGAGGTCAGCTGTCATTCCTATCTTTATTGCCTTGTATGTAATATGTCTTTCTTTCTGATTGCTTTTAAATTGGACCATGTGTGGTTTCATTTGTATTTATCTTTCTTGGAGCTTGGTCTGCTTTATAGATTTGTCCATTGCTGCCTGCAATCAAACTTGTAAAATATCTACCAATATTTCTTCAAATACTTTTCTTTGCCAGTCTCTTGTTCCTGAGATTCCAATTATATGTATTTTAAACTGCTTAATATTCCTTTTAAAGGTCATTGAAATTGTTTTGTCTTTTTTTCCCCCCGTTTTTTTCTCTCTCTGTTTCAGTTTGGATAATTTCTACTACCTGTCTTCAAATTCTGGTGATACAGTGGCTACACACTCTGAGGCTAACTGAAAGGTTGGTGGTTTTAATCTACCAGCCACTCTACAGGAGAAATATTTGACAATCTGCTTCCATAAAGATTACAGCCTTGGATACTCTTTGGGGCAGTTCCACTCTGTCCTATAGGGTTGCTACGAGCCAGAATCAACTTAGCAGCAGTGGATGGTGGTAGTGGTCTTCAAGTTCATTCATCTTTTTTTCTGGTCTGTCCAATGTGCTGTTAATTCCATCCAATAAAGTTTCTATTTTGGATATTGTATTTTTCAGTTTTAGGATTTCTATGTGGCTATCTTTTACAGTTTTTGTATCTCTTCTGAAATTACTCCTTCTCTTTATCCATTATATCCATATTTCCCATTATATCCATCTAGACTCTTTGACATATTTATCATAATTATTTTAAAGACAGAGTCATCTATGGCTCTGTTTTATTGAATGGTTTTTCTCTTGACTATGGGTTCAATTTTCATGTTTCTTCTCATATATAATAACTTTTTATTATATACTGGATATTATGGATGATGTACTTGCTAATTTGGCAGGACTTGAACTCTAAATTGTGTATTCACAGCACTGAGGAGCTGTTGTAATGTCTGTTTAGTAACAGCCTTAGAAAATTTGCTTCCTGCTAGGTTTCCTGGAGTTTTGCCCCATGGCTGCACATAAGGAGTCAGCTAACTACTTAAGAGGGGACTGTATGCAGATTTGGGGGCTCCCTCTTATGTGACTCTTTCTCTGGATATCCTCCACTCAATTTTCAGCCACCCTGGTGAACCTGAACTCCAATCTTTGACCCCTAAGCCCAACAAGAGTTCTGTATTTTAATTGAGCTCTGTTCCTGTACATTGAATAGACAGGGGAGTGACATGAGATAAAAGACAAATAAATGTGGATCTCATCTAGGGTGTTTCCCTTCTTTCATAATTTGTAGCCCCTCCAATTTTGCCTGCTTTTCATCATTTTACTGTGCACTCAATAAATCACTTTCTATATTTTGCCCAGAATTTAAAATTCTTGTCAGTTGGAGAGTTAGTCTGATATAAAATCCTCTGCCATTATCTGAAGACAAAAGTCTCTTGGTATATTTTTATTATAAAAACTGAGCAAAATCCTAGTCACTTCTCCATACATTTCACCACTTTAAGCCTAGCTCTCCAGATTTCTCTCATTTATTTGGTGAGCTGCCCAATATTCTTCCAGATAAAATTTCTTTGGTTTAAGTTAGACAGAGCAGGTTCTATTATTTTCAACCAAGTACTGTGATAAATCCCATGTTTTACATTGGTTTGTGTATTACTTAAATCTTGACATATGAGTAGCTTTAAAGACCTTCTCACAGTCACTGACCATCATGGCTTTCCCTGAAAATATCATGCCAAATCACTGCTACCTTAAATGTTTTTCATTCGCAGTTAACAATTTAGTTTAAAATATTTCTGTTTTATAAAGATCACGAATAAGTAAGTTGTTTCCTGGTATCATTGAGCCATTTAAGGCAGTTTGAATACTGACTTAAAACCCCCTTTATTCTGCAGGTGAGAATCCCTCTCCTCTCCATCAGTTGTGAAGGTCTATAAACACAATAATCAAACCATCTTCCTTGCTCTCCCACACCTAAGTATGCCACACATACACAAATACACATAACCACACACCGACACACTTATCTTCTATAGCCCATAAAGGCAGAAGTTCCACATTTTCACACCCTCTCCTTCCAGTGAGAGGCAGAGAAGAATTCCAGACAATTAGTAGAGGAGAGAAAGATGTATATTTGGAACATGGTGCTTGACACAAGAGGCAGCAGTCAGGAGACAGAATATTGTGAAAGCAGAAGCTGATTTGGGTAATTTCAAGAAGTATTCATGAGCTCACTTGGTTGTACATTGTCAGATCATTTTTGGAATTCCAAACAAACCACAGCACTTATTAATGAGTATGTTAATGGTCTTTAAATTTACTCAGTGAAGACAAAATTCATAAAGCATTCTTGCTCCATCACACAGGATTTCCTAGGTGAATCTTTGTCTCCTAGGAGAGACTAAGAATGGGAATGGGCAAAGTATCTTTAAAACTGAGTTCATGGACCACTGTTCTTGCTAATGTCCAGAAAGAATAAAGAGGAGGAGATAGTTTTTGTATCAGGCAAAAGCTAATTCCCTACTAGACTATTTACTAGTTTTGTGGCATTGGGCAAGTCAGTTACTACTACTAATAATAATAGCTAACATATACAGAGCTTGTGAGGTATACATTACTCAAAATACTTTAAAAGCTTTGTTCATTTAATCCTTATCACTACTTAATTGTTGTTAGCTGCCAATGAGTCAATTCCAACTCATGTGTGCAAAGTAGAACTAGGCCACAGGGTTTTCAAAGCTGTGACCTCTCAGAAGCAGATTGCCAGGCCCATCTTCCATGGTGCCTCTGGATGGAGTCAAACCACCAACCTTTTGGCTAATAGTTGAGCACATAACCATTTGTGCCTCCAAGGTACACCTAAACTACAGATTGAGGTAAGTACTATTACTATCCTGACTTCAAAGATGAGAAAACCACATCATAACACCATGTTATGTCAGCTTTGTTACAGTGGACAAGGATCTCTGGTGGCATAGTGGGTAAGGCAAAGTGAGGGTGGTTCGAAGGGACGGTGGTTCAAACTCACCAGCTACTCCATGGGAAGAAGATATGGTAATCTACTTCCATAAAGGTTTACAGCCTTGGAAACCCAATGGGGATTGAGTCAGAATTGACCTGAGGTCAATGAGTCAGAATTGACCTGAGGTCAATTAGTGCTGTGCATTAAGCGGCCACAGCAGCAGACTTTTGACTATAATGGTCTCATCTTCTGGTTAGGCATATCTCTTACCTGTGTCAATTCTGGTTTTATAGTTTCCAAACTTGGATCTTTGACCTGCTAGAAATTCTGTAAGCTTGTTAATACAATGGGGTGTCTTTCTATTACTGTATAACAAGTTACCAAACACTTAGTGGATTAAAATGACACTTATTATCTCAGTTTCATGGATTAGGAGTCCAGCACATTTTAACTGAGCCCTCTGCTCAGAATCTCATCAAAATCAAGGTATAATCCAGCTGTATCCTCACCTGAAGGCTTGACTAGATAAAGATCCACTTCCAAGCTTCCTTAGGTACTGAGCAGAAATCATTTCCTTATGGCCATATGCTTGAGGTCCCTGTTTTTTCTAGCTGTCAACCAGGAACCACTATTCACTCCTAGAGGCTGCTCTTAGTTCCTTTTCATGTTGCTCTTTCTACAACATGACAATTTGTTCCTTCAAGGCTAACAGGAGGGCACTTGTCCTTGCCTTTTTTAAGGGATAACTTGACAGGCCAAGGAGCTCTGGTGGCATAGTGCCTAAGGCACTTGACTGCTAACCAGAAGGCTGGTGGTTCAAACCCACCAGCCACTCCTCTGAAGGAAGATGGGGCAATCTATTTCCATAGTGATACTGTCTCAGAAACCCAAGGAGGGGTCGCTATGAGTTGGATCCAACTCAAGGACACATAACAACAACAACAAAAACAACCACTTTTCTCTATTTTCCCATGCCCCAGACCCTAGCAGTCCCATGGGGATGGTATGAAAAGTGATATCAAGGGGTTTGCAGATCCCTAGCGTCTGAGGAAATCAGATGACATACTGCACTGGGCTAATCCGCTGCAGATTTAAAGTGTTGAAGAGCAAAGATGTCACTTTGAAGACTAAGGTGCACTTGACCCAAGCCATAGTATTTTCAATAGCTTCATATGTATGTGAAATCTGGACAATGAATAAAGAAGACCAAAGATGAATTGATGCTTCTGAATTGTAGTGTTGGTGAAGAATATTGAAAATATCATGGTCTTCCAGAAGAACAAGCAAATCTGTCTTGGAAAAAGTACAGCCAGAATGCTCCTTAGAAGCAAGAATGACCAAATTTCATCTTCAGTACTTTGGTCATATTATCAGAAGGAAGCAGTCCTTGGAGAAGGATAGCATGCTTGGTAAAGTAGAGGATAAATGAAAAAGGGGAAGATCTTCCACAAGATGGTTTGACACAATGGCTGCAATGATGGGCTCAAGCATAGCAAAGTTTGTGAGGATGGTGCAGGACTGGACAGTGTTTCATTCTGTTGTACATAGGGTTGCTATGAGTCCTAACTGACCTGGCACCTAACAACAACAACATTTCTGAGGAAAGGAAACCTTCATCTCCATTTAGAGGAACCACAATGCCAAGAGGGTGAGGTAAATTCTATAACTTTCTCTCTCTCTCTCTCTCTCTCTCTCTCTCTGACTCTCTCCCTCTCCCTCTCTCTCTCTTCTCTCTTTCATTCCTTGGTGGTGTTGTTGTTGTTATGTGCCATCGAGTCGGACCCGACTCATAGAGACCCCCTCCTTGGGTTGCCAAGGCAGTATCACTATGGAAGTAGATTGCCCAACCTTGCTTCCAAGGAGTGGCTGGTAGGTTTGAACCAC
>NW_006921737.1:1902207-1911838 GCF_000298275.1 Orycteropus afer afer | reverse complement strand
CATGCCTGTGGCTTCCAGCCAAACAAAAGACAGGCATATGAGTTGACCATTTACCTGAGGTAGATACACTCC
Source organism: Orycteropus afer afer (assembly GCF_000298275.1). Lineage (NCBI taxonomy): Eukaryota > Metazoa > Chordata > Mammalia > Tubulidentata > Orycteropodidae > Orycteropus > Orycteropus afer. The sequence continues at coordinate 1,911,766 of NW_006921737.1, read as the reverse complement.
TTGGAGAGAACAAGCATGGAAGAAAGAAGGGCTGCTTATGCACAGGGAGACAGCTCAGGGGGCAGGAGTGCATGGAGGAATGGACACAGGGAAGAGGTAACTATCGGGAGGAAGTAGGAGGGGAGATGTTGCATTGTGGTAAATTGTGTTCAATGTCATGAGACAAAGTGTTTATGAACTGCTGTATGGAAAGTGTATTTGCTCTGTAAATTTTCACCCAAATCACAATAAAAGAAAAAAAGAAACTAATTCATAGCCAACATGAACCATAGCCTCATGTAACCTGAGATCAGAGTGCCAGTCTACCACTACCAACTATTCTGACCAGGAACACATTGGAAAGATCTGGATAGAAGGGGTGACAAATAAAGAGCAAAGCTGAAATTCCTAAAAAGATCAGACTTACTGGACGAATAGAGACAAGAGGAATCCTCAAGACTATCGCCCTAAGATATCCTTTGAACTTGGACCTGAAACCACTCTTGGTGGTCACCTTTCATCCAAATAAGAGATTGGCTTATAAAATAAACAACATCACCCGTTAATACTGTGCTCCCTTAAATAATCAACTAAATGAGACCAAATGGTCAACATTTACCCTAAGTCAAAGATAAGAAGCTAAGGAGGGGCAGGAAAGCTAGATTAATGGAAACAGAACAAAAAGAATGGAAATAATGAGAATGTTGACACATTGTGAAAATTGTAACCAATGTCATGAAAGGAGTTGTATAAAAATTGTTAAATGGGAACCTAATTTGCTTTGTAAACTTTCACCTAAAACACAATGAAATGTTAAAAAAGAAAATAAATAAATATATACACTGTCTTCAATAGAAAGAAAAAAAAGTGTAAAGCAAAGTAGAGTAACTAAAGCCCCACTTTCCTGGCCAGAGAAGCAAAAGAGAAGCCCTAGTGACCTAGGAAGTACCAGGGAGATCACAGAGAAGAAAATGCTCAAGAAAGTGATCCCATAGTTGTTTATAAACTCCTGGGCTCACCTCTAAACTGTACATGTGTGGATCTGATCCTAACAACATACCAAAGACTTTGAGAAATGAACTATAGGATAAATCATTGCCTAGATCACAGACTGACCACTGGATGTGCACATATGAGTCAAATTCTAAGCACTGAAAAGACTTTGAAAAAGAAAACTGATGTTGAAAAATAAACACCAGTTGGAACCTGAACTTAAACACTGGTTGTAGCCTAGACCAGAGAGTCATGTAAAACTATAAAACTTTTAGAAGAAAACATAACAGAAAAGCTTTGTGACATGGGTTAGACAAAGGGCTCCTAGACATAACACCAAAAGCACAATCCCCACAGAAAGGTTGACTTCATCCAAATTATAAACTTTTACTCTATGGAAGACATTGTTAAGAGAATGAAAAGACAAGATGCAGACTTCCATCAAGTATTTGACAAAGGACTTCAATCCAGAATGTATTAAAAAAAAAAAAAAAAAACCTCAAAACTCCACAGTCAGAAAAACAAACAAGCCAGTTTAAAAATGAACAAAAGACTGACACTTTGACACTTCACCAAATAGGATATATGGATGGCAAATAGGCACATGAAATATATATGTATATATAATTAGCTGTTAGGAGCTCTGGTAGCATAGTGCCTAAGGCACTTGACTGCTAACCAGAAGGCTGGCGGTTCAAACCCACCAGCCACTCCTCGGAAGGAAGATGGGGCAATCTACTTCCATAGTGATACTGCCTCGGAAACCCAAGGAGGGGTCGCTATGAGTTGGGGCCGACTCGACAGCACATAACAACAACATAATTAGCTGTTAGAGAATTCAAATAAAGAACAAGATGACTTACCACTATACATCTATTAGAACGATAAAATAGAAAGCTGACAATACTGAATGGTAGCATGAATGGAGAGCAAATGGGACTCTCATACATTGCTGACAGGAATGCAAAATGATATATGCACTCTAGAAAACAATTTGCCCATTTCTTATAAACTTAAAACATACACCTACCATTTGACCTAGCTATCTGATTCCTAGGTATATATGCTAAAAAAAAAAAAAAGAAAACTTAAATTCACACAAACACCTTTACATAAATGTTTATAGGAGCCACAATCTGGAAACAACCAAAATATTCTTCAATAGGTGAATATAAACACACTATAATACATCATAAATGGTACACTCAAAAATGTTATTGTTGTCAGGTGCTGCCGAGTTGATTCTGACTTATAGTGACCCTACATACAACAGAACAAAACACTGCCTGGTCCTACACCATTCTCACAATCATTGCTATGTTTGAGCCCATTGTTGCAGCACTGTGTCAGTCCATCTCATTGAGGGTCTTCCTTTTTTCCCACTCACCCTCTACTTTACCAAGCATGATGTCCTTCTCCAGGGTGTGGTCCCTACTAATAATATGACCAAAGTACATGAGATGAAGTCTCACCATTCCCGCCTGTAAGAAGGATTCTGGCTGTACTTCTTCCAAGACAAATTTGTTCTTCTGGCAGTCCATGGCATATTCAATATTCTTCACCAACACCATAACACAAATGCATCAATTCTTCTTCATTCTTCCTTATTCATTGTCCAGCTTTCACATCCATACGAGGCAATTGAAAATACCATGGCTTGGGTCAAGAGCACCTTAGTCCTCAAAGTGACATATTTACTCTTTAACACTTTAAAGAAGTCTTTTGCAGCAGATGTGCCCAATGCAATACGTAATTTTATTTCCTGACTGCTGCTTCCATGGGTGTTGACTGTGGATACAAGTAAAATGAAATCCTTGATATCTTCAATCTTTTCTGTGTTTATTATTATGTTATTTACTGGTCCAGTTGTGAGGATTTTTGTGTTCTTTTTGTTGAGGTGGAATCCATACTGAAGGCTGTAGTCTTTGATCATCATCAGGAAGTGCTTCAAGTCCTCTTCACTTTCAGCAAGCAAGGTTGTATCATCTGCATATTACAGGTTGTTAATGAGTCTTCCTCCAATCCTGATACCACATTCTTTATATTTTCATGTTTCATGTATCTCCAGCTTCTCAGATTGTTTGCTGAAATATATCCTACAGAACTTATTTCAGTAACTGATCATGAGGCTGCAGTTGGTTATGTACATTCTTCCTCTACTATTTATTCAGGGAGCTCTAGTGGCATAGTGCCTGAGGCATTTGACTGCTAACCAGAAGGTTGGCAGTTCAAACCCACCAGCCACTCCTCTGAAAGAAGACTGGGCAATCTACTTCCATAGATATACTGCCTCAGAAACCCAAGGACGGGTCACTGAGAATCAAAATTGACTTCATGGCAGTGGGTTTGGTTTGGTTTTGGTTTACTACTCATTCATGTTGCCTTTGCCTTGAGCAAGTGAGGTAGGTGGTGTGATTCTTTATCCTGTGAGATGACCCAACCCTCATTTCTTGAGTGATCTGAACACCTGGTGGTTCTGCCTCTATAGGGTTAAAGGTTAGTTCCTTGAGCAATTTTAGAGGTGTCCCAGAGAATTCCTTTGCTTACAGAAATAGTCCTTTCTAGCCATATTGAGTGGCAGCACTCTACTTTGATAATCTGGATCAATCATTTTGTTCAACAGGCTTAAGTCTCAAATATCCAGGTGGCAGGCTCAGGTTCCAATTCATTGGAACTATTATTACATTCTCTGGTGGAAGTGTACCGCCCAGTATGGCTCACAGACTTTAAACCAACAAATGCCAAAGACACAGAAAGCAAACAATTTAGCAAGTAATATGTTTGGTATAATAATTAGAGGAGCTATTCTCACTTATGTTTCTTACTTCTTTGGTTGAAGGAATGATCACTAACTTAAAGCACACACTACATTTTCTAGGACAATACCTCAACAGAGATGTTGTCTCTTTGTTAGTGTCATAATTTTTTCTATTCTATACAGCTTGTTATTTGGGGTGATGGGTTATATGGGATGATCATAATACACTTGAGATTCATCCCCATTTGTTGGTGTGAATCAAAGTCTATTCCTTTTTATTTTTGAGTTGCACTCAGCATGGAAGGATGCATAGTTTCCAGTTGTAACTGTAGGTCTTTCTATGTCTGTGACCTTGGCTTTCTCTATGACCTTGGGAAACTCCCTTAACTTTTCTAGGCTTTCATCTCCTTATCCAAGTAAAGAATAAATAAAACCTGCTTTGTGAAAATTCAACAAGATAAAACTCATAAAACTGCTTTGAAATCTGTACAGAACTCCATAAATGTAATGGATTATCTTTATTGCTCTAAGGAAACCAGGGATGTCCTGAGCCTAGCTCATCACATTTGCAAATGATGGGGAAACTAGGTAGATGGAAGACAGTAAGATAAGTGGTAGAGTTTAGTTTGGAATCACTATCATGTGCCCTTCACAACACAGGTAGGACCAATCCACCTCCTTCCAAGCTGCCAATCAAAGTTTTCTGAGCTCTTCTCCCTCCCTGGCTTAGTGTGAAAATGGCAGGTGAGCCATGTACCAAAGGCTTAAAAACATAAATATGTTTGACACAGACTTCTACACTGTGAAAATTTCTAGGAAACTAATTGAATAGGAAAGCAAGGAATCATGTAGAAGGAAATGTATTACAGCATTTTTTAGGATAATGAAAGTTTGAAAGTAACTGCCTTGCATAAGGGATTGATTACATAATTACACAAACTATGGCCTATTAGTCATCAATGGCTTACCAGTAGGTCATGTGAAATGATAATGCAGATGTTATCTAGAAGGATATCCATGATATAATAAATGAAAAGAGTATGTATAGTATGTTCCCATTTTTATAAAACCATCTGTCATATAGAAGGAGCCCTGGTGATGCAGTGGGTAAGTGCTTGGCTGCTAACCAAAAGGTTAGCAGTTCGAACCCATCAGCTGCTCTGCAGGAGAAAGACTCAGCAATCAGTTTCCATAAAGACTAAAGACTTATAAACCCTACAAGGCAGTTCTACTCTGTCCGATAGGGTTGTAAGAGTCGGAAATGACTTAATGGCAACAGGTTTACCATATAGATATTGTCATATGCATAAACAAAGGTGGATAAGGTATACAGTTGTTGGTAGTGGTGGTTGCTGTTTAGTTTATTCTGACCCATGGCAACCTTGTATGTTAAAAATAGAACTATTCCATAGGGTTTTCAAAGCTGTGACCTTTCAGAATCATACTGCCTGGCCTTTCTTTGGAAGTGCCTCTGGGTGGGTTTGACCTGCCAACCTTTCAGCTAGTAGGTGAACATTGAACTGTTTGTGTCACTTAGGGACTCCTAGGTGGAATTCCATAATACGTGCATTTAATATGTTGGAATTCAACTCTATGCCCTCCACAAGGCAGGGAGGGGAAAATTAGAGGGAGAGGGAGAAGAAAAGGGAAATAAAAAGGTTTAAATGGTGCAGGAGATCTGACCTGACATTGTACTCATCAAGCACACAGTAAGATCAGTACACAAGGCTACTGAATTCCAGGCCCTCTCAGCTCCCATGTGCCTTTCAGCCTGTAAGCATCTTCCCATGCTGAGTGCAACTCTAACACTTCAAGATGTGTATTTTTCATACAACATGTCTTCTAAGACATGACAACTAACATGAGCAACAAAACAGTGATCTAGCCCAACCCCAGAGAAAAACATGGTTGGGTTGGATGTACTGAGAGATGGCACATCCCTTTCCAGTCCCTGGGTGGTGAAAACTGTTTCTGCTGGACTACTAACCTAAAGATTGATGGTTCGAACTCACCATAGCAGCACTTGGAAGAAAGACCTGATATGTGCTTCTGTGAAGATTAGAGCCAAGAAAACCCTATGGAGCAGTTTTATTCTGTAATACATGGAGTCTCCATGAGTTGGAATAGACTCCATGGCAAAGGTTAGTGTTTTGGGGTTTGTCCCCTTCCAATATATCACATACCTGAAAAATTCTCCAGACTGACTTTTCTTTTCATGGGCAAACTTTTATGGACCTTGTGGATCCTGACCCCATGGTTGATGAGATGCTCCTGCCTAACCAAATGTGCCCAGTGGTCCCCAAGTGCAGCTGTTTCTTTTTTCTTTGTGATAAATCTACATTTTCTATTTCCCTAAAATGAGCATGTATTTGTGTCATGTATTTTTAAAAAGGATAGGTAAGATCACCTGTTCTATAGGGTACTTGACTGAGTACCTTCCAGTCTTCCAGAAAGATTCTGTTTAAGGATCCCAGCTCTGCCAGCCCACAGCCTGTACAACCCTCTGTCCTCCTGCCAGGGTTAAGAGGTTGCCCTCTCCCTTTCTCTTATCAACAAGCATCTCCGTGCATTATAACATTAGGCCAGGCTGGGCAGCCTTAGATGGCTGCGGGGCCCAGGGTGCCAGGCAGCTCGGGGCCATCTCAGCCCATCCCTCTCGGCCTCCATCAACCCTCGTTAGTCCTCATTACCAGCCCGAGCCCAGACAGGCTGCCTCCATGCTGGGCCCTTGATTTTTCTATTTTGAGAGGGTTACTCGGGCCAAATCACCAAATCAAGTTATATCCCTGACGTCTTAGGTTTGCAGCTCTCTGAAGTCCCCCACCCCCCAGTCCCCACAGCCAGGGATGGTCCTACCCTGGTCCCCAGCAGCAGTTTATACTCTCAATGCACAAACTTCTATGCTCACAGACACACAAACACACACAGGCTCACAAACACACTCTTTAATCTATAACCCACTGCTGTGGAGTTGGATCTGACTCATAGTGACCCCTCCTTGGGTTTCTGAGGTGGTATCACCATGGAAGTAGATTGCCCAACCTTCCTTCCAAGGGGTGGCCAGTGGGTTTGAACTGCCAGCCTTCTGGTTAGCAGTCACATGACTTAGGCACTAAGCCACCAGAGCTCATCTATACTTTCATCTATACTCCCACCAATAAGCATCCTCAATCACAGCAACCTAAACACCCAGGCTCAGGGGTTGTGACCGACCCAGACCACTTCCCATTTTGAGGTTTCCAGAATGTTGAAGAATGAGATATTGCTAAAACCAAGCTCCAAAATGAGTAGCTGCTGGAAATGTTTACATGGAACAAATTACCATCGTGTGTTTTAAATGCAATATAATTGCGTTATTCACAAAATAATTACAGGATTTATGAACTATTAATTCATAGGGCACTGCAGTCAGTGCTCTTGGGTAATGCAATACGTTTAAAGCCAGATGATGAATGTCTCCTCCTTACCATCTTGTCAGCCCATCTCTTGGACTGCGTGTGTAGCCTCATGTGGGAAAAATATCAAGAGTCCACATCTGAAGCCCTGTGTAAAAGTGGGGCCCAGCCTGATGGCTCCTGTCAGCCCATGAATACATCCATAACAACCACAGCAACCATCTTCTTCTGTCAAGAAAAAATCCAGGGTCCTGTTACTCACTGATATACCTCAATTACTCTTAGGCAGTCATGGGAATGTCTCAGATATCCTCAATGTCCAGCCCCACTCAAGAGAGATGCTTTTCCTGCAGCCCCTGAACTATGGGTTACCCTACCACAGCTCAAGCTCTTTTACGTCATTGCTGGGCCAGCAACCTGCACAAACTTTAATGGGAAGGCATGTGTAGTCTGCCAGCCTAGAACTTCCATCCACTGCCATCTTTGACCACTTCCATTCAGCAGTCCTGCTGAGATGAGAAAATAGCCATCATGCCCCCATTCCTGTTCTTCTCCATGCCAAAGGGCTTCTATCTATCCATTTGTATCTGAAAAACATTGCTCATGCCAACAAACACATACACATTCACACACTCTCATACATACACATTCACATGCTCATACTTATGCATATAACACGGAGACTTTAAAAGAGAGTGTGGTATTAGGGGTAAATCCTGACATTTAGAATCAGACAAGCAACAGTTTGAAATCTTCTTTTATCCCTTATTAGTGATCACTTGAATTTAGTGGCATAGTGTGTAAGGCATTTTACTTCTAACCCAAAGGTTGGCAGTTCAAACGCAACAGCCCTCCATGGTAGGAAGATGGGACAATCTACTTCCGTAAAGATTTACCATTTGGAAACCCAATGCAGGTGGTCGCTTTGAGTCAGTGAGTTTAGTGATCACTTGGAAAAGTTATTTGTCCTCTTTAAGTCTCAGTTTTCTATATCTTGAGAGTATATTCATCCGTAAGTGGTGCAAATAGTTAACATGCTCAGCTGCTAACTGAAAAGTTGGAGTTTTGAGTCCACCCAGACACTCCTTGGAAGAAAAACCTGGAGATCTACTTCTGAAAACTCAGCATTGAAAATCCTATGGAGGGCAGTTCTACTCTGACATGCATGGGGTCGTCATGAGTCGAAGGCAACTGTTTTTGTTTTTGTTTTTGTTTTTAAGTGGCCCCCCTAAAAAAATCCACCTCATAAATCATTGGCAGGATCCACCTGAGGTATTTATAAAAGCACCTAGCAAAGTGCCTGCTGTCTTTTACTTGCTATCTTTGAAGTTCTCCTCTGTCAGTTCCTCTGCTTGGGATAGACATTAAGACTGACACCCCATTTATAAATAATCTCCTAAATTCAAAGAAAAATTTGCTCACCTATGCAGTGTAAGGCAAAGAACATCAAGCTGGGAGTTCAAAATCCAGTTTCTGGCCCCAGATCTAGCCCACAAATGAGTTGTGTGCCCTTGGCAAGGCATCTAAACATACTCAACCTCAGTTTTCCCATCTGTCATTTTCAGATTGAGTGTTCTAGAACTCTTCTCAAAGACAACACTCTTGTCTAGAATGCTTACTAGCTTTCTTAAATTGAACTTGTGAATCTGGAAAATTAGACCAGTGCTCAGATATGTCCAATCTTGTCCATATTTCTAGCCCTTCAGCAAGACTATTCCTTGCCATGATACCAAAACAAACAAACAAAAAAAAACCCTCATGCCGTTGAGTCAAATCTGATTCATAGCAACCCCTCCTTGGGTTTCTGAGGTGGTATCTCTATGGAAGTAGATTGCCCACTCTTCCCTCCGAGGAGTGGCTGGTGGGTTTGAACCTCCAAGCTTCTGGTTAGCAGTCAAATGCCTTACGCACTGTCTGCCATGATACAGGAGGCCTTAATTCTTTCTTTGTTCTGCCATTGAGTCAAAATGAACCTTGTGGGAGTGAAAATCATGTAAGCTACACTGAGGTAGGGAGCACTGGTGTGTAGAGGCTCTCAGGAGCTGGGTAGAAAGGATAACCTAGGACAGGATAGGTAGAAGAAGACTCCAAAATATAGTTGAGGGATGAAAGATAAGTGAATTTACAAAATCCTAAATGGGGATATCAGAACCTGGGAGAATCTGGAACAAGAAATGTTAATTGAAGAGGGAAAATGGTTCATAAACAGTTTTAGGTGATACCAGCTGTATGGCACAGGGAAAGCTCAACTACCCAAAACTGCAGGTGTTGGAAAACACTTGGCCAAAGTTATAGAAGAGCAACACTGGAAAAAAAAAAAAAAAAAAAAGCAGAGATGAGACAGAAGACAGTCCTACTGGATTTCTAACCTAATCTAACCCTTTTCTAAAGTTAGCTGCAGTTGTACTTTGGGCTTCTTGAGATAAGAGCCCTT
>NW_006921737.1:1895326-1902107 GCF_000298275.1 Orycteropus afer afer | reverse complement strand
CTGCTCGACATCTCGTATGCCGTCTAAAAAAAAAAAAAAAAAAAGCAGAGATGAGGAAGTGATGTTGATCTAAAGGCTCAGTTCACTTCTCAGCCTTTCGTATGTCAACAAATTAAAGGTATTCACAAGGAAGTATCAATACTAGACTTCATTTGGGGAAATGAAATTCTGCCCTTGTCCAAGAAACAAGGTGGCAAACACAAAAGAAAAGGCAAAGCTGGCCATTTCTTTTAATCACTTCTGGAAGCTACTTGCACTTCAACTTCTAAATAGATGTTCTTCCACTACAGATCCAGCTAAAAGGTAATCACAGTGATCCATCACCAGCTGCTGTTACTGGAGGACCTGGAGAATAGGAAGTTATGAGATCTTGCCCAACATCACCCAGTGAACAGCAGAATTAGGTTCCGTCTCAGGTTCAAGACCCCTTGTCTAGCTCTTAATTCATGGATGCACCATTTATTGTCAGTTTTCAGTACAACTGCATTTCTAGTAGAACAAGTAAGTATGGCCTGTGAAGCCAAGCATACCTGATTTCAAATCTCAGCTTCACTCCTTACTAGTTGTATGACTTCAAAATTTTTCCTAACCTGTTTCTCTACTTTATCATTTATAAACCCACTGCCATTGAGTCAATTCTGACTCATAGCTACCCTTTAGGACAGAGCAGAACTGCCCCATAGGGTTTCCAAGCCTGTAAATCTTTACGGAAGCAGACTGCCTTATTTTTCTCCCATGGAGCAGCTGGCAGGTTTGAAGCACTGACATTTTGGTTAGCAACCAAATGCTTTAACGACTGTGCCACTATATTTATTTTTGTATATGTCTGTAAAGCAGATATAAATAATGACTACTTCTTGATGTTTCTGTGAGGTTTGAATGAGAACCCAGTTATGCCTTTCATACAGTAAATATTCAGTAAGTGGCAATTTTCCTCCCCTCTCCTTTCCTGCCTCCACTTTCCCCATCACAAGTTTCAATGAGGCTGCCACCCAGATGTCAAAATGAAGTAAATTGTCCTTATCCATTTTTTTTTTTTCAGTTTTATTTTTAGTTTATTTAAACAACCTGGTAGCAACCCTTTTATGATGTGATTTGCAGTGTGTTCATCACTGGACACAGTCCTTTCATTTTTGGAGGTAGCGCATGTAGTGCCAACAGCACTAGACAAAGAACACTAGACAGCACATGTTTCAATAACAAATTGCCTTATCTTTGAATCTACCTCTGTTTCAGGTGAGCACACACCTAAATATTCGCCTTGTCTCTGTCTTTGGGTGTGGAGTGTTTTAGGAGAGGGTACCCCCTGAATGTCAGAACCCCTCCTCTTCCTGGATCAGCCTGGGGCAATTCTGAACCCCCATCCTTGCACCACTGATGTCACTGGCTCTCCTGGAAGCCATCAGCTTTCAAGCTCAGCGTTGTATCTGACCATACAGTCAGAAAGCATCCTTCAAGGCCAGTAATTAGCTGCAATTATTCACAATGCCTGTTTTTAAGAGCATAGTTTGCTGATGAGTTTCACAGCTAGGTTCCTTTCTATCCCCCAGCTTTGGTAGAACAGCTATTCCATCAAGAAGCATTTCCTGAGCTTGTTGGTCAAATCCTTTGGTCATTGCTGAGAGGATCCTCTGCCTTCCTGAAAAGAGGAATCTTCTGGACCATCCAGCATCTTCTTGTGCTTTTTCTTTTGGAAATCTAGAGTCAGACTGTTCACTCCCACCCAAGATGACCACTAATTCAAACATCCAAGCAGAACAGGTGGCCCACTCACCATGAATGGCTGACCATCCTCCTCACTCTGGATGGGTATCAAGGAATGCATCATCACATTCAGCCAAGTGGAGTCTTTGATCCTGCCTGTCACTGCTGCCTTCCCTCTACCTCCACTCTTCTTGTATGGTGTACTTTCATATCTCACTAAAGCACCTGCAGCTCTCAGCACTCTGGGGCTTCCCTAAACAAAACAAAACCCACTGACATCAAGTTGATTCTTGGTATCCACTCATGGCAACCCCATATGTTACAGAGTAGAACTTTTTGGCTATAATCTTTAAGGAAGAAAATCACCAAGTTTTTCTTCAACACCACTGGGTGGGTTCAAACCACCAATCTTTAGTTCACTAGTTGAGCTTAAACCATTTACACCACCCATGGACTTGGTGCCTCCCTAAGTTTTACATATTACTCTCTCTGACTGGAATGGCTCCCCTGTCATCCCCCAATTCTTCTGACAACCTTATCAGGGAAGGCTTCCTAGAGAAGATGAGTCCATAGCTCAGTCTGGAAAAATGAGCTGCATCACCATTTCTGGTGGAGTAGATTAATTGGTATGGCCCTTCTAGCCATGGTCTTTGTGACTCCTCCCAGCTGACTGGGAGGGACTATGCAAATATCAGGTGCTTGTGGCCCACCAAGAGGAATAGATAGCTTGTTAATACTGTAAATAAAGTACATGGCACACTTGCTGGGGTGGAACCATGGAAATAATGTGTATGGAACTCTAATGTGGGGACTGGTCAGTTTTGCCATCTGCTAGGTTTAAAATAAGCCATCCCAGAGGCCATCAAGAAAGAAGAGCCAGGAGTAGAGTGCAAATGGACCCAAGATTCCTGCACTGAATCTCCTTGACCCAGGAGACAGAGAAAGAGCCAAAGTGGTAAGAAACTATGAGAAGCAGCAGAAACAGACCCCGGCAGCAGAGACCATTATGAGACAGAGCAGTGGACTTCCTGGCCCATGGAGTGAGAAAGCTGAGTGCCTTCAGGCAGGTGTGGGGTGCATCTCTGGGCACCTATTTGCACCTAAAAGAGGTCTGTAACACTTGCTCAAGCAGGACAGAGGCCAAGAGGTCACAGAGCTGAGAAGCCAAGGCCAGAGAGAAGCATGCCTGTGGCACAACTGAGAAGAGCCTATTCTATCAAAGAACCATGTGCTGATCATTTCTGATCCTGGATTATAACCTGTTGCTTCCCTAATAAACCTCATAATCATGAATATTGTGTCATTGCAATGAATTATTGAAGCCAGGAGAGAAGTAGAAAGTGTCATGGAGGGACAATTGGTGTCAGAATTGGCAAAAAGGTTGGAGGGTGGCAGCATATCTAACTTCCACTTAATAGGAATCAGTGTTGGGTTGTTGAACTTGATCCTTCTTCCCCCTTGTGAAGTTAGAGGAGGTCAGATGCAGCCCCCATGCCCTGATTGCACCATTTACCTGCTTAACCCAAATTCACCATTCCAAACGAAGACTGCATATCTTCTCCCCAGGAAAGCCTTCCATGATCATCCTCACCTCAAGCCAGCTTAGATAATGGATCAGCTGTAGTAGATCAGCTCTTCTGTAATGAATTCAATGAGTGGTTTTAATTTGGGGTTGGTATATGTATCAGGAAATAGAAAGCACATTCAAATGAGATAACTGAGAAGAGTTAAATAAAGAAGACTATTTACAAAGGTGGCAGTAGATCTTTACGGAAGTTGATTGCCCAGTCTTCCTTCTGAGGAGTGGCTGGTGGATTTGAACAGCCAACCTTCTGGTTAGGAGTCAAATGCCTTAGGCATTATGCCACCAGAGCTCCATATTTACAAAGATGTGGGCAGGATTTAGGGAAGCCCAAAAGAAATAGTTCAGTATCTGGGACTAGCAACAGAAGGCAGTTGTGACCCCTATAGTCTTAAAGTGGGACAAAGGGAGAAGCAGGTAGGGGAACCAGGCAATAAGGTAGCTGTACAGAGAGGAAATGAATTATGGTGGTGCAGTGGTTAAAAGCTCATCTGCTAACCAAAAGTCTGATGGTTCAAATCCACCAGCAGCTCTGTGGAAGAAAAGACATGGCACTCTGTTCCCATAAAGATGGGAAACACTATGGGGCAGTTCTACTCTTTCTCATGAATCAAAATTGGACTTGATGCCACACAGCAACAACAGCAATGACATGGTGAGAAAGCCATGCAAATGGTGGCTAATATTTTATATTAGAATAATAACATTTGTTCAATCTTCATATTTTAAGGAGCTCTGCTGGCAGAAGGGGTTTGTGATGGACTAACAATCTAAATGTTGGTGGTTCAAACCCACGCAGTGGCTCTCTGGAAGAAAAGGCCTGGTAATCTCCTGGTGATTACCAAGAAAAAACCTAAACCCACTTCCATCAAGTCCATTCAACTCATAGGGATCTTGTAAAACAGAGCAAAATTGCCCCATAGGGTTTCCAAGGCTGTAAATCTTTAAGGAAGCAGATTGCCTCATTTTTCTTCTGTGGAGTGGCTGTTGAGTTCAAATTGCCTAACTTTTGGTTAGCAGCCAAACGCTTTAACCATTGTGCTACCACAGCCCAGAGCAGTTCTACTCTGTAGCACACAGGTTGCCGTAAATTAGAGTCTCACTCAAAGGCAGCTAATAACAAAGTTAATATTCTAATTAACTATTTTAGCTTTTTTTTAAACTTTTATATTTGAAAGGTATTAAGGTTTAGCTTCACTGATTAAAAATGAATTTAAATACCTGTTATTAAAAAACAATAAAAAAAAATAATAAGGAGCTCTAGTGGTGTAGTGGTTAAGGCATTCAGCTGCTAACCAAAGTTTAGTGGTTCTAACTCACCAGATGCTCCATGGAGGAAAGATGAGGCAGTCTCCTTCTATAAAGATGTACAGCCTTAGAAACCCAACAGGGGTCGCTTTGAGTCCGAATCAACTCAGTGACAGTGAGCTTGGTTTTTCTAGTTATAAAAAATACCGGTACTAATATTAGTATTTCTATATCACTTGAAATACATACCAAAACAGAATATTGTCATTTTGTTCTGATTTAGAAAATCAGTATTCTTTTGAATGTAAGGGATAGGAAATGTAGCCTAAATAGGCTTAAGCAAAAATGGAATTTATTACTTCCCATGTCTGACAATTCCAGAGAGTGGGCTGCCTCAGGTCTGGCTTAATGTAGAAGTTTAAACATTGTCACCAGGACCTGGCTGACTCAGTCTTTCAGTCTGGTTCTGTTCTCCATGGGTCTTTGTTCCTAGGCAGGCTCTCTCCTACTAGTCACAGGAGCTCTAGACCTCTTACCCACTCAACTTCACATCCAATAGGGATGAACCCCTGTTCTGGTTAGCTAGTGCCATTCTGACAAGAATATACCACAAATGGAATGGCCTTAACAAACAGGAGTTTATTCTTACAATTTGGAGGCTTTAAGTCCAAGTTCCACATGCCAGGCTCCAGGAGCTGGGTGAAAGCCCCTCAATCTTGGGCTTCAGCTCTGCCTCCTGCTTCCAGCCCACTGGAGCTAGAGGCTTTTCTTCACTGAGACAGCTGCTGGCTGCTGAGGCTGACAAGCCCAAGGTTGACAAGTAAAAAGGCACAGTTACCAAATCACATGGCAGCCCACTCATTCAAGTCCATTGAAAGTCCCAAGGTCAGCAGAGCATGGCAGGCTGCTGAAACAATGGCATGGCTACATGCAGGGTCCAAGCATGCCATAAGCTAAAAGACCATTCCCCAAGGCTTCTCCTTATATATAAGGCTTCTCCTTATATACAAGGCTTCTCCTTATATACAAGGCTTCTCCTTATATACCACATCTCTAGGGCAACTACCCAGCTGCTCACAGTAGATTCCACCATGGAGTTGATTACCATTCTCATCATGGGGAATACTACATCCAGCTGCCCAGCCACTCAACCAGGCCCAGCACAGTTGACACACAAACATAACTACCACAGCTCCCTTCTCAGGAAATCTACTGAAGACTCCCACCACTTATCTGTCAGTTTGTCATACTGTGGTGGCTTGCGTGTTGTTGTGAGATTGGAGGCTATGCTGTTAGTGTTTCAGATACCAGCAGGGTCACCCATGGTGGACAGGTTTCAGCAAAGCTTCCAGACTAAAACAGACTCAGAAGAAGGAAGGGGCCATCCACTTTTCAAAGAGTTGGAAAGTGAAAAACTTATGAATAGCAGTGAAACACTGTCTGATATATTACTGGAAAACTTTATGAATAGCTCTGAAACATTGTCCAATATAGTGCCAGAAGATGAGCCCCTCAGGTCAGAAGGCACTCAAAATATGACTGGGGAAGAGCTGCCTCTTCAGAGTAGAGCTGACCTTAATGATGTGGATGGAATGAAGCTTTTACTCATTTTGAGTCATGCCCCATCAGCAAATGAAAACCTTCATCTGCTGGTGGGGCATGACTCAAAATGAGAAGAAACACATCTGCAAACATCTATTAATAATTAGAACATGGAATGTACAAAGTATGAATCTAGGAAAATTGGAAGTTGTCAAAAATGAAATGGAACACATAAAGACAGATATCTTAGGCATCAGTGAGCTGAAATGGACTGGTTTTGGCCATTTTGAATCAGACAACCATATGATCTACTATTCCTGGAATGAGAAATTAAAGAGGAATGGCAAGGCATTCATTGTCACAAAGAATGTTTCAAGATCTATTCTGAAGTATAATGCTGTCAGTGATAGGATAATATCCATATGCCTACAACAAATACCAGTTAATACAAGTATTATTCAAATTTATGCACTAACCACCAAAGCCAAAGATGAGCAAATTGAAGATTTTTACCAACTTATGCAGTCTGAAATTGACCAAACATGAAATCAAGATATGTTGATTATGACTGGTGCATGGAATGCAAAAAACAAAGAAGAATCACTAGTAGTTGGAAAATATGGCCTTGGTGATAGAAATAATGTTGGAGACCGCATGGTAGAATTTTGTAAGGCAAACGACTTATTCATTGCAAACACCTTTTTT
>NW_006921737.1:1892336-1894151 GCF_000298275.1 Orycteropus afer afer | reverse complement strand
CAGGAGGCTGTCATTCAAACAGAACAAGGGGATACTGCATGGTTTAAAATCATCAGGGTTGTATCCTTTCACCATACTTATTCAATCTGTATGCTCAGCAAATAATCCGAGAAGCTAGACTATATGAAGAAGAGCTTGGAGGAAGACTCATTAACAACCTGCGATATGCAGACAACAAAACTTTCCTTGCTGAAAGAGAAGATGACTTGAAGCACTTACTGATGAAGATTAAAGACTACAGTCTCCAGTGTGGATTACATCTCAACATAAAGAAAATGAAAATCCTCACAACTGTACCAATAAGCAGCATCATGATAAATGAAGAAAAGATTGAAGTTGTCAAAAATTTGATATTGCTTGGTTCCACAATCAACCCCAATGGAAGCAGCAGTCAAGACATCATATGATGTATTGTGCTGGGCAAAACTGCTGCAAAAGATCTCTTTAAAGTGCTGAAGAGCAAAGATATCTCTTTGAAGACTATGGTGCACCTAACCCAAGCCATGGTATTTTCAATCATCTCATATTCATGTGATAGCTGGACAATATAAGGAAGACGGAAAAAGAGTTGATGCTTTAGAGTTGTGTTGGCAAAGAATACTGAAAGTATCATAGACTGCCAGAAGAACTAACAAATTTTTCCTGGAAGAAGTGCAGCCAGATTGCTCCTTGGAAGTGAGAATATCCAGACTTCATCTCACCTACCTTGGTCATGTAGTCAGAAGGGACCATTCCCTGGAGAAGGATATCATGCTTGGTAAAGTGGAGGGTCAACAAAAAAGGAGAAGACCCTTAATGAGATGGATCGACACAGTGGCTGCAACACTGGGCTCACATATAGCAAGGACTGTTAAGTCTGGCACAGGGCTGAGCAATGTTTCATTCTGTTGTGTATAGTGTTGCTATGAGCTGGAGCCATCTTGATGGCACCTAACAAAAACAACCGAAGACTTGTTGCCTCTCATTGGTTCTGGTGGGGTGTTGTAACTATTCCTAAAGCAAAACCTGTGTCGTGGATCATGATCACGTGCTTCAACCATCATATGAGCCTGGGAGTGGATTCCACTTTTTCTGAAATATAAAGGTTGAGAATGGGAGAGAAATCGATCTCCCAAAGCATACAAAACTACCCCAAGCAATGTATCAAATGTGAGTGATCAACACAGGAAGAGGAAGACAGAGAGAAGTGCATGGGAGGTACAGACAACAAGTATGAACCCTTTTGCACATACAGTACTGTGTTGTCAGTGAAGGCAAACATTGATATATGGGTAGATAGACGGGTAGACAGGCTGAATTATTACATATGTCTATGCAGGAGGGAGTGTGTCCATGACCATGTATAGCGTTGGCAGACAATGCTTCTACAAGTGTATTTGTATGTTCTGTAAGAATTCCCAGGTGTACAGTAGAGCTGACAAGGGACAAGGGTGTAGTCACTTCTTGGCCACAGCCAGCTACCCAGAGGGAGCAAATAGTTGGACCTGTGGGCTCAGGACCATAGTTGCAGGAGACATCAAGCTCAATTGGCATAACATACTACACAAAAACATTGTTCCACATCCTACTTTGGCCAGTAGTGACTGGGATCTTAAAAGCTTGCAAGCAGCCATGTAGATGCAAAGGTGGGTCTCTCCTCATCCAGAACAAAGAAGAATGAAGAAAACCAAAGATGCATGAAAACTATTAGTCCAAGCAACTGGACTATATGACCATGAGACCAGAAGAACTAGATGATGCCCAGCTACCATGGCCAACCATTCAGTGGGGGATCTATGTAGAAGATCCTGGACAGAGTGGGAGAACAACATGGAA
>NW_006921737.1:1883530-1891723 GCF_000298275.1 Orycteropus afer afer | reverse complement strand
ATATTGTTCACCTTATAGGCCTATCATTTGGCTGAAACTTGAGCTACGGGGGTATATAAGGCTTGAAGGATGTCTAAGGGCCATAGTCTCTGGTTCCACCATTCTCTTATTAGAGCAGTAAACCTGGTCTTTTTTGTGATTTTGAGTTTTGTTCCACATTTTTCTCCCTCTCTATACAGGATCTCCTATTTTAATCTCTTTTGGAGCAGTTGGCAGTGCACCACCTAGTTCTTCTGGTCTCAGGTAACAGTAGCTGGGGTTCACAGGGTCCATTAGTCCTTTGGATTAATTGTTTCCTTGTACCTTTGATTTTCTTCACTCTTCTTTGGTCCAGACAAGGAGAGACCAATAGTTGCACCTTAGATGGTTGCTCAAAAGTTTTTAACATCCCAGTCATTACTCACCAAAGTAGGATGAAGAACATCATCTTTGTGGACTATGTTATGCCAATTGAGCTAGTGTCCCCCAAGTCTATGGTCTTGAGCTCCTATGCCCAATGACTTATTCCTTCAAGGTGTTTGGTTATGCTAAGAAGTCTTCCTAACTTTGCCTTCTGTATATGTTCTACTGTATTCATGGATGTATTTGCAGCACATATAAATACATATACAGAAATAGCCTCTGTCAAACCTATATATATTCATAGGTATAGCCCCATTTGCCTTCCCACCCTTGTTCAGCTTGAGTGTCTATGTATCCACTCATAGATTATTGTTATTACTGTTATTGAAGGATTGTGTATGTAATAGTATTTACCTTTGTTGTTTTTAACTCGTGTTCCTCCCCGTGTCTTCCTCTGCCTTAATCATTTTGTACTGACTTCTCCCTTATTGTATACTGCCTTTCCCTTTACCCAAGTTAATACATGTTTACCCTCTAGTTAGTGATTTACCCTCCTTTTGCTTCTCACCCCTGGTAGCCTTCAAAGAATGATTCTTCCTATGTGTAAATCTTTTCTTGACCTTTTATAGTAATGGTCGCATTCAATATACATCCTCTTGAGGTTGACTAACTTACTCAGCATGTCCTCTAGGTTCATCCATGTTATGAAGTGTTTCGCAGATTGTTTAACATTGTGTAGTATTCCATTGTGTGTATGTACCATACTTTATCCATTCATCCATTGATGGCCACTTAGGTTATTTCCATCTTTTTGCTATTGTGAATAATGCTGCAATGAACATGGATGTGTATACATCCATTTGTGTCATGGCTGCTATTTCTAGGATATATACCTAGTAGTGGAATTACTGTATCATATGGTATTTCTATTTCCAATTTTTAAGGAAGCATCATGCTATGTATGTTCCACAGTGCTGGTACCATTTTACAGTCCCACCAGCAGTGTATGAGGATTCCAGTCTCTCCACATCCACACCAGCATTTGTTGTTGTCTGGTTTTTTTGAACTTTGTTATTAATGCTGAGGTGACAAATATCATATGACCTCACTTATATAAAAATAAAAGAAAAGGTGAATGTACAGAGAACAATGCTTATAGTGGTTACTAGGGGCAGACGGAGGGGGATTAATAGTGATGGAAATATTGCATTGATTAAGGGTAGGTTTGCACAACCAACTATTGTAATTGCTGTCAATAAATTGTATACCTGTAAAAAGCTGAATTGGCAAAAGTTGTGCAACACATGTATTTGCAACAATGACAAAAAATAAAAAGACTAGCTGCTAAGGCTGCTTATGTACAACTGAAAAAGCTCATGAGATTTAGTTTCTTAGGTCTCATGGGACATTCCAGTTAATTGGCCTAATAACATGTTTAGTGCTTCTGTTCTACCTCCTAGTTCATTGCGTAGTTCCCAGGATTTGAAAAGCTTGCAAGCAGCCATCCAAGGCACAACAATTGGTCTCTATTCACCTGGCACAACAGAGAAGGAGAGTGAAGCTAAGATGGAATGTGTGGCTAATTGCCTCCATGAAAAACTGCCTCCTTTGTCAAGAGACCAGAAGTAGATGGTGCCTGGCTACCATTACTGAATATTTTGATCAAAGATTCCACAGAAAATTCCTGACCAAAAGGGGGACAATGTGGAATAGAATTTCAAATTCTCATGGGCTCTAGACTTCCAGAGCCATGAAGGTTGGATGAACCTCTGAAACTACTGCCCTGAGATAATCATTAAACCTTAAACCCAAAATATCCTCTGAAGTCTTCTTAAAATCAAGTAATAGTTTAGCTTAACTAGTGAAAAACATCTGTCTTAAGCATTATGCTCTTTTAAAACTATCTATATGGGATCAAATTGATAACAGCAACTCAAAAGACTGGATAGGAACCTTGGGGGCAATGAGTTTATGTTAACGGAAGAGGAACAACTCAGAAAAGGAGGGTGAGGATGGTTGAACAACTCAAAGAATGTGTTTAATTGTTCCTAACTTGGTACATGTAAAAACTGTTGAATTGGTATACACTTTGCTGTGTATATTCTCAATAGCAACAACAAAAAACATTAAGTGGGGAAAAAAAAAAAAAGAATCGGGTTACCCTTTGTAATAAGATGCCTATATTCAAAATGGTGCTCCAGTGACTGCTATATTAACTGGCCACTTTCAAATGGCTTTGCTCGATGGGGCTCGTAATGAAACGACTGGAATTTTCAGAATTATCTGGTAAAAAAAATATTCAATTAAAATGATCCCATTTTTAAAGGTATTTGTCCCTTCATGGAGGCAAAGCCATGCTTTTCTAATTAAAAGCTAATTAGTAGCTAATATGCGGGTCTCGCTGCTTTCAGCACAATGAGGCAGAAGGAGGAGGAGAACCTGGTTAGCTGGGCTGGAAACCTAGGACAGAAGAAAAGACAGGCACTTTTCCCCCCTTCCAGTGTTGCCAGAATGAAGTTTACACTGAGTTTCTTCATTCATTCAACAAGCATCTGAGGCATTTTAAAAGAAGGATTATATATATATACATATATATATACACACACATATACATATACATATATATATACACATACACATACATATATACATATATATATATACATACATACATACACATCATACCATGTCACTTCCCTGCCTAAGACCCTCTGAAGGGTCTCGGTTGCATAAGATGCAGTACAAAATTTTAATACGGCCTATGAGCCCTGACAGAGCAATTGTTAAATAGTTGGCTGCTAACCAAAAGGTTGACAAGGAAACCCTATGGGGCAGTTCTATTCTGTCATATAGGGTTGCTATGAGTCAGAATCGACCTGACAGCACTCAAGAATAACAATATGAGTCCTCATCCAGGCCCTCCCTATCCACCTTCCCACCCTCATCTTGTATCATTTGCTCCCTGACTTGGATGCCAGCCCTATTGGACTTCTCTCTGTCAGTTCTTCTAATATACAAGTCCTCTCCTGCCTCAAAGCTCTCACATATGCTGTTCTTGGAAAGCCCTCTCATTGTCCCACTCTTGTTGTTGTTGTTGTTATGTGCCATCAAGTTGGACCCAACACATAGCTACCCCTCCTTGGGTTTCCAAGACAGTATCACTATGGAAGTAGATTCCCTTCTTCCTTCTTAGGAGTTGCTGGTGGGTTTGAACTGCCAGCCCTCTGGTTAGTAGTCCAGTGCCTTAGGCACTACACTACCATCCTTCAGGCCTCAGTTGAAATGTTACTTCCTACAGATCATCCCTGACCACTTCTACCTCAATCTTTTTTTTTTTTCTTTAGCAAACCTATCAATGAAATAGATTCCAGAGGTATATCGAAACACAAGTAGAAATGTAGTACATGATCAATATGACAGCTCAGATCAGTAGAACAAAGGATGCATTATTCAATACATGTTGTTGAGATAGACTGTATCTCTGGCTAGGGGGGAAAAGAATTTTATCTCAACCTTATTCCTTACACCAGTTATAATTCCTGACAGAAGGAAGATTTAAAGGTATAAAATAAAACCACAAAAGTATTGGAGGAAATTTTACATTCTTGGAGTGGTAAAAACCTCCCAGAAACTATAATTGAAAAAAAAAAAAAAAGATTGATAACACTAATTTCACAAGAAAATTTCCCCTTATGGAAAAAAAAGAGAGTCATAAGAAGAGTGAAAAACTGAGAATGTATCTGCAACACATATTATAGACAAAAGGCTCATTTCTTTGATATATAAACAGTGCCTACAAATCAATAAGATGAACAGCCTTTTCCAATAGGAAAATGTGGGAAAAAAATAGATAATTAGCAGTAACTGAAATATAATATGGCTTTTAAACACATAAAAAAACTTGCAAATTAAAATTAGATACCAGTTTTTTTTCTGTTTGTTTGTTTTGTAATCAGGTTGGCCAAGTAGACAAACTTAAACAGATTATTGGCAAGAGTGTGGGGAAACTGATTCTCTCATTCATATGCATTCTCAATATATATGACATTTATGGAGGCAATAATCTCTAACATTTAAAATGTGTACATTCTTTAATCCATCCCTTGCAACTCCAGAAAATTATCTGACAGTATGCTTGCACATGAGTGAAATGACATATGTACAAGAATATTCATTGCAGCATTGTTAAAAATTCAAAAGACTGGAAACAGACTAAATATCCCTCAATAGCAAACTGGTTAAATAAAACATGACACAATCCATATAATTGAATATTACACAGCCTTTAAAACAAATGAGGCAGCTCCTTTGAACTCATGTGGAGCAATCTCTAAGATATACTGTTATGTGAAAAAGCAAGTTATTGAACAGGGAATATACCATGTTAGAATGTATGTTGAAAAATAAAAGTATATGTATATATGTGCATTGATTAACTTTGGAAGGAAACAAACCAAGGCTGCCTTCCAGAAAGGGAATTGGGTGGCTGGGAGACAAGGAAGGGGAGGGAGACTTATTTTTCACTGTATAACCCTCTATAATGTTTGAATTTTGTATGTATTATGTATCAAAATGAATTTTTGATTAAAAATAAATGAATTAAAAGC
Organism: Orycteropus afer afer; assembly: GCF_000298275.1. Taxonomy (NCBI): domain Eukaryota; kingdom Metazoa; phylum Chordata; class Mammalia; order Tubulidentata; family Orycteropodidae; genus Orycteropus; species Orycteropus afer. Next base: position 1,886,774 of record NW_006921737.1, on the reverse strand, counting down.
CTACTCACAGAGGGAAAATACCAAAAGGAAAGGAAAAAAAAAAGCCAGAAACAAAATGTTACCAGCGGTTGTGTGGTAGTACTAGCAGTGCCTTTTATTTTTTCTTTGTATTTTTCTATATTTAACCCTAGTTCTTTAATGAGCATGTACTGATTTAAAAAGGGGGAAAGAATCATTTTTTAAAAGCATTGGCAGAGACACTAATCACCATCTTTCCCGTTGAGCTGCATGTGTTCCAAGCTGGATAAGGCATGCAATCCCCCCAGCCACATCTGTTAATCCCGAGCCTTCCTAGCAAAGACCCTCTGAGCCTCTGCATGTGGCTTTGGGGAACCAGGTCCTCCCAGCTGGCTCCCTGGTCCCACTCTAAGCAGCCTAGGGGTGGGACTCCAGATTAAATGACAGCAGCACTCCATCTCCAAGAGAAGGGGAGGAGGCACATGGCCATGGTGGACACAGAAAGATCACAGGACAACAGTCTCATTTGAACAGCACTCTGGAGTTGGCCAAAAGCTTCTTATACATCTTATTTGATTCTCACCACTGCCCTGAGGTATAGCTCCCATTATTTTCCCCTTCTGAAAACAGTAAGCGTTTTACCAGGACAGAAACCAAACCTAAATGTGCTAACCAAACCTAATTTCATCTTTTTCCTGGGCACACAGTTAGATCACATTTCTTAAAATTAAGTGTGGCCACAAGCTGAATTCCTAGCCAATAGCATGTGAGGACACAACAGAGGTGAGAAATGCCACTTGCAGGGCTGGCCCGTAAACAGCCTTCCATGCAGTTTTCTCTGATATTCTCTCTCTCTCCCTTCCCCAACCCCCATGGATGTAGAGCATCCAGCAGAGTATTCTGAGGTCCTGGGGATGGTAGAGAGGTTGTTGGTTCAGTCATGGAATCCTTGCCTTCCATGCAGGAGGCCCAGGTGCGATCCCCAAGCAATGCACCTTATGCACAGCCACTGCTCATTTGTCAGCGGAGGCTTGTATGTTGCTATGATTATGAGCAGGTTTCAGTAGAGCTTCCAGACTAAGAGGAAAGGCCTGGCAATCTAGATCTGAAAATCAGCCAATAAAACCCTATGGATCACAACAGACAGTGCTTTGTTCTGCTGTTCATGGGGTCTCCATGAGTTGGGGGCCAACTGTTTTAACAACAAATAAGAAAACTAAAGATCAGTAAAACTTAGTAACTTGTCAACTGGTAATTGACTTCCCAGCTGGTGAGAATTGGAGCAGGGTTTCTAAGCCAGGACTTCTCCACCTAAAGGGTGGGTTCATTCCTCTCTATTTTGTAGCCACCCAATGGAGCAAGGAAAGGACACCAGCACTAGGGTTTGGTTCCCTGTTGGCTCAGCCCAGGTAGATTCAGCCACAGTAGGACATTTCCCACTCATGGGCTAGCAGGGTGTCCTTCACCACGAATCTGGAGATAGTCCTGCTACTCTGTCATGGGGCCTGGAGACACAGAGCCCTGGGGACAGACACAAATGTGCCAGTGCACAAGCTCTGCTGGAACCCCCACCTTCTGGTGCCTCTTGGGCCTCTATGAAGCTGGGACCTGGGATGGGCTGAGTTCTGAGCCTCATTTACTGACAGAAAATCCACAGGTTTGTTTCCCCAAGGTTCACTGAGCACACATTTCTTGATTATGACTCCTGAAACTGATTCTGAGAAAAAACATACCTGTCCATTTGGTTCCTACCTTTGTGACAACTGATGAGCATTCGTTTACTTAATATTCTTAAATTAAATCAAGAATTTGTACAGTATAGATGTCAAATATGTGTCACCTATTTTGAACTGTACTACAAGTGTTTAAAAGAATTGTATACACTTCTGAGTATTTATTTGATCTTCTAAATTAACCTTTGAATTTCTGCCAAGTGCCTCATTAAGTATGTTATTTCTTTTTTCTTAATATCATGCTTAAAAATACTCATAAGAACTGCATTGTTTTTGAGTATTTATCTGCTTGATCAAAAATTTGTGTGTGCTTGGATATATTTATTTACTTAATTGAGGGCTTTAAGTTTTCAAGAAGGGCAAGAATAGCTAAAGAAATTTAAGAACTCTGAGAAACCACATGGGAACTGCATATAGCACTTTAAAGAAGCAATCAAACAAGTTCTAATGCTTAAATGAAATAGTCACAATAAAGAGGAGCAGAGATGCCTGAAGGTAGAGAAAAAAGACTGGAAATGAGAAGAGGAAATACTGCATAATTGACTAGACCAATAGGTGTTCCAGATATAAATCATCAACAAGCTATATTCAGTGTGATGGGACCCAAGACAGGAAACGTTTGTAACAAATGTGAACCTTATGGTGAACTCAGAGATTATAGACCTCTCACTCCCCGTTGCCTACTTTAGTCAAAAGAAAAGGTTCCTGGTTTTCAATGATCATCTATAGGCCCTAGAGACAGACTTTTGGCAAAACTTCAAAACCTGGAGAATGATATGCTCTGTCAGGAGTTTGATCATTAAGAGTTTATTTGAGAAGAATAAGATTTACTGTTTACAACAGAATGTGTGAAAAAAATATTATTTTATTCATAAATAAAATATTTATTTTATTCTATAGGAATGAAGTGTGTTACCCTAGATTTAGCTCATTTCCCATCAGCCCATGTCCCCAGGGCTACTGTCTACTTTTAGGGATCCCTTTGACAAACATCCTTATCCATGTATCAAGCATACACTTTACCTGGAGAAAGGGCAACCCAGAATTCTTTGAAGGTCTTGAAATTATATACTAGATTGAATTTGGTGATTTGCACTCCTAGCTCCTTCTTTTCCTCCTAGTTAAATTTCCTATGGTGTGTGTGTGTGTGTGTGTGTGTGTATGTACTTATGCATACACACAGACATACACCTGAAAATCTCAGCTCTTTCTTTTGTCCCCACCAAGAGATCCCACCATGTTAGCAATCATGGTAGGGCTTACTGTGATACAAAGAATTAAGTGTTTGGAAGAATGTCAACCATGAGTACCAATGGTCTTATCCAGCATGTTCTTAACTTTTTTCCCATCACAACACTTATAAAAGATGTGAAGAACATGCACAACATATTCCCAAGGTACAGGTAGCTTTTAACTAAAACTTCAAACCATTTTTCAGAGAAGTAAGATACTACAATAATAGACACTTCACCAAGGAGGATATTCAAGCAGCCAACAAACATATGAAGAAATGCTCATGATCATTAGGTATTAGAGAGATGCAAATCAAAACA
>NW_006921737.1:1877485-1881885 GCF_000298275.1 Orycteropus afer afer | reverse complement strand
ATATGTGAACTGCTGTATGGAAAGTGAATTTGCTCTGTAATCTTCACCCAAATCAAAATAAAATAAAATGAAAAAAGATACTACAATAATTCACAGTAACTCCATCCATAATGGTAAATCATTTTAGATCAAGGGCTACAAACTTACGGCTCATGAGCTGGAAGAATCCTAGCCAACAAATGCACTTCCTTTGGTCCACGTATTTTTTAAATATTTGAATTTTTCACTATTTTCATAATGGGGGATTTCATATTGAAAGAACAATTACTTGGGCTTCCAGTTAAGATTTAAAAAAAAAAAGAAAAGAAGAAAACTCATGAAAGACAGTCATTTCCACCATAACAATGAGAAAATATCAGATAAACTACAAAATCAGATTTTATAAACCTATCAGTGAACCAAGGATGCATAAAAATCTAAATGAGTAAATTCTGGAGAGAAATAATCCCCAAAAAAATTAACAGAAACCACTGCTTCTTTTATTCCTAGAGGCATAGTTAGGCAGAGAATCAAACCTGCAAAAGATATACTTCATTGGATTAAAGAAAATCTGTAATAACCATAATGGCTGGCATGTCAAGTTGTATTCTTATTGACTTCTTGATGTAGTGATGGTCTTCACTGCCTGCCAATTCTCACCCCCAGGACTTTTATCAAGTGTGCAGCATTACATACAGACCTAGACTGGAAAATAAAGGAAGCATCTCCCACTGAATGAAAATCTGAAGGCAAGAAAGGATATCAGAGAGAAATTTTATAATCACATAATACTTGTATCCCAATACTTTTCTCAAACAGTTGAAACTAGACTTGAACAAAATCCTTCATTTCAGCTTCTGAGTAAAGAAATATTACCTACTTCAGTTTTATAAACAACATCTATCATATGATCCAAAAATTAAAATAAAGCTCATGAAAACACAAGAAAAAAATAGTCAATAAAAGCAGACCTGGAGGTGACACAGATATTTAAATTAGAAAGCAAGAACTTTGAAGTAAATATGTTAAAGAAATTAAAGGAAGGCATAAATTTAATGGGTAAAAAATAGAGCATTGCATTAACTTCAAACTCACTGCCATCGAGCTGATTCAACTCATTGCGACCCCTCCTTGGGTTTCTGAGGCAGTATCTGTATGGAAGTAGATTGTCCAGTCTTCCTTCTGAGGAGTGGCTGGTCAGTTTGAACTGCCAGCATTCTGCTTAGCAGTCAAATGCCTTAGGCACTATGCCACCAGAGATCCCAAGCATTGCATTAGAGAAATGAAAATTCTAAAGAAGAATCTAATGGAAAATCAGACCCCAAAAAATAAATACCTGAATTAAAGAAGAAATTTAATAGCAGATTAAGCAAAAGAAAGAATCAGATGAGACAAAGTGTATGTGAACTGCTGTATGGAAAGTTAATTTGTCTGTAAATTTTCACCCAAATCACAATTTAAATAATTAATTAAAAACTTAAAAAAAAAAGAATCAGTAAACTCAAGAACAGGATAATAAAAAGCAATCAAACTGAAGCACAAAGGGGGAAGAAAAAGGAATGAAAAACTAAAGTGTGGGATCAGAGTGCTTTGAAAAACTATCAAACCACTTAATGTAAATATAATTGGAGTTAAATAAGGAAAGGTGCAGTGCAGTGAATTGCTTAATATGGCCCTTTTAGCCATAGATAGTCTTGTAATCCCCACATAATGGTTGGGTGGAACTACACAAATAAGGTTCTTCTGGCCCATCAACAGGACTGGACACCTTGCCAATAATGCAAATAAGGTACATGGCACTCTTGTAGAGGTTGTTATTGTCATTGTTAGATGCCACTGAGTCAGCTCCAACTCATAGTGACTCTATATACAACAGAATGAAACACCACTTGGTCTTGCGTTTCCATCCTCACAATGCTTGCTATGCTTGGGCCCATTGTTGTAGCCACTGTATCAATTCATTTCATTAAGGGTCTTCCCCTTTTTTTGCTAACCTTCTACTTTGCTGAGCATGAAATCCTCCTCTAGGGACTGGTCCCTTCTGACAACATGACCAAAGTAACATGAGACAAAATCTGGCCATTCTCACTTCTAAGGAACATTCCAGCTGTAATTTTTCCAAGATAGATTTGTTTGTTCTTCTATAGTCCATGGTATTTTCAATATTCTTTGCCAATGTCATAATTCAAAGGTATCTATTCTTCTTCTATCTTCCTTATACATTGTCCAGCTTTTGCATGCATACAAGGCAACTGAAAATACTATGGCTTGGGTCAGGATCACCTTACTCCTCAAAGTGACATCTTTGTTTTGTTCCATTTCAAGTTCAAAAAATTCAAATGCGTATGTTGTTGTTAGTTGCTGTAAAGTCGATTCCAAGTCATGGTGACCCCAAGTGTTATAAAGCAGAATTGCCCCATAAGATATTCTTAGTTGTGATCTTAATGTGAAGGTGGGACCATGCAGAGAAGGTGTATGGAACCCTAATGAAAGGGTTGATCAGTTTTACTATTCTGCTAGGATTAAAATAAGCCATCCCAGAGGCAGAAAAAGGGGACCTAACTACCACCAAGAAAAAAATCCAAGTGTGTCCTTTGTACATGGGGTACTTGAGCTGAGAACCACCTGGAACCAGGACACACAGAGGGTTGTTACACTAGAAACAGCGAGAAGTAGTGGCAAGCGTGGCAGAATCCAGGGGTAGAGACTGATGAGAGATGGCTGTGCTTCTGGAGAGTGGAAGTATTGTTGGACCTCTACTTCATAGGAATCAGCCTTGGGCTGATGCTGATAGTGATTCTCAGTCCTCTCCCTTGTGAAGTTAGGCAAGGAGGTCTGACACCCTCTCCATGCCATTTTTACAAAAGAAAAGAAAGAAGTGGGACAAAAGGTATATTTGGGAAGACAATGGCCCAGAATTTTCAAAATTTTGTGAAACATGTCAACCCAAGAAGCTCAGTGAATCCCAATACAAATACAAAGAAAATCATATATAAGTCCATGATAGTCAAACTACTAAAAACAAAATATAACAAAAAAAATCTTAAAAGCAGCCAGAGGAAAAAAGACACATTACATTAATTGGAATGAAAGTAAGATTCACACCAAAGTTCTCAACAGAAACAATGGAATTCAGACGTTTTAAAGTGTTAAAAGAAAAAACTATCAATCTATAATTCATACATAGTGAAAATATTACTTTTAGGAAAATTAAGATGTAATCAGACAAAAAATTATAAAGAAGAAACTATTCATCACCAGCAGACTGCACTAAAAGGAACACTAACGGAGGTTATTTAGGCTGAGGAGCAGATGGAGCCCAGATCTTCAAGAAGGAATAAAGAACATTGGAACATTGAAAGGGTAAATATATTGAATATATATATAATAACATTGAACTGTAGTATTAATAACATTAAGATATAAAATACACAAAAACAGCACAAATCGTAGAAGAAGAAATAAAAGGAATCATACTTTGTAAGATTCTTAAATTATTTGTTAAATGGTATACTAATTAATACTAATTATATAGTATGTTAAACATGTAAAGTTAAATATGTGTAATTTCTAGAATAAACATCAAAAATAATATAATAAAATATAGCTAAAAAATGCCAACATTGGAATAAAATGGAATGATTTCAAAATGTATTTGACTCATTCAAAAGGAGGCAGGAAATGATTATCAAATATGTAAAGCAGATGGGACACATAATAAAAGAGGTGACAGCTACTTATAATTATATGAAATACTCATATATATATAATTATGCTAGATAGAAGTACAGTGGACTCTACAATTCTAAAAAAATAGAAAACTGTCAGTTTGAATTTAAAAAAAAAAAAACCTCCAATAATGCTGTTACATTGAGATACACTTTAAATATAAGGGCATAGTTTGAAAGTGAAAAAAAAAGAAAAAAAGTCATACTGTATAAACAAAGCAGAAGAACGTTAGTGTGGCTATCTTCATATCAGATAATACTTCAAGACAAAGAGTATCACTAGAGACAAAAGAGACATGTTATTATGATAAAAGGATAAATTCATCAGAAAGAAATAATAATCATAAATGCATATGCATCTAATAACAGCCTCAAAATACATAAAGCAAAAACTGACAAAGAGAGAAAATAAACAACCCACAATCATAAGTAGAGATTATTAACATCTCTCTTTAAGTAACTGATAACTAGCCACAAAATCAAGATGAATAAACCCAACGTAAAAAGAAAAGGGGAAAAAAAAACTATTAAATAAAAAATAGAGAAATCTAGCAAAACAAAATTTGTGTATTTTTTTTTTTTTTAGATAAACCTTTCCTTCACTTTTACAATAACGGACTAAAACAATATTTGTCCTTTTGTGACTGTCTTATTTCACTCAGCATAATGTCCTCCAAGTTCATCCACGTTATG
>NW_006921737.1:1852893-1859427 GCF_000298275.1 Orycteropus afer afer | reverse complement strand
AAAAAAAAAAAAAATGCATTGACCCATGTCACTTTAGTTTTGTGTATTTCACTGTACATAAATTATATTTCAATAAAATGTATTTAAAAAAAAAGTAAAATCCTATGTATATCTTGTTTCTTTTGAAAACATGAAAAAATCTGGCAACACAGAATCCACATTCCCACATGGCCATAATTGGCTGAGGAAACGTGCATGCCACTTCTCCACAGACCTCACCACTCTGTACTGTTCACCCCTAGCCCCATCCATTAATTTCTGCTACCTGCCTGGCTCCAGAGATTTGTGCCAGAAGACTGGTTCCTGTCCACACACAGCTAAATTGTATGCCATCCCAGACCCAACTACCCTGGTAAAGCAGTTGGGCTGGATGTGCTGTGTGAGGACACCCTCGCGGCCACCAACCCAGACCACTACTTAGCAGACTGCTCAAATTCTGGTTGTTTCTCTGTCTGGTTTTTGGAAGTAGGTCTATTTCCTTCATACTGAGCCAACAATTCAATGGATAGCAACCCTCAAAAGAGAGATCTTGAACTTCTGAGTAATAAAGACTGCTGAAGCAATTAATTGGAGAAATAAAAGAAATGTGACAGTATTTGCATTCCAAGCCAGTGAAGCAGGTCATACTGATAACATTTTTAACCATTTAAACAAAGCATGTGCAAACTCTATTTTACCAGAAGTATATACTCCCTATTGTCCCAGTTCAACCTCTAGGTATAGGCCTCCACCTTGGTTTTATGGCTGTGCTGGGGGACACTATGGGCAGGGGATCTCACAAGGTAGCTAACAGTGGTGGGCTGAGGATCATGCTCAGAAGCTAGGTACTCAGCTTACTGGCCTGGCTTCTCAGGCTACAGATCTATGATGTTCAAATTACTTATCTACTGCATATGTCTATTCAATCGAATGGGCCTTGGAGAACCCTTTTGGGTCCTCATAACTGTTTAGTTACTGCATTTGTGGAAGGTTTAGGGAATCATTAAGGAAGAGGCCTGGGCTAACAGAGCAGGGGGAGAACTCTTGTGTCTATTTACCAATCAGTATGAAGCATTTTTAGTATTTACTAACTTTATCAGATCAGTGGGTACTAGGCTAGAGTTATGCTGAAGCTCTGGTGAACTGACTGTGAGCATTTCTTCCCAACTCTGCATTCAGTGCATTATGGTGGGGACTTGAAATTGGCTGTGGTGGGAGTATTTATACCACAGAAATCAGTCAGTTGTACAAAATAGCCCCTCTCCTTCCCAAGAATCTTCTTACCAGCACACTAGTGGTAGTGACTAAATATCAGCTACAAGCCCACACTCAAAATAATCTCTAGACTCAGTGAGCCTGGTGCCAGGCAAACTTCTGGGTGCTTTAAATAAACACTCAATATATACACTCAGTTTTTCTTTTTCTCATTTGCTGTCTAATCAGCTCCAGCTCACGGCAAACACGTATGTGTCAGAGTAGAAACAGTGACTGTGACCTTTGGGAAGCAACTGCCAGTCCTTTCTTCCAAGGCACCTCTGGGTGATTTTGAACCAGCAGCCTTTCAATTGGTAGCCAAGCACTTAACCATTTGCACCCCCCAGGGACTCTCAAATATACATACTCATTTAATCATCACAGTAAACCCACAAAGTACACCCTATTCCAACTCATAGCAACCCCTCCTTGGGTTTCTGAGGTGGTATCTCTACGGAAGTAGATTGCCTGATTTTCCTTCCAAGGAATGGCTGGTGGGTTTGAACCACCAGCCTTCTGGTTAGCAGTCCAATGCCTTAGGCACTACACTCTATTAGTATCCCCATTTTATAGATGAGGGACTTAAGCACACAGAGGTTAAATGACTTGCCCCTAGAGCCAGGAAAGGGAGGTAGCAGGAGAAGCCAGGGATCTGCGGAATGCCAGGATATCCAGGTAAAAAGGGACGAGAGGCAAGGCTAAGCCCCAAGCCCCCTAGAGCCAAGAAAGGGAGGGAGTGGCCAGGGACCACAAAGTGATAGGTTCCAGGTAGGAATTAGGTAAGGGGAAGGCACAGAGGTTTCCAACAGCTAAGGAAACTTGTCTGTCAGTATGTCATCCTGTGAGGCTTGTACGTTGCTGTGAGGCTTGAGGCTGTGCCACCGGTGTTTCAGATGCCAGCAGAGTTGCACATGGTGCACAGATTTCAACATAACTTACAGACTAAGACAGACTAGGAAGAAGGAGGAGGCCATCCACTTCTCAAAAACTGGCCAGGGAAAACGTTATGAATAGCAGACAAATAATGTCTGATAAATTACTGGGCAACTTTATGAATAGCTTGGAAACATTGTCCAACACAGTGCAGGAAGACTAGCCCCTTGGGTCAGAAGGCACTCAAAATAGGACTGGGAACAAGCTGCCTCATCAGAGTAGAGCATACTTTAATGATATGGATAAAGTAAGTCTTTTAGGACCCCCATGTGCTGACACAGCACGACTCAAATTGAGGAGAAACAGCTGCAAACATCCATTAATAATCGGAACATGGAATGTACGAAGTATGAATCTAGGAGAATTGGAAGTTGTCAAAAATGAAATGGAATGCATAAAGATTGATATCCTAGGCATTAGTGAGCTGAAATGGACCGGTTTTGGGCATTTTGAGTCAGACAACCATATGATCTACTATGCCAGGAATGACAAATTGAAGAGGAATGGCATGGCATTCATCATCACAAAGGATGTTTCAAAATCTGTCCTGAAGTACAATGCTATCAGTGATAGGATAATATCCATACGCCTACCAGGAAGACCTGTTAATAATACTATTATTCAAATTTACACACCAACCACCAAAGCCAAACATGAAGAGATTAAAGATTTTTACCAACATCTGCAGTCTGAAATTGACCGAACATGCAATGAAGATGTGTTGCTTATCACTGGTGATTGGAATGCAAAAGTTGGAAACAAAGAAGAATCACCAGTAGTTGGAAAATTTGGCCTTGGTGACAGAAATAATGCTGGAGATCGCATGATAGAATTTTGCAAGACCAACGACTTATTCATTGCAAATAACTTTTTTCAACAACACAAACTGTGGCTATACATGTGGACTTCAGTCGATGGAGTACACAGGAATCAGATTGACTACATCTGTGGTAAGAGGTGATGGAAAAGTTCAATATCTTCAGCCTAAACAAGGCCAGGAGCTGATTGTGGAACAGACCATCAACTGGTCATATGCAAGTTCAACTTGGAAGTTGAAGACAATTAAAACAAGTCCATGAGATCCAAATATGATCTTGAATATATCCTTCCTGAATTTAGAGACCATCTGAAGAACAGATTTGATGTATTGAACACCAATGACTAAAAATCAGAAGAATTGTGGGATGACATCAAACCATCATCCATGAAGAAAGCAAGAGGTCATTAAAAATACAAGAAAGAAAGAAAAGACCAAAATGTATGTCAGAAGAGACTCTGAAACTTACGCTTGAGAGAAGAGTAGCTAAAGCAAATGGAAGAAATGACAAGATAAAAGAGCTGAACAGATTTCAAAGAGCAGCTTGAGTAGACAAACCCAATTACCATAATGAATGTGCAAAGACCTGGAGTTAGAAAACCAAAAGGGAAGAACACACTCAGCATTTCTCAAGCTGAAAGAACTGAGGAAAAATTTAAGCCTCGAGTTGCAATACTGAAAGATTGTATGGGCAAAATATTGAATGATGCAGGAAGCATCAAAAGAAGATGCAAGGAATACACAGAGTCACTGTACCAAAAAGAACTGGTAGATCTTCATTCATTTCAGGAAGTGGCATATGTTCAAGAACCAGTGGTACTGAAGGAAGAAGTCAAAGCTGCACTGAAAGAATTGGCGAAGAACAAGGCTCCAGGAATTGACGGAATACCCACTGAGATGTTTCAACAAACGGATGTCCCACTGGAGGCACTCACTTGGCTATGCCAAGAGATTGGAAGACAGCTACCTGGCCAACTGACTGGAAGAGATCCATATTTGTATCCATTCCAAAGAAAGGTGATCCCACAGAATGTGTAAATTATTGAACAATATCATTAATATCGCATGCAAGTAAAATCTTACTGAAAATAATTCAAAAACGGTTGCAGCAATATATTGACAGAAAACTTCCAGAAATGCAAGCTGGATTCAGAAGAGAACGTAGAATGAGGGATATCATAGCTGTTGTCCAATGGATCTTGGCTCAAGGCAAAAAATACCAGAAAGATGTTTACTTGTGTTTTATTGACTATGCAAAAGCATTTGATTGTGTGGATCATAACAAATTATGGATAACATTGAGAAGAATGGGAATTCCAGAACACTTAATTGTATTCATGAGGAAGGTATACATGGACCAGGAGCCTGTTGTTCGAATAGAAAAAGGGAACACTACATGGTTTAAAATCGGGAAGGGAGTGCATCAGGGTTGTATCCTTTCCCCACACTTACTCAATCTGTATGCTGAGCAGATAATCCGAAAAGCTGGACTATATGAAGAAGAATGTGACATCAGGATTGTAGGAAGAATCATTAACAACCTGCAATATGCTGATGACACAACTTCACTTGCTGAAAGGGAGGATGACTTGAAGTACTTACTGACTGAAGAATACAGTCTGCAGTATGGATTATATCTCAATATAAAGAAAACAAAAATCCTCACAACTGATCCTATAAGCAACATTACGATAAATGGAAAAAAGATTGAAATTGCCAAAGACTTCACATTACTTGGTTCTACAATCAACACCAATGGAAGCAGCAGTCAGGACACCAGAAGACATATAGCACTGGACAAATTGCCTGCAAAGGACCTCTTTCAAGTGTTGAAGAGCAAAGATGTCTCCTTGAGGACTAAGTGCACCTGAAACAAGCCATGATATTTTCAATCGCCTCATATACATGTGAGAGATGGACAATGAATAAGGAAGTCCAAAGAATTGATGCTTATGAGCTGTGGTGTTGGCAAAGAATGCTGAAAGTACCGTGGACTGCTAAAAGAACTAACAGGTTTGTCCTGGAGTAAGTGCAGCCAGAATGCTCCTTGGAGGCGAGAATGGCCAGACTTCATCTCACTACTTTGGTCATGTTGTCAGAAGGGACCATTCCCTGGAGAAGGATGTCATGCTTAGTAAGGTGGAGGGTTGATGAAACAGGGGAAGGCCCTCAACAAGATGGATTGACCTGGTAGCAGTGGCGATGGGCTCAAGTATAGCAAGAGTCATAGAGCTGGCTCAGGATCAGGTGATGTTTCATTCTGCTGTGCATAGGGTCACTATGAGTCAGAGATGACTTGATGGCACCTAACAACAACAACACAACAAGACCACACAGCTACACTGCAACACACCTGAATTCAAACTTGGCAGTCTGGCAGCAGAGTCCACATGCTTAACTCCTTCAGGACACTGATCTGCTTCTCTTCTTTCCTCCTTAGAAGGCTTCAATGGTTATGGGCTTTCTGTTGGCCATTAAAGCAAAGCCCACATTACCAGCCACAGAAAACCTGACTTCCCCTTCCTCAAGGCAGGGAAGGCTGAGGCTTCAGAAACATCTTCCATTGTTCAGGTTGGACTTCTTGAGGAGGGCAGAGAGCTTTGCATCTAATTTTGAGAAAGATTCCCCTCACACCTCCACCTCCCACCCCAGAAATGTGCCTAATGATGCTTTCTAAAATGCAAGGTTGAGTTTTCATTACAAAAACAAGTAGAGCATCCATATGCAGTATTATTGGTAATGAATGGCTTTCCACATGGCTGCTCTGGATGCAGCTGCCCTGCCCTGCTCTCCTCTCTCTGCTACTGGGGCCAGAAACCCTCCCAGCCTTTTAAGCCCCTTGAAAAATCCTGGCCTGGCCCAGTACAAGCCCTCCGGCCTTGGCCCTAGTCCTGCACCAGGGCCTGGGAGGACCTTTGGGAGGTCCTGGCTGGCAGCACCAAGGCCAGATGGCCAGGGAGATTACCACAATTTGATTTCCACATAATCCATAAACTTGGATGAGCTAATGTTTCTTCATATGCATTATCTTATAATTTTGGGGAAAGGAGCAGGCCAAGCCCACACCACTGCCTCCATGTGCTGGCTAATCCCTGCTCTTCTGGAACAGGTTGAGGAAGGCCAAGGAGCCCTGTGGGAGGGCAGAAATGCACCCCAGGAGGCTGGAACTTGAGGGCAGGAGGGGCACCCAGGAGGCCAAAGGGATCTCACACTAGGACCAGGCAGATGCCTACAGGGTCTGGGCCAAAGTTCCAGGCTGAGAGTCAGGATCCCTGGAATCTTTTCCCTTTGCCTTGGGCTCTGTGGAGGCTTTAAGACAAGGGACTCTTCCTCATTGGGCTTTGCTATTCCCAAATATAAAAAGAGAAGGTGGGATCAGGTGATTTTAAAAGCCTGCCTTGGCAAGTAGCAACTGGAATCTTAAACACTTGCAAGCAGCCATCTAGATGCAACGATGGGTATCTCCTTGTCCAGAGCAAAGAAGAATGAAGAAAACCAAAGATTCATGGAAACAATTAGTCCTAGTGACTGGTACACCATGCAATCCGTAG
>NW_006921737.1:1826075-1852378 GCF_000298275.1 Orycteropus afer afer | reverse complement strand
TAAAAAAAAAAAAAAAAAGACTGCCTTGGAGTCCATGGGTAGGACAAATGGGTAAATACTGGCCTACGAATCAAAAGGTTAGCACTTCAAACTCACACAGAGGTGCCTCAGAAGAAAGGCCCAGTGATCTGCTTTCAAAAGATCACAGCCATTGAAAAGCCTATGGCATAATTCTACTCTTCACACATGGAGTCACCATAAGTAGGAGTTGACTTGAACACAACTGGTGGTAGAGGAAGTTTAATAATCTTTAAGCAGACGTTGTTCCCTGTATTCAGTCTAACAATGATTATCTAACCTCTCCCCATCCCTCCTCCCTATCAGAAGCTTCCATCTTCTTGAATTTACTTGGTCAGGTGCTTCTTCCCTTATAGCAAGTTTGAGGAAAATAAAATTAAAGAGCCAACCTTGCTTGCCCCACTGCTGTGTGTGAACCCATGGCCAGCACGGCAGCCTGGTCACACGTCAGGAGCTGCTCGCCAAATAAACCAGTTGCTGTCCAGTCACCTCCAACCCATGGTGATCCCATGTGTATCAGAGTAGAAGTATGCTCATGGGGTTTTCAATGGCTGATTTTTCAGAAGTAGATTGCCAGGCATTCCTTTTGAGGAGCCTCTGGGTAGACTAGAATCTCTGACATTTCAGTTAGTAGCTGAGCTCATTAACCACTGCACCACTCAGGGATTTCCACTTACCAAACAGACAAACAGAATCACATAAAGCCACCCTGAAGCAGCAGTCCCTCCCCTCCCCAATAATTTGTTTTCAAGGTCCCCTTCAGAAGCCTGGTGTCCTGGCTCTTAAGACCTAGATTTTACTCATTTGGAGGCAAAAAAAAAAAGAAGGTGGGGACCAGGTTTGCTGGTCCAATAGAGCCTGGTGTAACCACTGAGACTATGGCCCCTAGCTGCCCTTCAGGTCTGGAATTGAACCCACAACTGTGGTTTCCAGCCAAACAAAGTACAGGCATGTGAGTTAAACATTTACCTCAAGTAGACACACACCCTGGAGAGAACAATCATGGGATAAGGAAGGGCTGCTTATGCACAGGGAGATAGCTCAGGGTGCAGAAGAGTATGAAGGGATGGACACTGGGAGGAGGTAACTATGGGGAGGAAGTGGGAGGGGAGCTGCTGCATTGTAAATTTTGGTCAATGACATGAGACAAAGTATATGTGAACTGCTGTATGAAAAGTGAATTTACTCTGTAAATCTTCACCCAAATCCTAATTAAAAAAAAAAAAAAAGGACCAGGTTTCCTGGTCTGATAGAGATTGATGCAACCACTGAGATTATGGCCCCTACCTGCCCTTCAGGTCTAGAATTGAACCCACTCCTGTGGCTTCCAGCCACAGGCATATGAGCTGAACATTTACATTAGGTGCATACACTCCTTGGAGAGATTAATCATGGGAAAACAGAAGGGCTGTGTATACACAGGGAGATAGCTGAGGGGGCAAGAGTGCATGGGAAGGAAGGACACAGGAAAGAGGTAACTAACTATGGGGAGGAAGTAGGAGGGGAGCTGTTGCATTGTGGGAAACTGCAGTCAATGTCATGAGACAAAGTGTATGTGAGCTGCTGTATGAAAAGTCAATTTGCTCTGTAAACTTTCACCCAAATCACAATAAAAATTAAAATACACACACACACACAGAGTTCTGGTGGCATAGTGCCATGAATCACCAGCCTTCTGGTTAGCAGTCAGATTCAAACCCACCAGCCACTCCTCGAAAGGAAGGTTGGGCAATCTACTTCCATAGTGATACCGCCTCGGAAACTTAAGGAGGGGTCATTATGAGTAGGATCCAACTCAACAGCAGTGCGTTTGTTTTGGGGGGTGTGTGTGTGTATATATTTTACATGGAATCAAATACATGTGCAAATGTTTGGATGTTGGTGTTATTAGCTTTTACCTGGCTCTGTCTTCCCTTTCAAACGTTACCTGAGTCCCCACACCCTCTTCATGATTCTGCTCAATCCTATTAGCTCATTCTAATGTGTGAACCCACCAGCTGTCTCTCAGTTTGTCATACTGTGGTGGCTGGCATGTTGCTATGATGTTGGAAGCTATGCCACCAATATTTCAAATACCAGCAGGGTCACCAATGGTGGACAGGTTTCAGCGGAACTTCCAGACTATGACAGACTAGGAAGAAAGGACTGGCAAGCTACTTCTGAAAAATCAGCCAACGAAAACCGTATGGATCACACCACACTACTGTCCAACATAGTGCAGAAGATGAGCCCCCTAGGTTGGAAAGCATTAAAAAAAAAAAAAAAACAGTGGCTGTAACAGTAGACTTGAGCAGACCAATGATCATGAAGATGGCAGACTGAGCAATGTTTTGTTCTGTTTGACATGGGGTCACTATAAGTCAAGTCGACTGGACAGCAACTAACAACAACAAGAGTGTGTTAAAGACTTAGCCTGTAACTTCTGCCTTACAGTATAGGTGCACATTTGCAATGGCCTTCAATGCCTTGGCTCAATGTGTAACAACAGCCAGATGGCCACTTAGCAGCACTCAGATGCAGGGAGGCTCTGGAGAAGGGAGGACTTGGGCTTTCTGCTCTACCCACTCTAAACCACTTCTGGTTTGGAGTGTCCTGGGCCAGGTAGATATTTGAAGGGGGTACTGCCTGGGACCTACCCTGATTACCAACCCATGAAATGGCAGGACTGAGGCAGCCCCCACCAAGATTGTGAATCCAACTCCCTTATTTGCAGATGAGGAAACTGAGGCCCCCTTGGGGGCATATAACTTGCTCAAGATCAAACAGCCCCACAGGAATTTTGCAAATAGTATTAAGTAATCAGTAACACAAGTTTCAGTAACACTTCTAAGCTAAGTAGAAAGTCTTAGTGAACCACTTCCAAAAATCAACCCATGGAAACACTATGGGGCAGTGTTTCCTTCGTGCATGAGGTTACCATAAGTCAGGGGTCAACTCAATGGCAGCTAACAATAGTCCTTCATGATTCTATAAGCAAGAGTAGTGAGGCAAAAAACAACTCATGCAAGCCAGTTTCAGAGCTAGGAATTTAGATTTAGGGGCCAATGCTCAGACCACAAGTCCATGCAGGTCTTTAGGGAAAGAGAGACACCAAAAACAAAACCACACCATTGCCACTGAGTCGTTTTGACTCACAGCAACCCTAATGGACAGAGTAGAACTACCCTTTAGGGTTTCCAAGGCTGTAACCTTGATGGAAGCAGACTACCATATCTTTTTCCCATGGAGCGACTGGTGGATTCAAACTGTCAACCTTTAGATTAGCAGCCCAATGCTTAACCACTACACCACCAGGGCTCTTTAAGGTGCACGTACACACACACACACACACACACACACACTTCCTTCCTACTTATCTGAGACAGTGACAGCTCCCTTGCTCCTAAAACCACATCTGGCTGGTGATGAAAATCTGGTTATGCATGAGGTGCTTTTAAAGTTTTCAAATACCCTACACTCCCTCCATGAGCTCTGGCTGAGATGATCAGGTCTTCCATAAGCTGGGCACTGTGACCATCGTCATTTGTGATCCACCTGGGAAGAGGTGAAGATACCCCATCCAGGGCTGCAACCAGCTCTATCCCAGAAAAATCCCAGAACATGGAAGAGGGCATCACTGTGCTTTTTCATTCAACAAATACCAAGCAGCTACTGCTAGGAATGTGATCCTACAAAGATCCAACCAGAGTTGAAAGGAGAGAGGCTGTAGGAAAGGGATGACAATATTCCAAGGTAAATGGGAATAGTCTAAGCTGTGGCTGTTGGCTAAGCATCAGATCAGGGTCCAGTTAGGAAAAAGGAGCCCATGCCGAGAAGAAGGAATTTGATACAAGGAACTAGTTATGAAAGTACTGGAAAGGCTGAAAAATTAAATCAGGGGATAATGAGGCAGCCCAGAAATTAGCAAGAGTAGAAGCCACAACCACTGCTAAGGCTGGAGGGACAGAGGAAAGAGGTGATGTGATGTTATTAGAAGGCTGGACCATGCCCAGGAGATGGAATCATGAAGGAGACTTCCAGCAGGAGCTGGGACCCCAGCAGAGATGCTGGAGACACCTTAAAAAAAAAAAAGTTAATTTGTCACCTGTAGGGCCAAGCCTCCTTTGGAAAGATGGGTTAAAACCCAGGCTTCCTTGTTGATATTTTGCTGTTGTAGGGAGGGGTGCACACTGAGTTACACAAACAAGGGGGAATCGAATGAATACCATAGAATCACTGCACACACCTATTCTGCTTTCATGATGCAAACTCTACAGGCGTGGATTTTTAAAGGAGAAGCAAATAACAAATAAGCAGAGAGTGAAGGTAAAGACCTGGCTTTCCTCCTCCTCTTTCAATCTCTCACCAGTGCCTCTTATTTGTGAAACCTAGGTGGGATTCAGTTAGTAACAAGGCTCAGGAAATGTACTTTGGAGGGATTAGCTCCCCCTACACATATGCACACACGTACTGCACTGCAGAGCAGAGCAGGGGCAGGGGAGGGGATGGATCTGAGGGCAACAGGTAAATGATCTGGCCAGTGTGTGAGAGAAATATTCAATTGTCTGTATGTGACATGAATGTTCAAGAATGCACAGGTGTAGTATGACATTGCTTTCAATGATGAGTGTGTGACTGCTCAAGTGCATATATATTTCAGATAGATGTGTATGTGTGTGCAATATTAACAAACATCCAAGGGTTTGTGTGTGATATGAACATTCAGGGTATGTTTATGTGTGATGAGAACAGTTAAAGCTTTTGGGGGGTGTGTGTGTGTGCTGTGAACATTCAAGGAACTGTATGTGTGGTGTGAATGTTCAAAGCTATGTGTATGTGTGATATCAATGTTCAAAACTGTGTGATGTAATGTTCAAGGGCACGCATGTGTGTGTGTGTGCATGTGTGTGTGTGTGTGGCTGTGTGACTGGTGAGAAGGAGAGGAGAAATGAAGTCTACAGAAATGTTCTCTATGTACATAGTAGAAAATGTGGCCATGTGTCTTTGTTGAAAACAGATATATGTGCAAAACTTGCATATACACAAAAAATGCCTATGAGGACATGTATAGTTTAGTTATTGTTAATTGCTGCCAAGTTGATTCTGACCCCTGGCAACCCCATGTGCAGAACAGAACTGCTCCACAGGGTTGTCAAGGCTGTGACTTTTCAAAAGCAATCACCAGGCCTGTCTTCCGAGGTGCCTCTGAGTGAGTTCAAACCACCAACCTTTTGGCTATTAGTTGAGGGCTTAGTTGTCTGCACCACCCAGGAACTCCAGTGTTCAAAGAATGGTGCATAAGAGGTGTGACAAGAAACACAGAATGGTTTTCGAGCAAATGTACTGTTCCATCCAAATGACTATCATATGCTTCAAAGCAGTCACATTCAAGTTAAATCTTTATTTTATTGGTACTGCCACAGCCCAGTGAACTTTTCAGACTTCCTTTCAGAGACAGCGTATACACCAAACAAAAAAATCCACAACTGTTACTGTGGTAGTTAAGGTTGTGTGTCAACTTGGTTGGGCCTGGTTTTGAGTGGCTGAGCAGCTGAATATAGTTATTCCCCATGAGGAGACTGGTAATCAACTCCATGGTGGAATCTACCAGAGCAGCTGAGTAGCCACTTTGGGGCTTTGTTCTGCTTCCAGTATAGAAGCAGCAGCTTTGAGAAAGGCCTCTGAGTTTTTGGCATGCTTAGGCCCTGCGTGTAGCCAAGTCTTCACTCAGCAGCCTGTTGCGGTGCCTGCCAATCTTGGGACTCTTTCTGCACTTGAACTAGTAGCAGCTTGATAATCTTGGGACTGTGCCATTTCACTTGTCAACCTTGGGCTTGTCAGCCTCAGCAGCCAGCAGCTGCCTGAGTTAAGAAAAGCCTACAGCTACAATGGGCCAGGAGAAAGAGACAGAGCTGAAGGCCAAGGTAAAGGGGTTTTCACCCAGACCCTAAAGCTGGCACTTTGAACTCAGATTTCTAGCTTCCTAAACTGTAAGAAATAAATCCCTGTTTGTCAAAGTCATCCATTTGTGCTATTTTGTTAAAGCGGCATTAACTCACTGCCGTCAAGTCGATTCCAACTCATAGTGACCCCTCCTTGGGTTTCTCTACAGAAACAGATTGCCCAGTCTTCCTTCTG
Organism: Orycteropus afer afer; assembly: GCF_000298275.1. Lineage (NCBI taxonomy): Eukaryota > Metazoa > Chordata > Mammalia > Tubulidentata > Orycteropodidae > Orycteropus > Orycteropus afer. The sequence continues at coordinate 1,846,243 of NW_006921737.1, read as the reverse complement.
CAGAGTGGCTGGTGGGTTTGAACCACTAGACTTTTGGTTAGCAGTCAAATGCCTTACACACTAAGCCACCAGAACTCCCAGAGTGTCACTAAAGAACTGAAATAGTTACTTATAATCACATACTCTTATTGGCTGAGGCTAGAATTAAGCAACTCAATCACCTAATCACTCCCATCACCAGGCTTGACTTCAGAACTTTTCCAAGTCTATTTCCTTAAACAAATGCTGATTTGTTACCTTTGAGGCTAAGCCTCCCTTGGGCAGACAGGTTAACACATAGGCTTCATTGTTGGTATTTTGCTGTTGTAGACAGGGGAGCGCACTCAGCTACACAAACAAGAGGGAATCGAATGAATACTGTGGAATCACAGCACACACCTATTTATCTTTTATGATGCAAACTATATGTACGTTGATTTTTAATGGTGAGGCAAATAACACTGTAACATATAGGCATTTTCATCCATGCTTCTCTTCCATGGGCACCTGCCCTGGAGTGAGCCTGCTTGTCTTTTGTGAGTTCAGGATGTTGAATGTGATTCTGAATCCTCTGCATATTTTCCCAGATTGTTCCAGTTCGGGCCTTTTCAACCACCACCCATCTGCCAGTCTGTCATACTGTGGTGGCTTGTGTGTTGCTATGATGCTGGAAGCTATGCCACATTTCTAATACCAGCCGGGTCACCCATGGTGGAAAGTTTCAGCAGAATTTACAGACCAAAACAGACTAGGAAGAAAGCCCTGGGGATCTACTTCCAAAAATTAGCTAATGAAAACCTTATGGATCACAAGAAAATATTGTCCAATATAGTGCTCTGGTAGCATAGTGGCTAAGACACTTGCCTGCTAACCAGACGGCTGGCGGTTCAAACCCACCAGCCACTCCTCGGAAGGAAGGTTGGGCAATCCTACTTCCGTAGTGATACTGCCTCGGAAACCCAAGGAGGGGTCGCTATGAGTTGGGGCTGACTCGACGGCACATAACAACAACAACAACAAGTGCTGGAAGATGAGCCCCGTAGACTGGAAGGCACTCAAATTACACAGTGGCCACAACAATGGACTTGAGTACACCGAGAATCTAGATGGTACAGGACCAGGTAACTTTTCATTCTATTGTACACGGAGCCACCATAAGTCAGAGCCAACTCTACAGCAACTAATAAGAGGCCTTTCCAGAGGGTCTGGAACTGCAATGGGTTGACCCTCATGGCAAGTACAAGGAATCCTAGCATTTTTAAGGTATTTGTTTGTGTATTCATCTGCAGAGACTCCACAGACTATGGAGTTGGGTTGGATGCAATCTTTACAGAAGCTGCTCGCCAGGCCTGGATCTTCCACAGTGCCGCTAGGTGGGTTCAAACAGGCAACCTTTAGGTTACTAGCTAAGCACAGAGAGACTGTGCCTCCCAGGGACCTCAGGAATCCTAGCATCTTTTGTACAACACCTAAACACAAGCCAATTAGTTGATCTTGTGCTCAACCAAATAAACCATAATTGGTTCTATCACTGAAGAAAACACTGGCCATGCTGGATTCTCTGCGAGGCCCTGTGGCAGTCACAATATGACTCCTTTCTCAGGGACATTTCCATGATAACTCTGGCTAGTCATGCTGGTGACTTAAGCACTGGCTTTAGAATCCAGCCCCCAGGTAAGGCACTAAAACTCAAACCAAACTCATTGTCATCGAGTCGATTCTGACTCATAGCGACCCCCACTGGGTTTCCGAGGCTGTAATTTATGAAAGTAGATTGCCCCATATTCCTTCCACAGAGTGGCTAGTGGGTTTGAACCACTGACCTTCCGGTTAGCAGCCAAATGCCTTATCAACTATGCTACCAGAGATCCTTACATAAGGGACAATTACTGTAAGATGGAGCTCACTCTTTTTTCAGACAAAACTACTCTTATGCTGTCTTAGACAACTGAGAACTTAAACCACTATAAAGAAATTCCCACACATGCTACCTTCCAGTCCCACAGAACTTCTCAGGTTTTTGCACATATGCTTCCTATCTTTCCCTCTTTCCCTCTTTATCTTCCTTCTTTCTGGCTCCCTCCTCCCCACTCAGGTTTCAGCTTAGCTACATACACGACTGTCTGTCCAAGAGGCTTTCCCTGAGCCCCTGCCCAGGCTGGTTGCCCAGCATCTGTGTCTCCATCACACATGCTTGTGGATGGGTTTGATTCCTGCCCCCACCTTGCACCAAATGAAGACACTGGCCAGGAGTATTTTGATCACCATTTTAGTCCCAGTGCCTGGCAATAGAACCTCCTCCATAACTATCTGCTGAATGGTACTTGGAATGGCTCAGGAATTTATCCTCATGTTTTGTTGTTGTTGTTGTTATGTGCTGTCGAGTAGGCCCTGACTCATAGCGACCCCTCCTTGGGTTTCTGAGGCGGTATCACTACAGAAGTAGGATTGCCCAACCTTCCTTCTGAGGAGTGGCTGGTGGGTTTGAACCATCAGCCTTCTGGTTAGCAGTCAAGTGCCTTAGGCACCATGCTACTAGAGCTCCTATCCTTACATTTAGTAGGCTTAAATGTCAAGGAATTCTCCCCATTTTAACTTCCTGAAACTCCTCCCACTGCATTTTAAGTTTGTTGTTAATTGCCATCAAGTCAACTCAGGCTTATGGTGACCCCATGTACAACAGAATAAAACATCCAGTCCTCCACCATCTTCATGACTGTTGGTAGGCTCAAGTCCACTGTTGCAGCCACTGTGTATTCTGAGTGCCTTCCAATCTAACGGGCTCATCTTCCAGCACTGTATGGGGCAAGATTGTGTTGTGATCCACAGGGTTTTCATTGGCTGATTTTTAGAAGCAGATGACCAAGTCTTTCTTTCTAGTCTGTCATATAGTCTGGCAGCTCTGCTTCCAGAACAGAAATCTCTTCACCATGAGTGACCCTGCTGGTATCCAAAGTAACAGTGGCTTAGCTTTCAGCATCATAGCAATATGCCAGCTACCACAGTATGACAAAAAGACAGATGGGTGGGGGTATTTTAACCTGACTTCCTCTGATTCAAAGAAATCTGATCGACATGCCCTGTGTAAGTAATATACACACTCAAAGACCATGACCCTGGCTGTTTTCATCTCCAAATTCAGTAACTTCTGTCCCTTTAGACTCAATATTCTCTACTCCAAATCCTCTTCATATCTGCCCAAATTACCCCAGTTCTTAGGCTCCTCTAGGGGTTCTGGACCTAGAATAGATTGCCCCTCAGTGACAGGTATAGAAATTCTGTGATATAAAGGAAAACATCTAGATAGCCTGGGATAATGGGTGGCTCCAGAGTCAGCCAGCTCTGATTCAGATCTGGGCCCCACCACCCACTTGGCCATGAGATCTCCATGCAGTCTCTTTATCTCCCTGAGCTTGTATACTAAACTAAAAATAGTGAGAGGGAAAACGGTCACAAAGGACTAACATATGAGTTACTTAAGGCAGAGTATGTGAACAGGCAGGCCTAGCATAGGCGACATGAAGAGGGTCTCAATACATCAGAGTTCCAGTCCTTCCCCCACTCCCACGTGACAGCAGCTATCTATGGCACTCCGTGGAGCTGTACGCACCAAGGAAAGATGCCACAAATGTCCCATATTGGTCCTGGCCAGTTGCACATCAGCTTCAACTTGCTCCTTAACCCCAGGGGGCCCATACTGGGGACTCTTTTGAGCCTGAAGCCAAAAGCCTCTCTCCACAGGCTAGGCAAGGGTGAAGTTTGCTAGGAATAGCTTATCTACAGCCATAAAATGGTTTTCAGGCAAATCCTGCCACCTTGTGGCGCTCATGCATAAGAACCTGTGTGCCAGTCAGGAAACCGCCTTATCCTTCTGCCCCCAATATGGCTTCTTAGCCTGGAGATGTTCTTTGTCCTCTTCTCAGCTCCATATACCTGAAATGGAGATGTCTCCCTGAATCCCAAAGTCCTAGAGTATCCTCCACTTTGTCTACCAGTCCTAAGAAAGTCCTCTGTATTAGGGCCATTTTGTAATCAGCTCTAATCCAAAAGTGGCGTTTAAGCCTTCCCAGCAGTGCTGCAGAAGAAAGGCCTGGTGATCTGCCTTCCATAAAGATTACAGCCTAGAAAACTCCATGGAAGAGTCTATTCTTTAATACATGGAGTTGTCATGACTTGGAATTGACTCAATGGCAAAGGTTTGACTTTGGTTTTTTGGATCAAAGAAGAACCTAGGAGTGCCTCTTATCCATCTCAGCCCTGTCTTGAGCCACTCAGCAACTACTTAGGGTCAGGCAATCAAATATTCATCATCAATGGTGTGCCTGTGTTGCCAGACTTCTTTGAACAAAACCTGCTATTGACTCCTTGGGCCCACTTGAGGATAGATCGATAGAATAAAGAGTCTGGGTGGTGCAGTGTTTAAACTCCACTGCTAACAGGTTCGTGATTCGAACCCACTAGCCACACTGAGGGAAAAAGATGTAGCAGTCTGCTTCCATAAATATTACAGCCTTGGAAACCCTATGGGGCAGTTCTACTCTACCCAGGAGTCAGAATTAACTTGATGGCTGTGGGTTAGGACAGGGTAGCTCACATGTGTATGCGTGCACATGCACATGCATTCATCTATTCCTTGCTTTGGATTAGTAATGCCCTCCCTGCCACCGCCAGCTCAACTCACAGGGGCCTCCCTGCCTCCATGGTATCTATGGCTGTCTGGACATATACCAAGCCTTTCCTACACAGGCCTCTCCAAGCAGTGAGATGAGCAGTTTCCTCTGTCACTTCCTGGGATCTTAAGCACTAGAATTCCAAGGCAGGTGAGAGGTGACTGACTGATAGTCTCAAGTGACTGGCTATAATCTAGGCTCCATGGGCTTATAAGAAATAAAGCAGAGCAGCGTGGGGGCTGAGGCTGCTCTGAGATCTCAGGCTAACAGGCTTTATCTTGCTGTGTGTGCTTGCAGTTTAGCAATCTGTGAGCTCTTAATAATTGCTTTGCTGACCTTTCAGCTGTGCTCCCTTTTCCCCCTGCTGGGCTAATAGAACAGGTCAGCAAGCCCATTCTGCTTGCAGTGCCCCATAATCCTGTGCCCAACAGTGGCTTCACATTTCCTGGCCCAGGGTACAATGGGGCAAACACAACCCAATCATTGGGATGTGGTTATGAGACTGACCTGCCACCCACCCATTTTGAGGTTGGCCGATAGAATCTATTAATGTCCAAATTACACCGGCCCTTTTCCAAATAGGTTAGAAATGCTGGGTTGTCACAATGTATAATCTGGTAGAGGTGAGAGTGAGAGTTGTAAAAAACTAAAGATGATATGGCTGAACTGAGGAACAGGATTTAAGAGCATAAATACACTAGAAGGAGAGATATATTGATTGAATGTTTATAACAAGCCATGCACAGTGCTAAGTACTTTCACATAAATTATCACATTACCTGAGAAATAGTATCATCTTCATTTTACAGAGAAGGGTAAAGTTAAAAAGGTTAAGAATTAGCTTTGTACACAGTCCAATTTGGGACCCTGCCACTTACAGCAAGTAACTCTAAGCAACTTAGCTAACTTCTTTAAACTTGTTTTCTTGTCTATAAAATAAATATAATGCCAGGCCCTGCTGGTTTAAATTAAAATGTAGGTTGTAGCTAAGAACCTCACCACAGTTCCTGGCACTCAGGATTCACTCCATTCTTGTTAATGGTTAATAGTTAATAGCTTCCCTAAGGTTTATAGCATTCAAATTCAGGTTTTCTGACTCCCAAGTTTAGTGCTCATGAGAAAAGAAGCTGACTTGATTTAACAAATATAGTTGAAGATGGCCATGAGGCAGGCTCTGCACTAAGATGTACAAATTCAGTTAGGAGCCAGACTAACAAATACCTACCCAGCTATCCTAGAAAATGCAAAATGTAGAAGCACACATAAGGTACAGAAATGGCCACACAAGAGCAAGTTGCCAGGAAGAAAAGTTGGTAAGAGCTGTGGCATTTTTCTGAAATACCAACAAAGATGAAACCTAGAGTGACTCGAAATCACTCTGGAAGTCAATGACCAAGTGGGGGTGCTAAATCTGTGGAAGATCCTTCTTATAAGCTGGGTAAGCTGGGTGGTCTGGTTTATATGTCACACACAAACATTCACCCCTCAAGTACACACTCACACACATAGGTATTTCTTAGGGTGCACAAATACACCACAAACCGCAACTCCTAATCTCCATACCATATATGTTACCCTCTCCTCCTCTCATCTCTGAAGCCCTCTATGCCCTGAAACACAGAGGATATCACTTCTCTTTTGTTTTTAGCTATCTTCCCCCAAAAGAAACAATTTTTTGGTCATCTTTGGCAGCCAGTGGAAGATTTGGGCCAGCACTCACCAAATACAGCCATTTCTCCAATAATGCTGTAAAAATTTGTGTTCTGCAAAACTGCACTCCAAAAGTAACAGGGCGTCTGGGAACAAGAGTAGCAGCAGACCACTCAAAACCTATGGAGTGCTGTAACCTGAGCATTACCAAAACAGAAATATGCCTAACGATGACACAAATGTAGGCGTCTCACTGGCACATGCACTGGTCCACGGCTGCCTTAAATCCTGGGACTCATGCTTCTCCCTGAGATGCAGGTCCTGACAGATACAAGTTCCATCAGAATTGAAAATATGATCCAGGGTGGAACTCTCTTCCATTTTTTTCAAACCCAGTGAGGGAGTGTCTTCATAGCTTTCTCATTTCCATTCAGAGATTCACTAGACAGCCTAACAGAGGAGAAGGGACAGCAATGACTCCTGAAGCTACTGAACTAGCTATTACCTGCAATAAAACAAGGAAGGCACGTCTATAAAATTTTCAGTTTTTCTTAAGGTATTCAATCTTGTCCCTGATCACTAGAAAAACTTAACATGCTGGGGAAAATCTCACAAAAGCCAATATAATTCCAGGTTATCTGACACCATTTCTCTATTTACCAATTACATACATGCTATTTCCCATTAATGACAACACTGTAGTAAAACAGACCAGTTTATGGTCATGAAAATGGTCGCATCTCACCCTGGTGATCCCATCCCTCATTGCTTACTGCTGCCCAGGACCCTAAGAATATACAGTATAATTCACCTACACAACTCCAAAACCCAGCAAGAGAAAACACAGTCTTGGTCTTATGGCTGCCCTTACCCTCCCTACAGCCCAGGCTACATCCTACAGCAACCACTACTGTCCATGCAACTGGCAAGCCTCACCTAGAGGATATCTCCCCTCAGTAACAAGGGCAGAGAGAGTACCTACAGGAGGCAAAGGGGAAGAACATCAAGGCTAGGCACACCTCCATTTTGGTGACAGAACACAATTTCTCTGACCCTATGTAAGAACACAAGGCGCTATCTGACTCAGAGACAGCAAGCTTATGTCACATAGGCCAATCTGTTTAGGCCAAAATGTTAAGTCAGAGGACACCAAGGGCAGCTTGGGGGGACCTAGGACTACAGCATGCTATGGAAAACCCTGCTCTGGGCATAGAGCGGCATGCCTGAGACCCTTGATCTCTTCTTTTCATTCAGCAAATGTGTAGTGAACTCCATCCTAGGCACTAGGAACCAATGGTAACCCAACAGCACATTATAAGACCAGGAGCCCCAACTGAAGCACAAAACCAGGGTTCTTTTCTAGCACCACTGGGGACTTACAGCTAAGTTATGACCATCCATGATTTCTCCATTTGTAAAACAAGAAGGACAAGACACCTTGCTTATTACACATGATTGTTTCAAAAGAGGGGAATCCTGGTGGCCATGGTAAAGCACTTGGTTGCCAACTGAAAGGCTGGCTGTTCAAACCCACCAGCCACTCTGCAGCAGAAAAATGTGGCAGTCTGTTCCAAAGATTACAGCTCTAGAAATTCTATGGAGCAGTTCTACTTTGTTCTATAGAGTCACCAGGAGTCAGAATCAACTCAACGGCAAGAAGTTTCAAAACAGGTACAGATGATTAAATTCTTAAATATCAAATGCATAAAAGAGAAAAAAAGGTAATTATTTCTAAGCTACATTAAACACTTTTGGATCAGTGGAAAGCAAGAGAAAACAAAATGGAAAATGGCTAAGAAACTACAGAGAACTAGTTTTTTCTCATGAGTCTAGATGCTTTCACAGAACTCAAAGCTTTTAGAATGTCCATTCATCTCCTTCTGTTCTTCCCTGGGCCCAGCAAGCCAGTTGATTCATGGGAAATTAATGCAATATTCAATTTTCAGCTTGGATAAAAACAAAAAGGCATCCCAATAAATGGCTCTCTCTTCACTGGGAGAAGCCCAGCCATCCCCAAAGGGCATATAAACTTAGACTCACACAATAATAAACTCGTTTATTTCTCAAAACTTAATATGCTAACATTCCCTGCAAAGATAATGCAACCACACAATGTCCTTGAGGCCTAATCCTAGAAGTGTCTCAGCATAGTCCACAGGCAACTCAATGTACATCAAAGGTCCAAGAAAAATCTCCTAACCTGGGCCAGGTATCTTGGTTTCAAATAGTCACCCAGCTCCTCCTTACTGACCCACACATGCTGGTCCTTCTTCCTGGGCTGGGAAAAGTCTCCAGTTTGTAGTAGTGCTTTGAAGAAGAATACTTTGGCCCCAAGGTTACTCTCTGTCCGCATTGCCTGGGGGAACTTGAACTTGTAGTGGCCACAGGGTGCATTTCCTAGGAACTTGGCTTCAATGTTGTTTTCTGAAGGATAAAAACAAACAGATGTTCACTCTGGCTCCCAAAATCATAAAGGGTCTCTGCAAGCGTCACTTCGGATCCCCTAAGGTAAAGGCAATCTTGTTAGGACTAGGGTCATTACAGAAAGAACCTCCTCCCCTCTCAATCCAAGCACTTCCTGGCCCATGGAGTCCAGACTCACCAGGCTGGTCCCATGTTCTAAGCTACCACTTCTAGACTGGCAGTCAGGAACACAGTTTAAGTAACACAGATCTGGGAGTCAGAGCACCTAGGTTCTAGAGTCAGCCCGGTTGCCATCTCTTGATGAAAAACCAGGACAACCTTTTTAAAGGGACGTCACATGAAAAGTATAAAAGGAACCCCAGATTTGATGCTATGAAATTTCTGTAGGGTGAGAACATCACAAAAACAAAAGACCAAGACAGATTGGGAGATAATGTCTGCAGTCTATAACACAGAGTTAATAATTGCAATCCAGCATTTCGAAGAAATGAGACAACGATAGAATAATTAAATGACATTGAACTGTATGAGAAAAATAAGCTGTATCCCCATCTCATACTCACACCAAAATTGACACCATATGGATCAAAGATTTAATAACAGAAATCTAAATTTCATAAAAGATTTGTTTATTCTGAACGGTAATTTCATAGGTGTTTAATATTTTCTAAATTTTTCTATATTTTTAAATTTTTAATTAGAAAAAATATTTTTCTGAAGAAAATGTGGGATAGGCCTATCTAATTAAGACACAAAATTCAAAACACCATAATAAAAGATTTATATTTGTTTACATAAAAATTAAGTCTTTCTTTAAAGAAAAATGAAGCATATAAAAAGTAAAAAAACAAAATGACAAATGAGAGAATACTGTGGACACATTCAACATAGAAATAATATATTAAGGTACTTAAGATGCTTAGCTATTAAACACTTAGAAATTAATGAGAGGAAAAAAAAAAATCCAAAGCAAAAATGAACCAAGCATATAAACAGGAAATTCACATGAAAGTAAGTATAAACACCTTATAAACACATTAAAAAATGCTCAATCTTATTAATAACTAAGACAAACTAATACATACCATTTTTCATCTATCAGATTAATAAAGTTCAACTAGCTTAAAGTAAAAATTCAAAATTTTTGAGCTGTACACTGCTGGTGAGAGAGAAGGGTAAAACTGGTCCCCTCACACCCAGTGGGGGCTGCAAATTGGTATAAATGCTACTATTTGGCAGAAGCAATCCATTTTAATTGTGCATACCCTTTATTCTTGCAACTCCTTTTCTACAACTTTATCCTCTCAAATATGCCTATTTGTTCATGTGAACAAAGATGAGGGTACAAGAATGTTCACTGCAGCAAGACAAATTACAGTATGTTATTATGTTATGGACTAGTATGCTGGTGTTAAAAAATAGGTCTTTATGTAATGTACAGAAAGTTTTTAAAGCTTTATTTAAGAGAAAAAAGCAAGGTACATGTTGTTGTATTAGAAACCACTGAGTCAATTCCAACTAATAGAGATGTCATGTAACAGAGATGTGCCCTGTAGGGTTTTCTAGACTGTAATCTTTATGAGAACAAATCACCAGGTCTTTCTCCTATGGAGCTGCTCAGTGGGTATGAACCACCAACCTTTTGAAAAGCAGCTGAGTGCTTAAGTATTGTGCCACCAAGGCTCCATGCAAGGTACATAATATGTGTATATATGCTCCCATTTATATGGACAAAAATAGATATAATTGTATATGCAGAAAAATTTCTGAAAGGATACACCCAAAAACTGTTAATGGTGGCCGCCTGAGGAGGGAGAATTACTTCTTGTTCTATACTACATTTGTTAGATTCATTTGATATTTTTTCACCATATACACGAAGTTTTCCCCCCCCAATATTAAAAAATACTAGAGTATCAGCTCAAATATAATACAATACAAAATATTAGCAATGGATATCTGTGGGTGGTGAAATTAAATTGCTTGTTTCTTTATATTTTTCTGAATTTTCCAAACTTAACTCAATATGCATGTATTACTTTTTCATAATCTGCAAACAAAAATGGGGTACAAAATACAAAGAGCTCCCTCAAATCAAAAACAAAAAAGAAGACAAACAGCCCACTACAAACATGAGCAAAGACTCCCACTAGGCAGTTCATGAAATACAAAGAGCCAATAAACATCTAAGAAGATGGTCAATCTAACCAGCAATCAAGAAAATGCTAATTCAATACAGGTGGACAGATGGGTAGACAGGGTGAACTAGCAGGTATGTCTATGAAGCGGGGAGTGTACCCAAGAACATGTATAGGGTTGGCAGACAATGGTCCTATAAGTTTATTTGTATGATCTGAATTCCCAAGTGTATAGTAGAGCTGACAAGAGGCAAGGTTGTAGTCACAGTTTAGTCACAGCCAACTACCCAGAGGGACTGAGTAATTAGACCTGTGGGCTTGGGACCATAGTTGCAGGGGACATCAAGATCAGTTGACATGACATACTACACAAAACAATGTTCCACCTCCTACCCTGGCGAGTAGCGACTGGGATCTTAAAAGCTTGCAAGCAGCCATCTAGATGCAACAATGGGTCTCTCCTCGTCTAGAGCAAAGAAGGATGAAGAAAACAAAAAATTCATGGATACAATCAATTCTAGCAACTGGTACACCATCTGATCTGCAGCCTATATGACTATGAGACCAGAAGAACTAGATGGTGCCCGGCTACCAACGTCAACCACTTGGAAGGGGATCTATGTAGGAGATCCTGGATAGAGAGGAAGAACAATGTAGAACAAAACTCAAAATCATTTGGAGGAAAAAAAAAAAAATGGGGGGACTAGGTTTGCTTATGCACAGGGGACAGCTCAGTGGGCAGGAGTACATGGAGCGATGGACACAGGAAAGAGGTAATTATCAGAAGGAAGTGGGAGGGAAGCTGTTGCATCGTGATAAATTGTGTTCAATGTCATGAGACAAAGTGCATGTGAACTGCTGTATGGAAAGTGAATTTGCTCTAAATTTTCACCCAAATCACAATTAAAAAAATAAATATATAACCTATTTGATAAAGCAGTAAAGCTAATAAATGGACCAAAAAGAAAAAGAAAATGCTAATTCAAAAGAGATCATTTTGTTGGCAAGGCCTGGTCAAGGAGGCACTCCCATACAGTGCTCCTGAAAATGGAAACCACAGTATACATTCTGTAGGACAACTGGGCAATAGCTATCAAAACTTTAATGTGGCTTTTCCAGTTAGACAGGAAAGGCCTGGCAATCTACTTCTGAAAAACCAGTCATTGAAAACCCTATGGTGCACAGTTCTACTCTGATACACACAGGGTCACCATGAGTCAGAGTCGACTCAACAGCAAGTGGTACTGGTATAGTAACAAGCTAACTAATCAGTGTATTTTGCTCTTATGCACATTTGTTAACTGTAAATAGATCTTACAACACCTTTTATATATTTTCTTTAACACTGATTTATTAATATGGGGATGTTAAAAGGAGAAAAGTAAAAGGCAGAAGTGGAAAAGCCCCACATGGCACAAAAGAGATGGAGCTGAGCAAGCAAGCATCAGTTATGAATGTTTGACATGAACACTTGAACACAATGATACTGGCAAGAAACACAGCTGCCAATCCCTATGTGACGACCAAGGAAACTGGGAGAGCAGCAAAGCCCCAAGCCTTCTATCTGCCTTGCTGTGCTCCTACATATAACACAGGCACCTCACATGAGGATCAAGGGAGCACATACTGACCTATGCCATTTTGTTAGCAGGGTCTTAAGGTGGTGGCAGGACCAGTCAAGCGGCTGAGCAAATAAACTTGCAAATCCATTTACTCAGCAAGCATTCAGCAAGAGCCTACTATGGTCCAGGCACTTGGCTACTAAATATTCTATAATGCACACAAGACAGGCCCCCTACAAAAAAGAATTATCTAGCCCTAAATGTCAATGGTGCCAAGGCTGAGAAACCCTCATCTAGTGAGAAGTGATTAAGGCACCAGTGGTTTAGTGGTAGAATCTTGCCTTCCATTCAGGAGATTAAGGTTTGATGCCTGGCCAATACACCTCAGGTGTAGCCATCACCTGTCTGTCAGTGGAGGTTTGTGTTTTACTATGATACTGAAAAAGGTTTCAGCAGAGCTTCTAGACTAAGACTAGGAAAAAAGCCCTAGTAATCTATTTCCAAAATTCAGCCAATGAAAACTCTATGGATCACAACAGTCCAATCCCCAAGCGATCACGGAGATAGTGCAGGACCAGGCAACGTTTTGTCCTATTGTGCAGGGGGTTGCCATGAGTCAGAACTGACTCCACAGCAGCTAACAAGTGAGAAGTCAAGGAGTCCACAGCTAAAGCTGTGGGAATGAACAGGAAGCATATAGAACAGACCAGGTAAAACTCAAAGACCTGTGAGTGTCAGGATGAGGTCAAGGGTAGGTATGAGGTTTGTTGTTGGATGAACAGGCAAGTATCAGCGCCATTAAGGTGGTAAAGAACAGCAGGCTAAAGGAATGATGGAAACATCAATTCTGAATGTACTAAATTCAAAAAATCTGATGGGACAAAAACTCTCACTTGGCCTAGAGAAAATCCTTACCTCTATTTTTAGAGCTGCAATTTTTATAAATATCCAAGTTTCCATTAGTCTCTCCACCTCACCCTTAAACCCATTCTCACACTCAGCCTGTGATTCCTCTAGCTGTAAGTCTGAAGTGAGTACTATGGAATTTAGCAGGAAACAGCAAACTCACTGGAGAGAGTGGCCAGAGTTCTCTCAGCTGTTCCTCGGAGGGTCTCCCCAGGCTGCCACTCTGTCTGGGGCAGCATCCAAATATCCTCGCCTCCAAGCTTCTCTTTCACCAACAGAATAAGGTTCCTGTCTAGCTTCCGGTGTAGTGAAGTTCGGTCATTCTTCTCATCAGCTTCTAAGAAAAGAGGTTAGAGGAGGCAAGAAAACTGTGATCTGACAGAATCATAAGTTTTGTCATCTTCCTTTAAAACAAGTCACAACCCCTACCCTCAAAGAGCTTATAATCAAATTACAACCCTGGCCCATCTCCCTAACCCTGACCTCTTCCAAACGTTCACCTCACAATTTTGAGGAAAGGAAAAAGAGGAGAAAACCAAGAGCTGAACTTCTCTTTGAATAGCAACACATAAAAGTATTCTGAGCCTTTGGAAAAGCAGCAATGTCCATACTAATTCAAATACTACTACTTCATTAGTTTTGACACTACTACTGATTTACTTAATCCCCACTTTTTCTGTTATTCAGACTTCTATCTATGAAATACGGGTAAGTATTTCCTTTTCCTAGAATGTTTTTTCCCCTCACTGGTCTTTTGGGAAATTCTTATTCATCCTTCAGATCTCAATTTAAATATCACTAAACATCATTTAAATATCAAGATGTTCCTTGATAGCTACCTGAGGTGCAATGAATTAATAGGGCCCTTCAAGCCTCACGTGCTCCTGACCCCAGACAATGACTCAGTGGGAATACGCAAATAAATTGCTTGTGTCCCACAAAGGGATTGGACAGCTGCTATTAATGCAAATAAGGTACGTGGAACCCCATTTCATCTGAAGGGCCATTTTATCTAAACACTCTCAGATAAAACACAGGATATCTGGGGGGAAAGGCTTAAACTGCCCTCTCTCAATCCCAAATTAGGAGTTTAACTAGATAATATTCACAAAGTTTAACAGAGATAGAAAGGACTATCCCAACACTCTCACTTCCTACTCAAAACTAATGCAGGTCTTTAAAAAATTACATTACGATAGACATGAAGAATCCAAAAACCAAACTCACTGCCATCGAGTCAATTCCAACTCATAGTGACCCCCGCTGAGTTTCCGAGGTGGTGAATCTTTATGGAAGAAAATTGCCCTGTCTTCCGGCCATGGAGTGGCTAGTAGGTTTGAACTGCCAACCTTCTGATCAGCAGTCAAATGCCTTAGGCACTGTGTCACCAGAGCTCAATCGAGAAAATAATTTTCTCCCACCTAAAAGTTTTTTTTATTTGAATCTCTTGGTACTTAAAACACAAAGTAGGTAATAAGTTGTTGTCTTTATTTGGGAACCAGAACACCCCTCTTTCCCTTCCCTCTTGCTGGCCTAAAAAGGCCACAAACCTGTTACACGAGCTCCAAGTTTGAACTGTAGGAATGTCTGTTCCCACATATCTTCCAAATCCTGCACCAGCAGTATCTCCTGATCATCTTCTTCATAGAGGTCAGCTTTCTTCCTCGCCAGTCGCTGGGTTTCACCCAATGCACGAAACTCATGGTCTGAGTACAAGCTTCTCTCTACCTCAATCTAGGAAAAGTAAAAGGACAAAAAACAGAACAAATAAAACAGAGCTCTAGCACACTTGGCAGGCTTGTAAGTGTACCCTCCAGCATAACCAGACATACAATCAAAACACCACACAGAGAGAAAGACAAAAAGGTGACCTGCACTTTGGATTTGAATTACATTTGCCAAAATGTTAGAAATGCTTATAGGTGAAGACTGCTACAGAGAACAGAGGACTGGGGCAGATACTGCCTGTCCATTTACCATGCTCCAGCCACGTCAGTCTTTGATCAGAATATCAGTCACCAAGGACTTTCCTGCCTCACAGACTTTACAGATGCTGTTTCCTTTTCCTAGAATGTTTTTTCCCCTCACTGGTCTTTTGGGAAATTCTTATTCATCCTTCAGATCTCAATTTAAATATCACTAAACAGCATTTAAATATCAAGATGTTCCTTGATAGCTACCTGAGGTGCAATGAATTAATAGGGCCCTTCAAGCCTCACGTGCTCCTGACCCCGGACAATGACTCAGTGGGAATACGCAAATAAGTTGCTTGTGGCCCACAAAGGGGTTGGACAGCTGCTATTAATGCAAATAAGGTACATGGAACCCCGGTGGGAACAAACCAAACCAAAGTCACTGCAGTAGAGGTGGATCCGACTCACAGTGACCCTTCCTTGGGTTTCCGAGGCAGTATCACTACACAAGTAGATTGTCCAATCTTCCTTCCAAAGAGTGGCTAGTGGGTTGGAACCACCAACCTTCTGGTTAGCAGTAAAATGCCTTTGGCACTAAGCCACTTAGAAACACGCAAATAAGGTATATGGAACCCTAATACAAGGACTGGTCGGTTTTGCCATCCCACTACGCTTAAAAGCACCTAATCCCAGAAGCAGAAAGAAGAGCCAGGAGTGAAGCGTGTCCTTTGAATATGGGATCTCTGCACTGAAAACCTCCTAGACTCAGGAGACAGAGAGAGGATAAGACCAGAGAAGGCATGAGATGGCAAGCAGCAGCAGGTATAACAGAGAAATGGCAGCAACAGAACCAGATCAGCAAGAGATGGTGTAGTGGTCTTCCTAGCCTACACAGCAAGGTGGCTACAGTGGGAGTGCTGACCCACAGAGAGAAAGAACTGAGTGCCTTTGTGCCCCAGCTTACTGGCAGAGTGGGGTGCCTACAGTCACTTACCTGCAGAGCTAAAAGGGCTTTGTAACATTTGCCTGAGAAGGGCCACGGGCTGAAGGAGGAGGCTTGTCCTGAGGGAGCTGAAAGCAACCCTGTTTGGCTGAGAGGCTGTCATGCTTCCTGATCCTGATCCCAAATTGTAAACTATTACTTCCCTAATCAACTCCGTAACTAAGAGTATGGTTTGTGAGGTCTGTGTGGCTGTTGCAAATTATCTTACCCAGTAGAGAAGCAGAGAATGCCATGGGAGGGGGACAGCTGATGTCAGAATTGTTTTGAAAAAAAAAAAAAAAGAAAGAAAAGATTGGATAGAGATGCTACATTTGACCTTCATCTCACAGAAATCAGCTTTGGATTGATGTTGATCTTGATCATGATTCTCTCTCCCTCTCCTGAAGTCATTTTTACACTACAATGAAATCAAAGTAAGGATTTTCTATTAAACACTTTTACAGCACCTATACTTTCCAACACGTACCAGTGTCTATAAGTATGTGCTTATGTGATTATTTGGTTATTGACTGGCCCCCTCCATGAGACTGAACATCTTTGTGAACCAGAGATATGCCTGTATTATAACTCCATCCATAGCAGTGTCTGATACATGGCAGGTGACCAATGAATATCTAACAGTGAGTAAATGAATAAATTGAATAAAAACAAGGAAGAAACATTTATAGCCCTCAGCAGCCCAAGACAAAAGTATTTCAGACCGTGGAGAAATGTAACACTCTTCAGTCATCCTTGGGGACTTAAAGCCCTCACAGCCACTAAACCCAGGTTTTCCCCATGACTCTTCACTTGTTCCTCACACAAACAATCCTGTGAGGTAAAACAGGGGTGGCTTGATCACAAGCATTTTATGAGGTATCCACTGCCTCCTATACTTTCTTCTTCCTAACATTCAGCACATCATAAAGACTTTCTCCCCTCTAGATTTTAAGCACTCTATGATAGGAACTAAGTCAGTCTTGTTCACCATGACATTCCTAGCAGGTTAAATGAAGAAGAAGAGGAGCATCTCTCCAAGAAGTTGCCTAAAATGACAATACAAAAACCCAAAGAAAGGAAACTATCTCTTGTTTAATATCTATTATGTACACCCATTACTGACGTCGTCGTTGTTGTTAGGTGCCGTCAAGTCGTCTCCAACTCATAGCAATCCTATGCACAGCAGAACAAAACACCACCTGGTCCCACGCCATCTCCGCGATACCTGCTATACTTGAGCCCATCGCAGCAGCACTATGTCAATCCATCTCGTTGAGGGCCTTCCCCTTCTTCGTTGACCCTCCACCTTACCAAGCATGACATCCTTCTCCAGGGAATGGTCCCTTCTAACAAGATGACCAAAGTAGGTGAGATGAAGTCTGGTCATTCTCTCTTCTAAGAAGCATTCCGGCTGCACTTCCTCCAGGATAGATTTGTTAGTTCTTTTAGCAACCGTGGTACTTTCAGCATTCTTCTCCAGCACCACATCTCAAAAGCATCAATTCTTTTTCGGTCTTCTTTATTCACTGTCCAGCTCTCAGATGCATGAGGCAACTGAAAATACCATGGCTTGTGTCAGGCGTACCTTAGTCCTCAAGGAGACATCTTTGCTCCTCAGCACTTGAAAGAGGTCCTTTGCAGCCGGATTGCCCAGTGCTTTACGTCCTCTGATATCTTGCCTCCATTGGCCTCCATTGTAGAACCAAACAATGTGAAGTCTCTGGCAACTTTAATCTTTTCTCCATTCATCGTGACGCTGTTTACAGGTCCAGTTGTGAGAATTTTTTTGAAAAAATACAAAACTGAAGCACTTACTGATGAAGACTGGAGACTACAGTCTGCAGTATGGATTACATCCCAATATAAAGAAAACAAAAATTCTCACAACTGGACGTTACACGTAAGTATACTTAAGTCCAAAGAGCCCTGATGGTGCAAAAAATTTGAGTGGTTGGAACCACCAGCCGCTCTGTGGGAGAAAAGGCATGGCGATCTGCTCCCATAAAAATTAAAGCCTAGGAAACCCTACGGGTGACGCTCTGAAGAGCTATGAGTCGAAATCGACTCGATGGCATACAACAGAAATGAAGTGACTTCCCAAAAGTCACATAGATTAATTGGTGCCGGAGTCAGGATCGAACACAAGTCTGACTCTATTGCTTCCTCCGTCATCCTAAAGTCGTAGTCTGCACCTCAGTCCTACCTGCTCTAGTAGAGCCGCCATATCTTCCTGCAACGGGGTCAGCGGCTTCGAGATTAGCGGTGGCCGCTGCAGGCACAATGCGCCCAACAGGCGCCATGGGGACCCTGTGTTCGAGGGTGCGGCCTCGAGGCTGAGGCTGCGAACACTCAGGATCTCAGTCGAGAGCCCCTCTAATCGCCACCAGCCCCGTGCCACCCCTAACAGTGTGCGCGATACGGGCGCCGCCATGTTCCTACTCTCCCCACAATGCACCGCGGCACCCAGCAGGTTCCTCAGCCAACCCCATGTTCCCACAAGGCGGCGGGGTGCAGGAGCGCGCTCAGGGCGTTATTAGAGTAGACCATTCAAAAGTAGAGGGGGTGGTCGAAGAGCTTGTCATGTTGTCACATTATGAAAAAGAAAAAGTTTCCAGCTAAAACCAAAACAGTAGTTTTTTTAAGCATTTAAATTGAGTAAATCCCTTTAACAGACGTTATAAAGAAGAATTATATGACTTTCCTTTCTGTGCCTTCCCCACAGGCACTCGTAGTACCGGCGCCGCGCCTGCTACGCCAGGCTCCGCAGAACGCGGACGGGAGTCGGCCGGGGTCAAATCAAGCCATGCAAGTTGTGAGGAACGCAGGGTCTCGATTCTTGCGGTCATGGATTTGGCCACCGACGACTGGGTGAGAATGACTGCCCCTCTGAGACTGCACCGAGGACCTCCGAGGCTATTCTCTTGCTTGTGTTCCATGAGCCACCTGGGCACCAGTGGCCGTTAAGCCTGGACCTCACGAAACTTTCCTCCCCAACAGGGTCGTAGCCGAGGCGCCGGCCCGGACCGTCCACACAGGCACTCAGCAGCTGCAAGAAGCGGCGGCGAAAAAGGAAGTTGAGGAGAAGGCGGCGGCTCCGAGCCGCAGCATCTTCAGGTGAGGGCCACTTAGGTTCGGTCCTCGCGAGACTAGCACCCCGTGATTCTCTCCTGTCACTCTCCAGAGTCAGAGAACCAGTGAATGCCCAATTCTGCCACTTGTCATTTGCGCGACGTCGTGTAATAAGCGTCAACTTTCTCGCTTAAAAATGGGGATGATGCCGAAGGAATTTGTGAGAATCAAATGAAATTAGCCCTAGCACAAAGTAGATGCTCAGTGAACACTCGTTAATGAATGTGTGGATGTTGGATGAGTATAATGAGTATCAGTTTTCTCTCTTGCAGAAAACAAAACATAACAAAAAAACAACCACTGCCATGGAGTCAGTTTGACGCATAGCAACCCGCGTTGGGTTTCCGAGGCAATAAATCTTTATGGAAGTAGATTGCCCAGTATTGCTTTGGTGGAGTGGCTGGTGGGTTTGAACCACTAGCCTTCTGGTTAGAAGGCAGATAGATGCCTTAGGCACTGTGCTACTGCAGCTCTTTCTCACCTTCTCCTGCAAAGGTGGAGATAATGTCAAACCAAAACTGGGGGGGTGGAGGGAGCATATGTGCAAGGGGTGGTCCCTAGACTATGGAACAGATTTTTTGCGGACTTGTGGACTTGTTAGAGGTAGTACAGATCTAAGGTGGTGTTTGTGCTCAGCCTTAGGGACTGGCAGCTTACTTACCACAACTACAGCCACCTCTATGTGCTAGCTGTACTTCGCATCTACTTAACATTTCCTGAAAACGTACTGTGTATTAGGCATCATGCCACCCCACAAATAGTTCACAGTCTAACAAGGAAGACAACCATGCAAATAAGTGTAACATGATGTAATC
>NW_006921737.1:1816075-1821075 GCF_000298275.1 Orycteropus afer afer | reverse complement strand
AAATAGTAATAAGACTATTTTAAGTAAAATTCTCTTCTAATTGCAGCATTTACCCTCCAATTCCAGGACAAGAGAGCTCTCTGAGGTGGGGAGGGAAGAAATTTGAGGAGATCCCAATCGCACACATCAAGGCATCCTACAACAAGTAAGCAGACAGCACCCGGGCAGGTCAAGGGTGGCTCTGTTTTCCCTTCCCAGGAGAGACGGGATAGTCGAGGCTGAAGGTGCTGACAGAGAGAACCCCAGGCTCACCCTTTCTTGTTTTGGGAAACCACCTTCTGTATTTTCAAAGTTTGTTTGAGTTCAATAAAAATGTGAAATAAGTTGAGAGTAGCATATTTATAAGATTTCTTTGCTTTCCTAGGGAATAGTAGTTCCTGGTTCTGCTCAAGAGTTGCTGAGGGTGTATCTTAGAGCCAGAAAGACTCACCATGAAGGTGTTTATTAAGTATTAGTAATTGCTTAGCACTGGGGGACAGAGAATGAATGACATGAATATGATAAGAGATAAAAGTTAACAATGTATGATTTATTACAAACTAACTAGAAAATAAGCCTCCAAATAAATGTCTCTTTACTGTTCTTGCCTTGGGCCACTGTGTACTGGCCTCTGTTTTGTACAGCTAAATGTGAATGATGAGATTAAACCAGTGACAAGACTGGCATTCTTATGAGACTTTCAAATGGATGCTGAAGGGAGTTCCCAATTATGTGTTGGCAATAGAAGCATGCTGACATTCGTGACAACTCTGCAGGTCAGCCTCACTTGGAGATGGCAGTCAGTGTTGTGTCACATTGGTCCATGAAGCAGTGTAGAGAATAATAGAGGACTTTGTGGTCTCGGGCTATGGTATGTGGCACAGATGAAGTGCTGCAAAGATTCTAAAAGCATCCATCAAATAAACTTAAAGGGAAAGCAGTTGGATTTCTTTATCCTCCCTACTCAGGCTGATAAGGAAATAGGTTAGCTGTCTTTATCTCCTTGAAAAAGTAGCTATATCCTATATGCTTCTCCATTTCTGTTCACAGCACCCAGATCCAGGTCGTCTCTGCTACAAACCAGCCACTGGCCCGTGCTTCCTGTGGCACGGAGGGGTTTCGAAATGCTAAGAAGGGCACGGGCATCGCAGCACAAACCACAGGCATTGCTGCAGCAGCGGTAAGTAGGTATCCTTCCCGGCCCCTCTCTGGGGAGTTCTGTTCACTGCATGGCTGATCACTGTAAAGGAGAATTCTCGTTAAACTAGTGTTCAGAAGCAGTGGGTTATTTATCAGCCTGTGTTAGATGCCCTGACATTGGGTGGCCTGAAAAGGTTTATGTGAAAAGGCTTTTTTTCTCTCTTTCTCTTGGCTTTATTAGAGGTAAAGCATATGCTGGTTCATTCCAGGACATAGAAAAACCAGGACACTGAAGGTTTAAGAACTAAAGCCCCTCTACTTAAAAGCCGATGGAGTTGAGAGGGCAGTAATAACACTCTACTAGGAGTGGCTGTGCTATGGTGAAGGCTCATGTATTAGCAGTTTGAGTGAGAACTGTTGCAGGGCTCTTTAGAAGCCAGTTGACGGTGTGCTGCTACCAGTATATTTACTGACCATATACTGTGTGTTAGACACTTTATTCATTTTCTGCAATCCCTAAGCCAAAACCTGTTGCCATCAGGCCAATTCTTACTTCACTGCAACCCTTTAGGACATAGTAAAACTACCCCATAGCATTTGACTGAAGCAGATTACCACCTCTTTCTCCCACAGAGCAGCTGGTGGTTTTGAGCCACTAACCTTTCAATTAGCAGCTGAGCACTTAACCACTGTGCCAACAGAGCTCCTTTTAATCATCAAACCAAACCAAACCCACTGCCATCGAGTCAATTCCAAGTCATAGTGATCCTATAGGATAGAAAAGAACTGCCCCATAGGGTTTCCAAGGCTATAAATCTTTACAGAAGCAGTCTGTCTCATCTTTCTCCGGTGGAGCAGCTGGTGGGTTTGAACCAATGACCTTTTGATTAGCAGCCAAATGCTTCAACCACTGGGCTATCAGAGCTCCTAATCCTCAAAAGACCCTCAGTGTTATCCACATTTTCCCAGGACTTTGAACCAGTTCTTCCCAGTTGAGTCATGGCCAGTGAAGTGAAATTCGGAACAGACCTGAATTTTTTAAATATGGGTAAACCAGGATAATAAATGGAATGGGAAAAATTACAGATCAGTCTCCTACTAGAAACTTAATCTCCCTCTTAGAAAATAATGGCACTGTGTGCCTTGCATAGCAACCGAATCTCTCGATCAGCAGAGTTGGAAACAGTGTTATCCTGCTCAAAGATGGTGGCCAATCACCCCACTTTGAATGTGTGTCACTCCATAGTCCTGGCAGTAATCCAGTCTCCTGCATCAGGCTCCCGAAAGGGCTTAATTATGCCTCTTCTGAATCTCTCATTCAAGGGCTTCAACCCATAATTTTTCCCATTCCGGTTACTGTTCCAGTACATGTACATTTTACAAATTCAGGTCTGTTCCAGTTTTGCTTCGTTGGCATGACTGAACCAATTTGAACCAGTTAAGGCCCTGCATTTCCAAGAGCCACATGATACTCAGTGTTTGTGATTTGTTCAGAGTCGAACACTGTGGTATTCAGGCTGAGTCCTGAAGTCCAGGGCACCCTCCTCGTGACCCTGGAATTCTGCATTTATCCACCTGGGATAAACCTGAGCAATATTGAGAAATCTCCATTAGGTGGCAGTGCTGTTGTGGGCTACAGGGGCCCACTACCACTAATAACGAATTGCCCTTATGTGGATTCGGACTCATGGCAACCCCATGTCAGAGAACTGTGCTCAGTAGTGTTTTCTGTGCCTGATTTTTCCAAAGTAGATCACCAGGTCTGTCTTCTGAGATGTCTTAGGGTGGACTGAAACCTCCAACCCTTCCATCCACAGCCGAGCGTGTTAACTTTTTGCACCACTTGTTGTTGTTATGTGCCGTCAAGTCAGACCTGACTCTGAGGCAGTATCACCATGGAAGTAGATTGCCCCATCTTCCTTCCGAGGAGTGCTTAGTCTACTTTAATTCTATGACTCTCCAATTTCTGTGGCTTCTACTGGTTATCTGTTCTTTATTGCAGCCATCTGCCCTTTGTATCTGTATTCTGCCTCCCTGTATGTCTGCTCTGTGGCACTGTATGTATCTGCCATTTCTCTGGAGTCTGTAACCCTTTTGTTCCACATGGCAGGAACAAGACAATTGGATATTGTGGTTCTCTCTGGGACACTAACCATTTGCTACTTCTCTCTAGAAAGCTACAGGGAAGGGTGTGACTCACATCCGAGTGGTGGTGAAAGGCCTGGGACCAGGACGCTCGGTAAGTGACCAGGTTCTCCACAGTGTATGTGCTTTCTTCTTTAGTTTGTAGAGAAATGGTCTATGAAAGCTGAGTGGGGGAGAGAGGGAAATGCCCTGTAGAGGATTGCCATCTTGGTGTGGAATTTCTTTATTCCCATAATCTCTCAGCTTCTCAAAGCAGACCCAGGTTGTTTAGTTCATTCCATCTGACACTTAGTGCGTGCTGTGTGCCAGGCCCAAGAGTAGGAGAATGGCCTCTGGTGAACCACCATAGAGAGGTCCCTGCATATAGACCAGCAAGAGCAGTGGCCAAGCATGCTCCAGAGTGGCTGGGAGCCCATGGGGAATGATCAGGAGCTTCTCTGAAGACGTGATATCTCTACTGGTTTTTTCAAGAATAATAAGGTATTGCCAGTTGAAAGAGGAGAAGAGGATATTCCAGGCAGAGGAAACTGCACAAGTTGTTGTTAGTTGCTCTCAAATCAGTTCCAATTCGTGGCAACCCCATGTGTGCAGAGTAGGACTTTTCTCCGTAATGTTTCCCAGGCTGTGATCTTTCAGAAGCAGACCACCAAGCCTTTCTTCTGAGGTGCTTCTGGGTGTGTTTGAACCTCCAACCTTTTAAGTCAAGCACTTAACCCAGGGACTCCCAGCATAAGTAATACTACAGAAGTATAAGGCTTCAGATGTACCAAGGCCACAGTAGTTGCGGTTCCTGGATTGTGAAGCATAAGGTGGAAAGTGGCAAGTGCAATTAGAGAGGTAAGCAGCATTGAGAACTTGGTTACAGGTTTAGGTGGAGACTGTTGTGAGAGACCTGAGGGAATACGGTTGGGATCATAGATCCCAAAGCTAGTGAGCCTCCTTGACTCTACCCGTAGCCCTCCCTGAGCCCTGTCTGGGACCATCATTCTCCTGTCCCTCTGCTCTTTACAGGCAGCCATCAAGGGACTGACCATGGGGGGCCTGGAGGTGATCTCCATTACAGACAACACCCCCATCCCACACAATGGCTGCCGCCCCCGGAAGGCTCGAAGGCTGTGAAGAAAGGAAGTGGGAACCTGACTACAAGGAGGGTTTGTGGGAGGTCAGAGAAAGGAGAGAGCTTTGCTTCCTTACATGGTGACCTTCACTTGCACCTTCGACTCAAGATCTGTGACCCAGAATGAGGCTGGGCCTGTCTTGGGAATGGGGGACAGCTGTGGCCCAGGTGCCAACCAGTAAACGCTGCCTCTGCTCTGAAAAAAAATAAAAATGTTTCTGCCACCTGTAGTAACTTGTGAGTTTTTTTGCTTCCAGAGTTGAGAAAAGTAATCACTCCCTTCCTCCTGAAAAAGAGGTTGTGAGCTAAAGAATAACGTAGAATCTGCAAAACACCGCATAACATGGATGAACTTGGAGGACATTATGCTGAGTGAAATAAGTCAACACAAAAGAACAAATACTGTATTAGTCCATTATTGTAAAAGTTAAGGACAGGTTTATCTATAGAAGGAAATTTTTTTGTTGTTGGTTACCAGGCGTGGGAGGGGAGGGGAAGGGAGGGAAGGCTGTTAGATAGAGGTAAGTATTGATTTGGGTGAAGAGAAGGGCAATGTACCAAATGTGAGTGACCAATATGGCACCATTGAGGATGAGAAAGACATAGAAAGGTACATGGG
>NW_006921737.1:1808089-1814450 GCF_000298275.1 Orycteropus afer afer | reverse complement strand
GTTTCCAAGGCTGTAAATCTTTACGAAAGCAGACTGCCTCATCTTTCTCTTGCTGATCTGCTGGTAAGTTTGAATCACCAACTTTTTGGTTAGCAGCCAAATGCTTTGACCACTGCACCACCAGAGATTGTACACAAGATTGGGTGACCCTAAATGGGAGGGTGGATTTGTATAAAATATGATTTTCTAAAAAAAAAAAATAGGGGGAATGGGCTAGAGTACAGCCCAAATACCAAATAAACTTCATTCTGTGTCACTTTAGGAAATCGTCTTCTAAAGCAACAACAGAAAATAAGTGCAGAGAAGAGAGTAGAGGGTGGGCACCCAGATGGTGCTGACCCATGAGATGGCTTTGCCCAGGACCCTAGGCAGGATTGACTAATCAGGAGGCTTTGGGATCCTTGGCAGCGTTGTAGGGGCAGAAGCCAGAACTCTAGTGACCCGACAGGAAAGACCCCTCCTCCACAGACAGAGGCCTGGGTGAGAGCATGTACACAAAAGCAACCCTCCTCCTAGATCAGGATGTAGGGAAGGACTGCTGGCCAAGAAAGGGAGGGAACTGGATTTTTCTGTCCCCAGCCAGATAAACAGTGTGATTTGCTTAAACTCAATAGAAATTAAATCCACAAATCCCCTCTAAATAGGTAGGAGATTGTGTTAGGGTTAGAGAAGGTGGGGAAAGATGATGACCCCAGAATTGAATTTAGAAGAAAAATCTTTCCCTTCTTCTTTTTGTTAGTTGCCATCGAGTCATCTCCAACTCATTTCAACCCTATGTACAGCAGAATGAAACACTTCCTGGTACTGCACCAGCCCCACAGTCCTTGCTATACCTGAGCCCATTGTAGCCACTGTGTCAGTCCACCTTGCTGAGGGCCTTCCCCTTTTTTTGTTGACTCTCCACTTTACTAAGCATGATATCCTTCTCTCGGGAATGGTCCCTTCTTAAAACATGACCAAAGTAGGTGAGAGGAACTCTGGCCATCCTTGCTTTCAAGGAGTATTCCAACTACACTTCTTCCAGGACAGATTTATTAGTTATTTTAGCAGTCCATAGTACTTGTAGCATTCTTCACCAATACCACAACTCAAAAGCATCGACTCTTCTTCAGTCTTCCTTATTCATTGTGCAGCTTTCACATGTATTTGAGGCAACTGAAAACTACCATGGCTTGTGTCAGGCACACCTTAGTCTTCAAGGAGATGTCTTTGCTCTTCAGCACTAGAAAGAGGTCTTTTGCAGCAGATTTGCCCAGTGCTATATGTTGTCTGATATCTTGACTACTGATTTCATTGGTTTGATTGTAGAACCAAGTAATATGAAGTCTTTGACAACCTCAATCTTTTCTCCATTTATCGTGATGCTGCTTATTGATCCAGTTATGAGGATTTTTGTTTTCTTTATATTGAGGTGTAATCCATACTGCATCAGTAAGTGCTTCATCAGTAAGTGCTTACTTCATCAGTAAGTGCTTCCTTCATCAGTAAGTGCTTCAAGTCATCCTCACTTTCAGCAAGCAAAGTTGTGTTGTCAGCGTATCACAGGTTGTTAATGAGTCTTTCTCTAATCCTGATGCCATGCTCTTTTTCATGTAGTCCAGCTTCTCAGATTATTTGCTCAGCATACAGATTGAATAAGTATGGTGAAAGGATACAACCCTGATAAACTCCCTTCTTGATTTTAAACCTTGCAGTGTTCCCTTGTTCTGTTTGAATGACAGCCTCCTGGTCTATGTACAGGTTCCTCGTGAGTATAATTAAGTGTTCTGGAATTCCCATTCTTTTCAATGTTATCCATAATTTGTTATGATCCACACAATGAAATGCTTTTGCATAGTCAATAAAACACAAATAAGCATTTTTCTGGTATTCTTTGCTTTGAGCCAAGATCCATATGACATCAGCAATGATACCCCTCATTCCACATTCTCTTCTGAATCCAGCTTGCATTTCTGGAAGTTCTTTGTCAATATACTGCTGCAATCATTTTTGAATTATCTTCAGTAAGATTTTACTTACATGCAATATTAATAATATCATTCAATAATTTCCATATT
This sequence comes from Orycteropus afer afer, assembly GCF_000298275.1. NCBI lineage: Eukaryota > Metazoa > Chordata > Mammalia > Tubulidentata > Orycteropodidae > Orycteropus > Orycteropus afer. Next base: position 1,812,393 of record NW_006921737.1, on the reverse strand, counting down.
CTGTGGGATCACCTTTCTTTGGAATGGATACAAATATGGATCTCTTCCAGTCAGTTGGCCACGTAGCTGTCTTCCAAATCTGTTGGCATAGCCGAATGAATGCCTCCAGGGGGGCATCTGTTTGTTGAAACATCTCAGTGGATATTCCACCAACTCCTGGACCTTGTTCTTTGCCAATTCCTTCAGTGCAGCTTTGACTTCTCCCTTCAGTACCATTGGTTCTTGATCATATGCCACTTCCTTAAATGGATGAAGATCAACCAGGTCTTTTTGGTACAGTGACTCTGTATTCCTTCCATCTTCTTTTGATGCTTCCTGCATAATTCAATATTTTGCCCATAGAATCTTCTAATATTGCAACTTGAGGCTTACATTTTTTCCTCAGTTCTTTCAGCTTGAGAAATGCTGAGCATGTTCTTCCCTTTTGTTTTCTAACTCCAGGTCTTCGCACATTTCATTATAGTAATTGGCTTTCTCTGCTCGCTGCTCTTTGAAATCTTCTGTTCAGCTCTTTTATCTTGTCATTTCTTTCACTTGCTTTAGCTACTCTCTGTTCAAGGACAAGTTTCAGAGTCTCTTCTGACATCCATTTTGGTCTTTTCTTCCTTTCCTGTCTTTTTAGTGAACCTGGCTTGCTTCGTGGATGATGTTCTTGATGCCATTCCACAATTCTTCTGATTTTCGGTCATTGGTGTTCAATGCATCAAATCTATTCTTTAGATGGTCTCTAAATTCAGGAGGGGTATATTCAAGGTCATATTGTGGCTCTCATGGACTTGTTTTAATTGTCTTCAACTTCAACTTCAACTTAGATATGATCAGTTGATCTGTTCCACAGTCAGCTCCTGGCAATTCTTGCCACAGGTATAGTCAATCTGATTCCTGTGTACTCCACCTGGCAAGGTCCACGTGTATAGCCACTGTTTGTGTTGTTAAAAAAAAAAGTATTTGCAATGAATAAGTCATTGGTCTTGCAAAATTCTGTCATGCAATCTGTAGTATTATTTCTATCACCAAGGCCAAATTTTCCAACTACTGGTGATTCTTCTTTGTTTCCAACTTTTGCATTCCAATCACCAGTGGTAATCAGCACATCTTGATTGCATGTTCGGTCAATTTCAGACTGCAGAAGTTGATATAATCTTCAATTTCCTTGCTTTGGCTTGGGTGGTTGGTGTGTAAATTTGAATAATAGTAGTATTAACTAGTTGTCTTTGTAGATGTATGGATATTATTCTATCACTGACAGCATTGTACTTCAGAATAGATCTTGAAACATTCTTTGTGATGAATGCCATGCCATTCCTCTTCAATTTGTCATTCCCAGCATAGTAGATCATATGGTTGTCTGATTCAAAATGGCCAAAACCGTGCATTTCAGTTCACTAATGGCTAGGATATCAATCTTTATGCATTCTATTTCATTTTTGACAACTTCCAGTTTTCCTAGATTCATACTTTGTACATTCCATGTTCCGATTATTAATGGATGTTTGCAGCTATTCTCATTCTGAGTCATGCCACATCAGCAAATGGAGGTCCTGAAAGCTCTACTTCTGTGCTTCTTATAAGTGAAATCTTCCATAAACTAGATTTAGAAAGTGTTCATTTCACTCACAAGAGGGATTTGTAAAGTAAGATCCTGCACAGGAGACCTACAAGTCCAGACAGGACATGGAGGATCTTAAAGACTCAATGCTCTCTAGTCCAGAAATGGATGCTGGTGAAAGCTCCAGGGGCCAGTTGAGGGATGAGCTGTCATTTTCATGGCACCCTGAGAAATGAAAACTGATTCATAATCGTGAGCTTTTGGTGTACACCATTGTTTTCAGGCTCTGGTGGGCAATAAAGCATACTATTTTTAAAATTATTATCTCTTCATCTTAGACACTTGGTCACAGCCTCTCCAAGTCTAATCCTCCTTGCAGAGATGAAGGTGCTGTCTTAGTATCCCCGTGTTGCTGTAACAGTAATACTGCAAGTGGATAGTTTAAAAGAATGAAATTTTTTCACAGGTGACTAGAAGTCCAAATTCAGGGTACCAGTTCTAGGGGAAAGCTCGCTCTCTATGGGCTCTGGGGGAAGATACTTGTCCAGCTTCTGTAACCCTCAGCGTTTCTCTGTTCCTTGGTAGTCTCCATGCAGTCTCCATCTATCCCACTTCTGTGCTTCCTTGTCTCTGTCTATGCTGTTCCTTATATTACTCAGAAATATAGATTAGTACACACCCAGCACTAATATGGTCTCATTATCATAACAAAGAATATCCTATTCCCAAATGGGATTACAGCCACATGCGTAATGGTTAGGAGTCTAACACATATTTTGGGGGGATACAGTTCAATCCATAACAAGCACCTTCATAGAACACTGACCAATTAAGTCAGTTATCATTTACCTAAAATGCTGGGGCGCCTGCCCCCTCCTGCTCCAAGCTGTCTCAGCGGTGAGTCTCACAGTCCTGAGAAGCAGGTGGGCTGTATGCTTGCACTATCGCCAGATGTCTTGTCTTGTTCCTATTTTAGAAAAGACTTGCCTGAGCAGTACATTGGCATCAGCCCTGTAACATGGTTCCTTATTTCCAGGTGGCAAGCCCTCAGACTATATCTGTGGGTGCATCTGCAGTTTTATTTCCAACAACTCAATGCTAGTGGCATGGGACTAGCCAAATAAGGGGAACTTATCCTCTTCTATGCAAAGGAAAAGACAAACGCAATTTCTGTCCTTTTAGCATAGACATAATGTTGTCTCTTCTTTCAGCCAAGGCTATCACCTGACACACATACAGTCACCACCAAAGTGCACCTGTTAAACAGTAGAGTGCCAGGCTGCTGGCAGAATATCATGACATTTTAGGACAAATATTTCCAATCCACTTCTGCCTGCAGCCTGCCTCTGACATGTCTGTGATGGATTGATTATGTCTGCCAAAAATGTGTTGAAATCCTTACCCTGTACCAATAAATATGACTTTGTTTGGAAATTGGGGTTTTATTTTGTTATGTTAATGAGGCCATGCCAGAGCAAGATGGGTCCTAAACCTATTCCTTTCTGAGTTATAACAAGAGCAGAAGAGACGCAGATGCAGGAGAAGACAGATACCAAGGGACACCAAGGAATATCAAGGAATTCCTGGGGCTACTGACAAGGAAGGACCTCGCCCAGAGCTATGCCCTTTAATAGAGGAAAAGAGACCCCCAGATTCAAACAGGTTCAATAGAGACACTTTTATTAAGCTTTGGACAGGACAAAGACAAAACAAAGACAATCATCCAAGATGAGAGAACCCATCAGTATAAACAGTGTAGAGAAAGATGAATGGAGTCTACAGAGTAAGCAGGAGATTATCACAAAATCATGATTGGTGGCAGATAGATTCATCACCATTGCAGACGGGACTATAGAAGCGGGAGGCGGGGGGAGACCATGATTGGGAATTGAAGATAGAAAAGGGTTACAGGATTGGTTCTGGGCCTTAACTACCTGGCTAAGGTGGTGGTCTGGATAAGCTATGACTTAACCTGAGTCTTGGCCACATGGTGGCTACCAAACAATACCAAGACCCCAACCTTAATTTAAATTAGAAAAGGACACACTCAGGCAAGTTCCCTAGCTCATGTGTGAGCATAATCTACTTTCAACCACACAACTCCTGAAGGCAAACTGCCCCTCCCTAGGTTTGCACTGGAACTTGTCTATGCATACCCTGAATGCTGGTTTAATTGTCAGAAAAAAAAACAAATGGGATCTGAAATATTATGTCAAGCCTCAAAATGGAGTTAGGGCTCCCACTGCAGACCTCAACTTTCCACAAACCCAAGTGCTTTAGAATTTATGCTCTAATACTGTCCTGAATTCAGACTTTTACTCCAGAATAGTGAGAAAATAAATTTCTGTTCATTAAAGGCACCCACTTGTGGTATTTCTGTTACAGTAGCACTAGGTAACTAAGACGTATGAATTATTGAACCCAGCAGAGAAGTAGTGAGTACCATGGGAAGGATGGTTGGTGTCAAAGTTGGTAAAAAGTCTGCAAGGTGGCAGCATGTCTGGCCTCACAGGAATAAACTTTGGGCTGCTGATGGTGATTCTGTCTTCCTCTTGTGAAGTTAGAGGACGTCAAAAGATGCTGCCTCCACGTCCTTTTGGCATCCATATATGCTGGAAGCAGGCCACACCCCCAAAGGTAACTTCCCTTCAACTACTTAACTACTCACAGCAGATTCCACCATGGAAGTGATTATAATCTCATCATGGGGAATAACTACAACCAGCCACCAAGCCACACACACATTAAAAAAAAA
>NW_006921737.1:1799324-1807989 GCF_000298275.1 Orycteropus afer afer | reverse complement strand
AAGTGATTATAATCTCATCATGGGGAATAACTACTACTAGCCACCAAGCAACAAAAAAAAAAAAAAAAAAAAAATGGCCCACCCAAGTTGACACACAACCTTAACTATCACAGTGTCTAAGATGAAAGGGAAATGAAACTCACTGATATTGAAGTCAAGTAACTGAGATGTGGACAAAGAAAGTCAATAACCTTGATGCTGAGGTCCCAAAGTGGATTTCAGGGAAAGAGACAAGTCTGCGGGTGAGTGAGAGCCCCTAAACAGACCAGAGTGGTCCAGGGTATAAGAAGAGGAGCCACAGACACCATGAACCTAGAGAGAGAAAGACTATTAAGTAGCAGTGGAAGAAAATGCCCTGGAAAGGGGAGGTGGGGGAATCAGAATCAAGCTGACACTTCTCCTCTGCCATTGGGCATGAAATGTGCAGAGTTGGGTGAGGGAAAGGCAGGAGTGTTGGAGAAAAACGACGGTGATGAGAGGCTGCTTTTTCTCAGAACATTCTAGGGACTATAGGGGAAGGAGAGTGGTGGTGAGAGTCCTGGAGAATGCAGGCTGGGGCTGGGGGTGCATATACCAGTGCAAAGACTGGGTGAAAGAGCCAAGAGGATAAAGATGCTGAAAGCTGTAGAAACTAGAGAGACCTGGTAGTGCCTGAGTGGACTGAAGACAGAGCCAAGCTACAGCCAGGATCAGGATTGAAATCTGGTCAATGTCTGCTTCTAATCTGCACTGACAAAGGAAGAAATAGGAAAAGGCAGGGGGAGGAAAAAAAACATGAAACAATGCTTTTTCTCATTAGTAACCAAGGCAATGAAAATTAAAAATGCAATACCATCACTCAGCAAATGTAGAGGTGCTGTTCAAAGCTATGATGGGGATTAGATTGCCCAGGAAAAAAGTAGACAGTAAGAAAATTAAGAAAGCCAAGACTTTCAATGCCGTGGGGAGGATGAGACAGCAAAGGAGACAGAGATGGAACGGTCAGAGAGACAGGGAAAGCAGGAGTGTGATGACCTGGAAGCCAAAGGGAGCTAGCACTTCAGGAAGGAAGAAATAAAGCAAAGTATGCTCCTGAGATGAGGGCTGGAAAGTGCCCATTGAATTTGGCAAATTGGAGGTCACAGTGTACCTTAGGAAGAGAGGGCTGAAGAGAGTTGGAGATGAGGAAATGGAGACACCAGCTAAGTGTGCCGAGTCCTCTGAAAAGGCTGCCTCATGGCAACAGGGAATGTATGAGGAGGTCAGCACTTTGCCTTGAGACATGGTAGGCCAGGTTGTGAGGGAGCCCCAGACTTTAGGGAGAGGAGAGGAGAAAAGACTTGGAGCTGGGGAGAAGCAGACCTCAGCAAGGTAACAGAAGAGTAGGCCTCAGAGGGAGGCAGCCAGTGTGAGAATCCCTGTGATAGTCATGACCATGGTTAAGTTTGGAACAGCAGTGTCTGACGCAAACAACGTGGGCAATGGGAACAGAATGTCCTTGGACTCAGTACACAGGGAACATTGCTTTTTATCCTTCAACATTCCATACAATTGTTCTGAAAGAAAAGAGCTCTTACTCAGCTCTTACTGGGGAAGATGTAAATCAGTACAGCCTCTTCAGAAGGGAATTTGGTGATATCTGTCAACACTTAAGATGCACAGACCTTTGGCTTCGTTACTTCTATTCTAGGAATTTACCATATAGATCAGCACTGTCCTATTAACTTTGTGTATAATGGAAATGTTCTATATCTGCATTGCCATTATGGTTGCCACTAGCCACTAGCCCCATGAGAAGTCTCAACGAAATGTATTGATATAGTGGCTGCAACAATGGCTCAAGCATAACAGGGATTGTGAGGATCAAACAGGACCAGACAATGTTTCGTTCCATGTTGTATGTAGGGTCACTATGAATTGAAATAGACTTGATGGAAACTAAGAACAACAACAGCCCCACGTGGCTACTGAGCACTTAAAATGTGGCCAGTGTGACCAAGGAATTTTAAACTTTATTTCATATAAATTAATTTACATTTAAATAGCCCCATGTGGTCAGTGGCTATAAAATCGAACATTGCAGTTATAAATATTCTTTCATGTGTGTAGCATTGCAACATTTTAAGTAAAAGATTGGAAACAACCTAAATGTCCATCAAAGGGAGCTAGTTAAATTATGGTACATCCATATAATGGAACGTTATTTGCCCTAAAACAAGCCAAGATGTATTGCTAAGTGGAAAAATAAGAGGATTGGGGCATATTTTGGTTACCTAGTGCCATTCTAACAGAAAATACTACAAGTGGAGATGGCTTTAAAAAAACAGGAGTTTACTCTCTTACAATTTAGGAGGCTTGAAGTCCGAGTTCAAAGTGCCAGCTCTAAGGGCTAGGGGAAAGCCCAACTCTGGGCTTTAGCTCTGCCTCTTGCTCCTGGCCCATTGGAGCTGGAGCTGGAGGCATCTCTTCACTCAGGCATCAGTTGGCCACTGAAGCTGACAAACCCAAGGTCGACAAATAAAATGGCACAGTCCAAAAATTATCAAACCACACATCAGGGCACTAATTCAAGTTCATTAACAGTCTCAAGATTGGCAGACAACATAGCAGGCCATTGAGATGAATACTCAGCCAAATGCAGGATCCAGATGTGCCAGAAGCTCCAGACCATACCCAAAGCTTCTCCTTAAATGCAGACCACATCCCTAAAGCAGCTACTGAGCTGCTCCAGTAAATTCCACCATGGAATTGATTACCAGTCTCATAACTACATCCAGCTACCCAGCCACTCAAAACAAGGCCCAACCAAGTTGACACATAACCTTAACTATCACAGGGCAGAACAATGTGCACAGTGTAGTGGATAATTTTGGTAGAAAAGGAAAGGATATAGGTACATATATGATTATAGACACAATGGCTATTTGGAAAGACATACCCAAAAGTTCAGGAAAAGAAATTGAGGGGCTGAGTAATATATGGAAGACCTAACCTTTTGCATCTTCAGAAGTGGGGCCAATGTACATGTTACTTATTAAAATTAACAAATAAACTAATTAAAATTAAAATAGAAATAAACTGTTTTCAAAAAGACATAGAGGCTGAAGCCTCAGACAATATGTAAATTATCTGCTGAAATGCACACATAGCACTTTTGTACTATACATTTTGATATACATAGACCTCGTAACTCTCACCCCCACTGGTGGTCTGGTATTTGGGAGGCAACATCTGGCCTGACTCTGAAATTTGTTCTAGTAATTAGCCTAGCTCCTGCCCTCTGCCCGCCCAGGTTCAAATTAAATTGTGCACATGCTCTTCTACTATTTAGATTAACTACTCTTTCCAGAAAGTTGGATTCGGTGTCATGACTGCTTGGCTGAAAAGAGGGGGCAGACAGAGTCATACAGTCAGTTTCCATAGTACCGTGTGGCAGCTCAACCACCATGGATTTGCGTAATCTCCTTGAACTGAAAGGAAATGTCAGCGAGAGGTGGCATGGTGTCAGAGGGGCCCTGCTGGGAGGAGCAGACATCTGGTATCTGGTCCCAGCTTGAGCACAGACTCAAACACAGGCTGGTAGGTCTCACACACACACACACACACACACACACACACCCCTCAGTTTCCCCCTCAAGAGGAGGACATGGTTGAGTGGGATCCAGCTCTGGCATCCTAGGTGACTATATCTCATTCATGGCTAGAGAAAAAATGGATCTGGACACACCGGATCTTGTTGGGGGAGGTCTCAGGGGTACTATAAAGGCCAGACTCAATGCCCCTAGAAATCCAATTAGTTCTCTCCTATGGCTTCCCTGCCAGTGTCCCCTGGGTGCACTTAGTGGATGAAAGAGCTTGAATTTTGGAGTCAGACAGACCCAGGTGTGAATTCCAGTGCTGCTGTATGACCCTGGGGAAATAACTACAGCTCTCTGAGCCTCTGATACTCCCACCTCTACAGGGCTGTGAGGAGTTGCTGAGACAACTGTGCACTACACCTGTACACAATTGGTGTCCAAGTAGGGTAACTGTGCCTCTTCTGCCCTCTGCTCCTCACTCACACAGCTGACGGGGCAGCTTCCAACCCTCACAGTACCATGGGCTCCATTTTGTGGGGTCCTGGCCGGGAACATAGTGGTGGATGCAGATCTACACCCATCTCTCTGTTGCGGCTGGCATTCTTGTTGTCACTATTTTCAAAGCCTTTTTCCTGTGATTTTAATCAGAAAATGCTCTGTAGAATCCAATCACTTCTCCTCCTTCCTTAAATCTACTCGACTTTAGATGAAGCTAGATTGTCAATATTTGTGGCCAAAAATTAAATTAACAAACCAAATGACTCAGGGTCTATCCCTCAAGATTCTTCTTCACTCCTTCCTCAAACATCCGTCAATGCTCACATATAAGATGTCTAAGATCTGGTAACTGCCCTAAGCAGCATAAAGTCTAAACCAAAACCAAATTCACTGCCATCAAGTCAATTCCAACTCATAGTGGCCCGCTTTGGGTTTCCAAGGTGATAAATCTTTACAGAAATAGATTGCCCAGTCTTCCTTCTGCAGAGCAACTGGTAGGTTTGAATTGTGAACCTTCTGGTTAGCAGTCAAATGCCTTGAGCACTATGCCAACAGAGCTCCTTAGCATAAAGTCTAGTTGGGGGCAAATTCAGAAAAGCTCATGCTACCACAGAAGAGGAGCACCTGTGCCTGTGAGTGTGCATGTGTGAGTGTATGTGAGTGTGTGCAATAGCAAGTGTGTGTATGTGTATGTGACTGTGTGTATACATGTGTGTGTGCATGTGAGTGTGCTTTGTGTGCATGGGTATGTGTGAGTGCATGAATGTGAGCATGTGCAATTGTGTGTGTGTGAGAGACAGAGAGTGTGCCAGTGTGTGGTGGTGCAGTGATGAGAAGAGGTATCAGAATATTTCACAGAAGAGGTGGCATAAGCTCAAAATGAGAGTCACCAAGGATAAATGTGGTGGGTGAGGTGGGATGGGGGACATCTCTGGCAGAGGGGATGCAGGAACAAAAGGCAGAGTGCAGAAATGGCACAGTCCATGCAAAAGACTAGAAGGAGTGGAACATAATGTGAGGAAGGGAGGATGCAGTACACTGAATAATGAGCCCCAAAGGTATGAGGCCCTAATCCCTGGAACCTGTGAATATTGTTGTCTTGGTTCTCCAGTTAAGCTGTAACAGAAATACCACAAGTGGATGGTTTAACAACAGGAATTTATCCTCTTATAGTTTAGGAGGCTAGAAGTCCAATTTCAGAGTGTTGGCACTAGGGGCTGAGTGAAGGCCCCCCTCACCTTGGGCTTCAGCTCTGCTTCTTGCTCCAGGCCCACTGGAGCTGGAGGCATCTCTTCACTCAGGCAGCTGCTGGCTGCTGAGGTTGATGAACTCAAGGTCAGCTGGTAAAAATGGCACAATTCCAAGATCAGCAGGCAACACAGCAGGTGAAAGTCTAGGAACAATCCCCAAATCGGCAGGCCACACAGCAGGCCACTGGCTCAAATCCAGGAACTGAAGATGAAGACTTGGCCAAATGCAGGATCCAAATGTGCCAAAAGCTAGAGACCTTCCTCAAAGCTTCTCCTTTATAGTGGAAGTTAGCCATACGCTGAAGCCAACTATTTAGCTGCTGACAGCAGATTCCACCACGGAGGTGATTACAATCTCATCATGGGGAATAATTACATAAAGCTGCCCAGCCACTAAAACCACAGCCCAGCCAAGATGACACACAACCTTACCTACCACAGTTATCTTATATGGAAACAGGGTCTCTGCAGAAGTGATTAAGGATTTTGAGATGAGGAGATTATCCTAGATTATCTGAGTGGGTCCTGAATGCTTATTAATGTCTTTATGAGGAGACAGAGGGAAATTTGACTACACAGAAGAGGAGAAGATGATGTGACCACAGAGGTAGAGATTGACATAATTTGGCCAAAAGCTAAGAAATGCCTGCAGCCCCCGAAGCTGGAAGATGCAGCAACAGATCCTCCCCTACAGCCTCCAAAGGGAATAAACCCTGAAGACACCTTTCCTTTGGCCCAGCAGAACTGATCCAGACTTCTGGCCTCAAGAATGGAAATATTCTAATTTATTATATAGAAATAATATTCTAATTTATTATATAGAAATATTCTAATCTATTTATATAGAAATTTATTCTAATTTCTGTTGTTTTAAGGCATCCAGTTTGTGCTAATTTTTTACAGCAGCCACAGGAAACTAATACAGAAGGATAGGAAAGAAGGGTGGAGAGACATTAGTGGGCAGATATTTAGGAGATAAATGGACAAGTCTTGGGTGGACTGCAGATGGGGTAAGGAAGAGTGGTGGGCAGCCAGCCATCTGGTGGCCTGAGCATAGCAGAAAAGCCCCACAGTCAGTAAACCAGGAGGACCTTCTGCAGCTTATAGGCACTGGGAGCCCTTGGCAGATTTTAAGCAAGGTCAGATGTGGGTTTCAGAAAAATCACTCTGAAGCAGTGTGATGGAGGGACGCAAGACCCAGGCCCACGGGAGGCCAGGCAGAAATCCAGGTGCAAGGTATGAGGACACTGGGCAATCAGGACTAAGGCAGGATGAGTCAAGAGATGTTTCAACCTTTTGCCATCAAGTCAATTCCCACTCCTGGTGACCCCATGTGTTACAAAGTAGAACTGCTCCATAGTGTTTTCAATGGCTGTAACCTCTACTGAAGGAGTTCTGGTAGCTTAGTGTCTAAGGCACTTGACTGCTAACCAGAAGGCTGGTGGTTCAAACCCACCAGCCACTCCTTGGAAGGAAGATGGGGCAATCTACTTCCGTAGTGATACTGCCTTGGAAACCCAAGGAGGGGTCGCTATGAGTCAGGTTCGACTTGATGGCACATAACAACAACAACCTTTACTGAAACAGATCACTAGGCCTTTCCTCCATGGTGCTGCTAGGTTAGTTCAAACTGCCAACCTTTAGATTGGTAGTCAAGCACAAACCATTTAAGAACCAAAATTGTCATTTCTGGGTCACAAAAACACTGAAGGGCAAGAAGCCCTGAAGCTGCCACAGGGAGTGTCTAACAGAAGCCAGTGGTTCCCAGAAGCCTGAGCTGCAGTGGACTGCCCCACCCCCACCCCCAGAAGGATGGGCTCCTGTCCCAGGCCTTGAGTCAGGCTCTCTGAAGGGGGCAGAGGAACTGCAGCCATGCAAGGACCACCCCCTAGACCCCCCAGCCCTGGACCGTGTGTGCTGAGCACCAAAGCTGCACCCAAGAAAGGACAATCAGGGTCCTGACAGACAGTTGCCAGGAGCAGGCAAAAGCACACTCTTTGTCCTGTTGGGAGTAGGATAATTGGGGCATTAACGGAAATGCATTTCTCACCTATTTTCTATCTGGTTGAACAGTACTTTACAGTCATTTAGAGCCTTCACACCTCCTATAATCAGAGCTCATGTCCTTAGGCAGAGGAAGAAAACTGGGTCACCGTGATCCACAGCACAAGCATAAAGTGCAGCCTGGCCCTCCCTCTGCTCCCCTAAGGACTGACTCTGCTCCGCCTGCCCAACCCTCGGGAGTAATGAACTTGGAGTCCTAGGAGGACAGACGTAATTTTTCCCCCATGACTGCCTTAAAACAGCTTCGTCAGATCTCCTTCTTTGTACCCCCAAAGCATCATCTTGGGCAGATGTCCAGTACTTTTATTATAAAAGACTTTCCAGTACTTTTATTATAAAAGACTTTCCAGTACTTTTATTATAAGTCTCACTCTTCTTTCAATTTTATTTATTTTGTTGTTGTTGAGAGAATATATACAGCAAAACATACACTAATTTAACAGTTTCTACGTGTACAATTTAGTGACATTGATTACATTTTTCGAGTTGTTCAACCATCCTCACCCTCCTTTTCTGAGTTGTTCCTCCTCGGTTGACATAAACTCAGTGCTCCCTAAGGTTCCTATCTAATCTTTCAATTTACTGTTGTCAATTTGAGATCGTTCTTAAAAGAGCATAGTGCTCAAAGCAGACTTTGTTTAATAGTTAAGCTCAACTATTGTTTGGTTTTAAGATTTCAGAGGCTATTTTGGGTTTAAGATTTAAAGATTATCTCAAGGCAATAGTTTCAGGGACTCATCTAGCCTCCATGGCTCCAGAATATCTAGAGTCCATAAGAATTTGAAATTCTGTTCTGCATTTTCTCCCTTCTAATTGGGATTCTAATATGAAATCTTTGATCAAAATGTTCAGTGATGGTAGCCGGGCACCATCCTCTTCTTCTGGTCTCATGGCAAAGGAGGCAACTGTTCATGGAGGCAATTAGCCACACATTCCATATCCTCCTCCCATTCCTGACTCTCCTTCTTCCTCTGTTGTTCCTGGTGAATAGAGACCAACTGTTGTGCCATGGATGGCCACTTGGAACTTATAGACCTCAGACACTACACAATGAATTAGGAGGTAGAACAAAAGCACTTAAACACATTATTAGGCCAATTAATTGGGATGTCCCATTGTGAGTCTGAGAGCTCTAGTAGCCTCCAGGAAAATCTTTAACCAGAAAGTCTTTAGTGTCAGCATTACTAACAGAACTTTTGGACTCTTTAGGGCCTTTATCTGCCCTCCAGTCTCAGCAGGTATCAAGGAACTTCCTCCAAACTCAGCACGCATCACAAAAGCCATCCGGATTCAGCA
>NW_006921737.1:1771437-1795389 GCF_000298275.1 Orycteropus afer afer | reverse complement strand
TCTCCTTTTTTGGTATTTTCACGCAAATTCTTCTGCTAGTTGGGGTTTAGTACACTTCTATATCCTTCCCTTCAAGGCTCAGGGGTCCAGGATTATCTTATGTGTCTGTGCTAATTGGTTTCCCTTTTCTTTGTTGAAGAGGGTCTGTGCAGTCTTTCTGCCTAGTCCATCATCTTGCCGAAACTGCTTTTTTTTGTCATTTTTGTAAATATATCTAACACTTTTACCAATTCAACTTTTTATAAGTATACAACTTATTGATTGCAATGATAATAATCAGCTATGCAACCCTACCTTTCATCAATGCTATTTTTCCATCACTGTTAACCCCCTTTTCCCCTTCCCTCACCTGATAACCACTAATACACATTCTTCTTTATACATTGGCCTTTTCTTGTCTTTTTGTATAAGTGAGTGTGATAGCTAAGTCTCTGTGTCAACTTGGCTGGGCCATGATTCTCAGTGGTTTAGCAGTTATGATGTAGTCATCCCCCATGATGAGATCTGACATAAAGTAATCACCTCCATGATGATATGTGCTATGAGCAGCCAATCAGTTGAAAGGGAGTTTCCTCAGGGGTATGGCCTCCTTCCAATATATTAATATGGATATCCTGGAAAAATTCTCTCGCTTTCTGTTGGATCTTGACCCTGCATCATCATTTCCATTTCTTGGACTTAAACCAGTGGCCTGCTGGATTGCCTGCTGGTCTTGGGATTGTTGCCTTCACAGCTGGTAAGCCTAACAATCTGTCATTTTACTTGCCAATCTTGGATTTGTCAGCCTCTGAAACCAGCAGCCTGATGTATTGCCTGCCAATCTTGAGTATGTCAGCCCCTGCAGCTACATGAGTCAGGAGAAGTCTCCAGATTGATATTTGACCCTCAGTCTTTGGACTTGCCAGCCTTTATAACTGCATGAGCCATTTCCTTGAGATAAAATTTTATATAAATAAATAAATATATAGGAGCTCTGGTAGCATAGTGGCTAAAGCACTTGATTGCTAACCAGAAGGCTGGCGGTTCAAACCCACCAGCCACTCCTTGGAAGGAAGGTTGGGCAATCCTACTTTCGTAGTGATACTGCCTTGGAAATGAAGGAGGGGTCACTATGAGTCAGGGCCAACTTGATGGCACATAACAACAATAACAACAAATAAATATATATAAATTACACATATACACACACACACATATGCATATAAAAGCTTCACTGGTTTTGCTTCTGTCAAGAACCCAGCGTGAAAGAGTGAGGTCGTGCAATACTTGTCATTTTGTGATTGACTAATTTCACTCACCATAATGTCCTCTATGTTTATCCATGTTACCAGATATTTGGCAGATTCATCATTGATCTTTAGTGTTGAGTAGTATTCCATTGTATGTATATACCATAGTTTGTTGATTCATTTCCCTGTTGATGAACATTGAGGTTGTTTCCATCCTTTTACTATTGTGAATAGTTCAACATAATGTCTTTGAGCTCCATCCATACTGTAGCATGTATCAATACTTCATTTATCCTACTAGCTGAGTAGTATTCCATTGTATGTATGTACTACATTTTGTTTATCCATTCATCTGTTGGGAGCTCTGGTAGCATAGGTGCCTAAGGCACTTGACTGCTAACCAGAAAGCTGGCAGTTCAAACCCACCAGCCAATCCTCAGAAGGAAGGTTGGGCAATCTAATTCCACAGTGATACTTCCTCGGGAACCCAAGGAGGGGTCGCTATGAGTTGGAGCCAACTCAAGGGCACATAACAACAACAACAACAACATTCATCTGTTGATGGGCATTTAGGTTGTTTTCATCTTTTGGCTACTGTGAATAGTGCTACAATAAGAATAAGTCTCATTTTGATTGTTGCAACTCTTTCTCAAGGACACAGTCCAAATCCAGTCCAAAACCCCAACTTCACAGCCAATTCAAAGCTTCCCACACACTGTCCTGCATGGGACCAGCTGTGAAAAAGGAGGCTGTGGTCTCATTATCACCCTCCTTACTCCATTTCTTCCCCTCCATCTCCAGCCTGGTCCAGGGATGGGAGGAGGAGATGAATCTAGAGATTTGCATGAAGGTTATTTCACTTGGCAGATGCTATCAGTGGGGTTCCCATTACTGATGGGCCGGCTCTTTCATGGAGCCATTGGAAATTCATCCCTACCCACCCCTCCATGGAGAGACTCTCTGGGGTAGGCATGATGTGTGCTGCCCAGAGCCCCTAAAAGAAGGGTTTGTTGCTGAGCCTTGGGTATGTGACCAGCCCTCTGGATAGCCTTGACTATCCAGAGCTGTGTTGCTTGGGGTCACACCCTTCCAATGGCATGTTGAGGCCAAAGGATTAAGGCCTAGCCCAGCCCAGTCACAACTTCAGACTGTGTTTGTACTTAGCAATGACTGTCCTTAGCTTGTGAGGCAATGGTGGTTCAGTGGCAGAGGCTCAGGTTTAACTCTGGCCAGGACACCTCAAATGCAGCTACTACCTATCAGTGGAGGCTTGTGTTCTGGTTACCTAATACGGCTCTGACAAGAATATACCACAAATGGGATGACTTGAACAAACAGGAGTTTATTCTCTCACAATTTGGAGGCTTTAAGTCCAAGTTCAAAGTGCCAGGCTCTAGGGGCTGTGTGAAAGCCCCTTGACCTTGGGCTTCAGCTCTGCCTCTTGTTCCTGGCCCACTGGAGCTAGAGGCATTTCTTCACTCAGGTAGCTACTGGCTGCTGAGGCTAACAAGCCCAAGGTCAACAAATAAAATGGCACAGTCCCGATGTTACCAAATCACATGTTGTTGTTGTTGTTTGCCATCAAGTCAGCCCTGACTCATAGCGATCCCTCCTTAGGTTGCCGAGGCAGTATCACTACGGAAGTAGATTGCCCAGCCTTCCTTCCGAGGAGGGCTGGTGGGTTTGAACCGCCAGCCTTCTCATTAGCAGTCAAGTGCCTTAGGCACTATGCTACCAGAACTCCTACCAAATCACATGGCAGGACATTAATTCAAGTCCATTATAAGTCCCAAGGTCAGCAGAGCATGGCAGGCTGCTGAACAACAACATGGCTACATGCAGGATCTAAGCATGCCATAAGCTAGAGACTATCCCCAAGACTTCTCCTCATATACAGGAAGCAGACCACATCCCAAAGGCAGCTACTCAGCTGCTTGTGGTAGATCCCACCATGGAGTTGATTGTCAGTCTCATCATGGGGAATAACTACCACCAGCTGCCCAGCCACTCAACCAGGCCCAACCAAGTTGACATACAAATGTAACTACCACAGCTTGTGTGTTGCTATGATGCTGAACAGATTTCAGCAGAGCTTCCAGGCTAAGACAGACCAGGAAGAAAGGCCTGGCAATCTACTTTAGAAAATCAGCCAATGAAAATGGATGCAATGGGGTCCAAGTCAATGGCAGCTAATGACAACTATCCTCAGTTTCAAGCCATTAGCCAAAATGCCAAGACAGCAGGAAGAATCCCATTTAAGTTCTGGCTGCACAAGGGACAATTGGGCCAGGTACATGGAGGATGCAAAGATGAATCAGAACCATCATTGCTTTCCAGAAGCTTAAGTGAACTAGCTGGTAGCTGCACCCAGAAACCAGTGGGCCATCAGAATACGGTGCCTCCCTGCCTTCTCTGCACCTGTGATTGAATAAGTTTAACTTTCAAGGCACAAGGTCAACTGTAGCTGATGGCTGGACTTCTGTTTCAATTTCTTGTTCAAAGAATAAGCACCTTAGGAGCACAGAAGAGCAAGGTAATCCTGCTGGCTGGGGTTGGAGGTGGGGAACAAGGAGTGGACCAGGGAAGGAGGGTTTCAAGGGTGGAAACTGTCAAGTTGGATCTTCATATCAGTGACACTGGACAGAGAGAACAGCATGAAAAATGGCTGGAAGGTCAGAAAAAGTGCTAGCCATGGGCTCTGGAAACACCCTGAGGGATGGTTGAATAGGAGAGGGGCCACGTATTGCAGAGTAGGGCAGCACTTAGTGGAGGGACTGGAAAGGAAGCTGAAGGCAGGCTCAAGGGCCACTCAAAGGAATTGGAGTGTGCCTAAGGGTTTGGAGCAGGGTTCTGATCCAAGCATTGCAACATTCAGAAAACAAAGAGTAGATGGCAATGGGAAGACAGAGGGTGTAGCCTGGAGGACAGGGCCACAGACAGAAAGGAGGACACTGTAGAGCATTACAAAATGTGATTTTAAGATGACATTTTAGAACATTTCTGGAAGAAACACTATAAAACAATAAGTGGATTACTAACAAGGTGAATGACTAAATTTATATATAGGGATGGGCTCTAGAATGTTATCTAGAATTCAAAACATCATCTAGTGTCTGATTCTGAAAAGACACCATAGAGGTATCTCCAAAATGTGACAAAGTAATTTAAAAATAAAAAGGCTGGAAATAAGTACTTAGTAAATATTTAGGAGCTCTGGTGGTATAGTATCTAAGGCATTTGACTGCTAACCAGAAGGCTGGCGGTTCAAACCCACCAGGCACTCCTCAGAAGGAAGACTGGGCAATCTACTTCCGTAGAGATACTGCCTCGAAAACCCAGGAGGGGTTGTTATGATTCGGATCCGACTTGATGGCAGTGACAGTACATATTTATTGAATGAATCAAGTGATCATGTACTATAAAAAAGAAAATCTGCCCAAAATGTCATTCTGTGTTTGAAAGGACAGGACAGACTAGAATTGTTCCAGAAACAATATCCTAAAAACGAGTCAGTAAGGAATCTTAACATTCCACACACCTTGGATTGTTAGGTCCCTTCAAGTTGATTTTTAACTCTCAGTGACCCAATATGACAGAACTGCCTTGTGGGGTTTTCTAGACTGTAACCTTTATCCATATTTTCTTCTGGCCCCAAATTACTCAAATATTTACTTTTTGTTCTATTATTTTGCATGTATTTTTGACAGCTGCTTCAAATCCCTTGTGAAATGAGACAGGAAACAGAGAGGAAGGATAGACAGACCCAATGAAATGTAGCCCCAAATCAAGGGGCAGGGCAGTTAGAAAAACATGCAGGAAAGGAGAATGGGGAGTAGGACAGGAGAGAGTTGGTTCACACCAATTACAGGCACCAGGCTCATTGTCCCAGCTTTACATCTTCCTTTCTGGAAGGACAACACAAGGGGGTTCTCTGATAATTTGGAAATGGTTATCTCTCCCAGCAGTTCAGGTAAGGAGACATTTGTTGGGTGAAGGGCCTGGCCACCAAGAGGTGGGTGACTCCCCTGCCATACTGATAGCTCTACCCCTCCTGCTGCCATGGGGACAGAGATTAGTGAGCACTGAGCACCCAGGACTGGGAGCTGCTGGAGGGTCCTCCAGAAGGGCTCACTGTGCTTCTCCACCCAATGGTCATTGAGGTTGCTGGGTACACCTAATCCAGCTGTCACCAAGCACTTACCTCGGAGGGCATGCAGCAGCCCCTCTCTGCAAACAACAGCTGGTCAGGACAGAGCTGGAGGCTGCCCATCTGCCACCACCCTCCCCGGCCAGAGATGAGCAGCTTCTCTGAGACAGCCCTTATCTCTCAGAGCATCACACCTAGCTTCCCCCACTTGGATCTGTGACTCAGGGATTTTCCATCCTCCCCACATCCTGGCTCCCTACATGCGCTGAGCTGTGAACATGGCCACCTCCCTCCTCTGTCCCACACCCTTCCTAGTTAGTACCCTTCACCACACTGTGGGGCTGAAGGGCAACCGAGCCAGCAACACACTTGGAAATCTGAGCTCCTCCCGCTCCCAGCTGTGAGACTTTCAGCAAGTTACTAAATCCCCTGGGACTGGGTTTCTCACCTACAAAATGGACACAAAATAGTATGCCCTTCAGAGAGCTGTCGGGATTAGATTAGTTAACGTCTTAGTTTCTGAGTGCTGCTGTAAGAGAAACACCACAAGTGGGTAGCTTTAAGGAACAGAAATTGATTTTCTCACAGTTAAGGAGGCTGAAAGTGCACATTTCGGGCACTGGCTCTAGCGGAAGGCTGTCTTTCTCTCTAGGCTCTGGGCAAGGTCTCAGTCTCAGTTTCGGTAGTCCTAGCGTTTTTCGGTTCCTTGGCAATTCCCTCATGGCATCTATTTTCCCCGTTTTTGCTTGCTTCTCTTTGTTTTAATCTGCTCTTTTTATATCTCAAAAGTGATTAGGTTTGAGATGTACTCTACACTAAGGCCTCATTAATGTAATAAAGAAAGCTTTATTCCCAAATGGGATTATATCCACGGGTATACGTCCAACACATACTTTGGATCGATGCAATTCAATCCTTAACAGTTACTATTCATAAAAACCTTAGCACATGTCCTCTGCTCCCCACCCAGGAGGCAGAACCGTGCAGCAGATGCTCCCTTGAACTCAGTCAGGACCTTCACCTCAGTCTGTTTCCACTCAGACAAGGATGCCAAAGCAGCAGCTTTATAACTCTCTTCAGAAAAGATCAAGAAACTTATAAATGGGGCTTAAGAATTCGGTGGAAAGATAATAAAACTGGTTCTGTCAGTGACTCCCTGGGGCCTTTAGCAACATTCTTGTTCTCTTTGTTGGTTTTTTATTCTATAAAATGGCAATAACTTTCATAATGCCAGCAGTGGAATTTTAATAATTTTTTATGCTATTTCCAAGATGTGAACTTGGAAGATGCATTTAGTAGTATTTTTTACTAATATCAAATTACTAATCCTAATACGGGAGCTGTGGTAGTATAGTGCCTAAGGCACCTGACTGTTAACCAGAAGGCTGGCGGTTCAAACCCACCAGCCACTCCTCAGAAGGAAGGTTGGGCAATCTACTTCTGTAGTGATATTGTTGTACCCAGGCTATAAAGGAGATGCTCGGAAGATAGGAATATGCCAACACAGGACAACGCAAATGCACTAGGAAAGTTTATTAGCTAACTTAAGTTAGGGTCTTTGCCCTTACCAGGTCAGTGGCTCAAGCAAAAGACCCCATGCCCCGATATTCTCACAAATTTATGGAACAATATGGGGAGGGGCAGCACCAGGGTGAGAGGGTACAGATGATTGGTTGTTGCTAAGGGATTTAGGGCAGTGATCTAAGATGTTGGGGGACGTAAAGAAACGCCCCGGCTCCAAAGTTCACTTAGGAAAATATTATCTAGGGAGGATGCGGCTCAGGTATGTGGGAGACTTTCAGGAGTCGAGCAAATCTATACGTGCTGAATCCGGATGGCTTTTGTGATGCGTGCTGAGTTGGAGGAAGTTCCTTGATACCTGCTGAGACTGGAGGGCAGATAAAGGCCCTAAAGAGTCCAAAAGTTCTGTTAGTAATGCTGACACTAAAAGGTTTCTGGTTAAAGATTTTCCTGGAGGCTACTAGAGCTCTCAGACTCACAATATCACCTCGGAAACCCAAGGAGGGGTCGCTATGAGTCGGGTCCGACGGCACATAACAACGACAACAACAACAGTACTAATATATTAGTATTTGAGGGTCGCAGCCCTGGTGGCACATCGGTTAAGCACTCTGCTGCTAAGCCAAAGGTCGGGAGTTCGAACCCACTAGGTGTTCTGCAGGAGAACAATGTGGCAGTCTGCTTCCATAAAGATTTGCAGCCTTGGAAACTCTATGGGGCAGTTCTACTCTGTCTTACAGGATCACTATGAGTCAGAATCATCTTGATGGCAATGGGTTTGGTATAAGTCCTGGAAAAGGAACTTCCATCTCATCTCTCTTCCCAGCTGGCCCCCTAAGTCTGGCATGGGTGCATCTGATTGGTGGAGCCAGGTCACATGTCCATGCCCTAGCTGCAAAGGAGGCAGAGGTGCCTTGTATTTTCAAGTCCTGTACTGGGAGCTGGTCTTTGCTTCCTCTTAAAACTCTAAAGGCAGAATTCCACAAACACAAAAGAGATTCAAATGCTGAGGGAACCAAACAAGTAACATCACTCAATCAATATTGAGTAAACAAACTAAACAGATACCACTGTGGGCCCATGTTATGGATAGAATTGTGTCCCCAAAAAAGATATGCTGCAGTCCTAACTTCTGGTACCTGTAAATATGATCTTGTTTGGAAACAGGGCCTTTGAAGATGTAACAACCCCACCTTGGGTTTCCTGAGTGGTATCTCTATGGAAGTAGATTGCTCAATCTTCTTTCCGAGGAGTGGCTGGTGGGTTTGAACCGCCAACCTTCTAGTTAGCAGTCAAATGCCTTAGGCACTACACCACCAGAGCTCCTAGAAGATGTTATCAGTTAAGTTAACATGAGGTCATGCTGGAGTAGGGGGAGTCCTAATCCAATATAAGTAGTGTCCTTATAAAAGAGAAGACACAGGGAGAAGACAGCCATGTGAAGACAGGCAGAGGTTAGAGTGACCCAGAAGGCAAGGAACGCCAAGGATCACTGGCTATCGCCAGAAGTAGGAGACAGGCATGGAACAGCTTCTCCCTCAGATCCCTCAGAAAGAACTAACTAACATGGCTGATTCTTTGATTTCAGGTTCCTAGCCTCTGAAATGGGAGCTCTGGTAGCATAGTGGCTAAGACACTTGCCTGCTAACCAGACGGCTGGCGGTTCAAACCTACCAGCCACTCCTCGGAAGGAAGGTTGGGCAATCCTACTTCCGTAGTGATACTGCCTCGGAAACCCAAGGAGGGGTCGCTATGAGTCGGGTTTGACTCGACGGCACATAACAACAACATAACAAGGCTCTGGAACTGTGAGAAAATAAATTACTATTCTTACAAGCCACACAATTTGTGGTACTTTGTTAAAGTAGTTCTAAGAAACTAATGAGATGGTTGTTGTCATGTGCCATAGAGTCGATTCCAACTCATAGCAACCCTAAATAACAGAATAGACCTGCCCCACTGGATTTCCTAGACTGTAATCTTGACCCCATGCAGCCCCTGGGTGGCTTCAAACTAGGGATCTTTTGATTAGTAGCTGAGCACTTAACCACCAGAGCTCCTTAGAAAACTAATACAGCCCACTAAAGCTGTTCTGGAATCCCTGGAGGGTACAAACGGCTAATGAGTTTGCCTACTAACTGAAAGGCTGGGAGTTTTGGGTTCAACTAGAAGTGCCTCAGAAGAAAGGCCTGGTAATCAACTTTCCAAAAACCGGCCATTAAAGATCCTGTGGAGTACAATTGTACTTTGACACACATGGACTCACTGTGAGTCAGAATCTGGTTTCAAAGTTGTTTGAAGGTTGAATAGAGGCCTGGGACTTGAAAAAGTTGGATGCCTCTGAATTAGTGAGCTCTGATGGCGTAGTGCCTAAAGCATGTGACTGCTAACCAGAAGGCTGGTGGTTCAAACCCACCAGCCACTCCTCAGAAGGAAGGGTGGGCAATCTACTTCCATAGTGATACTGCTTTGGAAACCCAAGGAGGAGTTGCTATGAGTCGGATCTGACTCGACGTCAGTGAGTTTGGTTTGGTTTGGACAACCCTTTTCAGGTCTGGCTCACTGTAGCGTTGCAATGTAAGACTGGCTGCAGCTCTGTGATAGTTGAAGTACTAACTGGCTAGAACCCAACCCCTCTAATATTTTCTCTATTTGTAGAGAAAGTATGGTAAGGACACAGCCTTCAGCAGCCTTCTCTGCATTCCCACCCCCAAGCCAGGCTTCCTGTTGTTTCTGGCTGACACAATATAAAATATACACCCCTGAAGGTGACTGCAGGCTGAGACTAGTCAACTTGCCTGCACAGCGGGGGAGCTGAGAGGTGCTGGCTTCCTATTTTCACTTCATCAATCAGAAGCAGCTGGAAGGGAAGCCAGGACCAAGAGTCATCATCTCCCAGGTCTCTCAAGAAATGAAAAAACTAGTCCTTTCTTGCTGTGGGTAGAATGACTTGAAAATGCCAAGTTAACTCTTCAAGTACTCATCTGCTCCTACCCAGACCTGATGAGAGACTGTGAGCTCCTGGAAAAAGGGGCTTTGTGGCCCACTGCCTGGCACTTGCTGAGTGCTTTCTACTGCATGATTAACTATGTACCAGACTCATATCTTATTTCATCCTCTTATTTCATCCTCACAACATCCCTAGAAAGTCAGTACCATTATTATGTCCATTTATGGAGGGGGAAACCGAGGGTCAGAGAGATGCTGCAGTATGGTCCGATGGCTGGGAAGGTGTGGAGTCAGAATTCTGGAGACTACACTCTTTGCTAAAGTCTCTCAGAGACTTTAGTGAGTTCTGTCCTTCCAGCCCTCTCCCTCCTTTCCTTCCTTGTTCCCTCTTCTGCTCTCTGTTGCCCAAAGGCATAGCTATAGAAAATAGCACCCATTGCAAGCACTGAACTTGTGCCCTTGTTCAAACATCTGACATCCATCCTTTAGACAACTTTACCATAATAAAAACCTAACCAAACCAAACTCACTGACTCATAGCAAACCCCTTTGGGTTTCTGAGGTAGTAAGTCTTTACAGAAATAGAGTGCTCCATCCTCCTTCTGCAGAATGGCTGGTGGGTTTGAACCTCCAACCTTCTAGTTAGCAGTCAAATGCCTTAGGCACTGCACCACCAGAACCCCATATCAGCTCAAAAATAGAAGTCAAGCTCGTTAATCTTTTATTTAACACATTACGGGACTACGTGAAAATTACAACTGCACGTGTCTTACTTTCACTGATGAAAATTGGTCCACAATGTGCTCAAAGTCATTTTCTTTCAATTTCTTCTTTTTCTGCGCTCAGCAGAGCAAGATCACACAGTCTGCCTTGACCCATGGAGCCTCTCAAATATGAAAGTCTTAGTTTTAACTTGCTGAATGCTCTCTCACAGATGGCGATGGGAAGAGGGATGGTGAATAGAAATTGCTCTGTGGCACCCCCCTTCAAGTGGCACCTAGAGCATCTGCCATAACTTAGATATGCCTCTGCTTCTGTCTCATGTATTTAGTCACTGAACCCCAACCTAAGGCTTTTATGTTTAGATTAGTAGAAATGTAAAGCAAAGCACCAAGGATAGGAGCCCATAAAAAAACAAACTCACTGCCATCTAGTCAGATTCGACTCATAGTGACCCCTCCTTGGGTTTCCAAGGCGGTCACTATGGAAGTAGATTGCCCAATCTTCCTTCTGAGGAGTGGCTGGTGGGTTTGAACCACCAGCCTTGTGGTTAGTAGCCAAATGCCTTAGGCACTCTGCCACCAGAGCTCCCAAAAGAACAAAGCTGTGGAGGAAGGTAATAGAAAGGAACAGAAGGTTTGGAAATGGACTACTTGTATTCAAGTCCTGACTTGCTCATTCAGTAACTCACTGGCCAGTAGCTGAATGGTCTAGAAATGACCCTTAACTTCCACCTCCTCATCTTTAAAATGTAGACCATTGTATGACTAGTTGTCTCCATGAACAACTGCTTCCTTTGCCATGAGACCAGAAGAACTGGATGGTGCCCAGCTATAATTACTGAATGTTTTGATCAAAGATTCCATAGAAGAATCCTGATCAAAGAAGGAAGATGCGGGACAGAAATTCAAATTCTCATGGGCTCCAGAATTACTGGAGCCATGGAGGCTGGGTCAACCCCCAAAACTATTGTTCTAAGATTATATTTAAACTTTAAACCAAAAATATCTCCTGAAGCCTTCTTAAAACCAAACAATAGTTAACTAGTAAAGAATGTCTACCTTGAGCAATGTGTTCTTTTAAGAACTCTCTATATGGGATCAAGTTGACAACAGCAACTTGAAAGATTAGATAGGAAACTTAGAGGGCAGTGAGTTGATGTTAACGGGAGAGGAACAATTCAGAAAAAGATGGTGAGAATGGTTGCACAACTTGAAGAATGTGATCAATGTCACTGAATTACTTGTATGTGTGGAAACTTGAATTGGTCTGTATTTTTGTCACGTATACTGTCAACAACAACAATAAAATAAATTATATATTTTAAAAATGGAGACCATAGTATTATCTGCTTCATGGGGTTGTTGTGAGGATTTAAGGAACTAATAATGCATAGCTCTAAACACTATATTTAGACCAAATTCACTGCCATTGAGTCAATTCCAACTCAGTTTGACCCCCATTGAGTTGCCCAAGGCTATAAATCCTGATGGTAGTAGATTGCCCCATCTACCTCCCACAGAACAACTGATGGGCTTGAACCATAGACCTTCTGGTTAACAGCCAAGTGCCTTATCTATTATACCAACGGAAGCACATAGCAATTGCTTGGTAAATTTAGCTATTATTATTATTCTCAAACAGAATGCTCCCTGGGTGATCTCAGCCTCTCGTGATGTCAGCTGCTTATCTTCCCCTATTGGCTCCTCAATTTTTCTTTCTTTCTTTTCTTTTTTAATGTTTTATCACTTAACAGCTTTATTGAGATATAACTTACATACTATACAATGGACCCATTTGTATAATTCGATGAATTTTTAGTATGTTCAACAGACTGTGTACCCATCAACACTATCGAATTTTAGAACATTTTTAACCCCGTGAAAGAAATCCCATAGCCATTAGCAGTCACACCCTATTTCCCCCCTCACATGCCCAACCCAAAACAAGACAAGTGAATCTACCTTCTCATTTCCTTACTGTATTGGGGTTTTTTCAATTATTACTATTGTGGCAAAATATGTATTTTAAAAAATTTTTGCCATTTCAATCAGTCTTAAGTGTAAAATAATCACATTTACCATGCTATGCAACTGTGTGCACTATCCATTTCCAAAACATTTTTCAAAATGTTTCCAAAAACCAAACTCACTGCCTTCAAGTTGGTTTAGATTCATAGTGACCCCCACTGGGTTTCCAAGGCCGTAAATCTTTATGGAAGCAAATTGTCCTGTAACTCCATGGAGTGGCCGGTGGGTTTAGAACTGCTGACCTTCTGGTTAGCAGCCAAATGCCTTAACTACTACATCACCAGAGCTCCTTAACAGAAACTCTCAAAAACTCTAACTCACTGCCATCAAGTCGATTCCGATTCATAGTAACCTTCTTTGGGTTTCTGAAGCAGTACATCTTTATGGAAGTAGATTGTCCAGTCTTCATTTGCAGAGTGGCTGGTGGGTTTGAACCACCAATCTTCTGGTTAGCAGTCAAATACCTCCCCACTCGCTCCTCAACCTTAATTTGCAAGCTAAGTGCCTGCTCTCTAGGTCCACAGACCAGCTTATCTGTATGTTTTGGTTACCTAGTGCCACTCTGACAGGAATATACCACAAATGGGATGGCCTTAACAACAGGAGTTTATTCTCTTACAGATTGGAGGCTTTAAATCCGAGTTCAAAGTGCCAGGCTCTAGGGGCTCTTGGGCTTCTGCTCTGCCTCCTGCTCCCAGCACACTGGAGCTAGAGGCTTTTCTTCATTCAGACAGCTGCTGGCTGCTGAGACTGACAAACCCAAGGTTGACAAGTAAAAAGGCACAGTCCTGATGTTACCAAACCACATGGCAGGCCATTAATTTAAGTCCATTAAAAGTCCCACAGTTGGCAGAGCATGGCACACTGCTGGACAATGACACAGCTACATGCAGGTTTCAAGCATGCCATAAGCTAGAGACCATTCCCAAAGCTGCTTCTTATATACGAGAAGCAGACCACATCCCTTAAGCAGCTACTTAACTGCTCCAATACATTCCACTATGGAGTTAATTACCAGTCTTTCCATGGGGAATAACTACATCCAGCTGCCCAGCCACTCAACCAGGCGCAGCCAAGTTGACACACAAATGTAACAACACACGGTGGCATCTTCACTTGATGTCCAATGAGCACCACCAACCAAATGTATCCAGAATCTTCCTTTCCAAATCAGTGACTTCCTTAGTTCTCCAGCTTTGCCCAACTCATCCTGACACTATTCTTCCCTCACTCCCCCTCCTCAGCATTGCTGCCATCCATCTCAAGCTCTTCATCCTTCAGCCCTTGCCAGACCACCAACACAGCTGACTATCCCCCAACTCTGACAAACAGACCTGGATTGGTCTTGGCCAGGTGTCAAGGGGTTGAAGACCTGGGTTGGGAATGGCTATGGGCAACAGTGCCCAGAGGTGAGAGCTCCACTAAGAGGCAGCAGCTTGGAGAGAGCTGAGTTTCCAGCCAGCCAAGTGATCCAATCATAACTCTCACTTACAGTGCACTGACTCTGGACCATCACTGTGCCAGCCTCAACTTGCATTATAAAGTGCAGCTGTCAGTTGCAGGGAGCTCATCAGGTGGAACAAGGCAGGTACAGAGTGGGCAGGCTTGAAGCAGGAGGCAGGAGTCTGACCCCCAGAGCAGTTTCTGCATCTACAGTAGGAAGTCTGCTCTTCCTTTTCATAGAGTCCCTGCTGCCTAGGGTGCAGGTGAGAACAGTGAAAGAAGTCCCCTGCAGAAATCTTTCCTTTATGGTCTCTTTCTTGGACCTCCCTGCTTCCTGGCCATTCTGTAACAAGAGTAATCTGAAAATACAAACCTGATAAATGGCTTTGTAGATTAAAGTCCTCAGAGGTCTCCAAGTGCAGTGGACCACAAGACGTCTACTCTACTCCCGGTGCCACCCTGGCCACCCATGGTTGCCATTACCTCCAGTCAACTAAAGGCCTTGTCTGTCACCCATCACACACACCAAGTTCTCTCATGCCTCCATGCCTCTGTATCTTCCCATCTCTGGCTGGAACACCCTTCTCTCCCCTCTTTTCACCAGGCTAACTCTTCTCATCCTGCAGAATTCAACTAAGCCAGAAGCCCTCCATGAGCCCACCAGTCTGGGCCAGGTGACTCCAGGTCTCTGAGCTCCTCTAGCCCTTGGGCATCCCTCCACCACCTGATCTCAGATCACCTCCCCAACTTGTTAACTATTTGTCCACCCAGTGACTCCAGAGAAGTGCACAGGGGTCACAAAGTTAAACAGGGCCAATTAATGGGGACAGGGCAAAATGGAGAGCACACATGCCAAGTCTAAGGGGTCTCAATTGTTAGCACATGAGAATGTGGAGCTCCTGATAGCAACATGGAAAAGCAGGATATTTTATAAAACTTCAAAATTGTAAAAACGCCATGTTTTTATAATTTGGATGTCTCTGAGCAGCCTCTCATTTGAAACCTCCAGTTTGCAACTTCTGGAAGCCTGGTCTCAGTAGCCATCTTCCCAGCCCCATGGGGGACAGGAAACTTCTGATTAAGGTGGTGACTGCTGTTGACATCTCCCTACTCCCTCTCTCCAGGTTCCTGGGAACCAAGAGCAGTTAGCAGGCCACTTGGCATGAGGCTTTTCTCAGTCCCCTTGCCCAAGAGGGTATGGCACCAAGACCTTCAAAACCACCATGCCTCCCTCAGTCCTTCTGAAAGTCTGACTCTACTACCCACAGAGCGAGGGGATTTTCTCACCCCCAATGTCTCTCAGCTGCACTTCAGAATCCCAAAGGACTTTTCCTCTTCCCGTTGCTCTGTCTGGGGTTACAGCTGGTGACACTCTGTCTGTTCTAATCAGGAACTTCAAGGAGAAGGTAATGTAACACTTGAACCATGGATAGTTCAAGGGTCAAGAGGTCTAGCACTATGTCTGACTTTGCAGGAACAACACGTTCAGATCACTCACTTCCTCTAGAGAAGAAGCCCCAGGCCCAGGGACCTGTGCTCCCACCCCAGGTTGTGACAGCAGGTGGACCAGCCACCCCCCTTGTCTGGAAAGGAGCCTTAGAGCAATCAGATGTTGAGAGTTGCGTGTTGCTAGGGAGCAACCGACAACAGCTGGCTGAGAAATAAGTTGTGTCCTTGGGAAAGCATGTTCCTGGCCACTAACTAAATGCTGCTGCAGCATCTCTTTCTTCAGGGAGCTATAGAAATGTGCCAAATTAATGCAGACAGGAGCAGCCAGGGAGCAGCCGGGTTCACAAGCCTGTTAAGCCTCCTCCCATCTCTGTGCAAAGGAAAGGCTCCAGGGGCAGGAATGAAATTGCTAAACCCCCCGGGGGCTGGTCAAGTAAAGAACATCCCTGGCCTCAGGTTACTCAGCTCATCCAGCCCACAAAGGGTCTACCAATTACCAGCTCTGCTGCTGGTGGTGAATTCATTGGTTAAATACATTTTTTTTTTTTAAAAAAAGAACTCCTTAAATTGTGTGTGTGTGTGTGTTAGTAATACATTTCACAGTATAAATATTGAAAAGATAAAGAGAACAAGTTGAAAAGTAAATGTCCACCTTGCCTCACTTCTGGTCCACTGTCTAGCAGTAACCATTGTTAAGAGCTCCTTCTGTATCCTTTCAAAATGTTCTGTGACTACAAACACATGTGCACCAGTGTGTCATAGGCTTGGTGTCAACCAGCACAGTAACTCATTGAGTCTCACCCCCGTCAATAGACCTCCTCCTGTACCAGACCATATAGAATCCTCAGTAACATTTATTGTCAATTTTAATCATAGAATATGTGATATAGTTGTAAATTACTTAAATGTAGTATTTCTAAGATTACATGGATATTAATGACAAAATTTTTTTTTTTTCATCTTTCTACATTGAATTACAACATTATTAGTTACAACATTACAAGTAACACAGCAGAAGCTTTTTTGGATTTTTCTCCTTTTTCTTTCCTTTAATTACTACTGCATTCTCAAAAAAGTTATTGATTCAGGTTCACAAATACTATTACCACAATATCGTAGCTAAAACACCAGAAAATTTGACAAAATCAGCAACTACAAAAACACTGGCATCAACAGAAATAACAGCGCGTGATTGTAGCGCATGTAGACAAAACCATATAATTAAAAGCATCATTGTAAATGGGTGATAATGACAGTTCTGAGCAGATTGCATTAGAAGGTTCAAAAAGTAAATTAGCATGGAGTTTTAGCCTTGTAGGTATACTGATAGATGCAATCTGGGCTTACAAAAATGTTTTTGTTGTTTTAACTACAGGGATATTTTTATCAAAAATAACAAATTTCTGCTGAAACACTGCACAAAAATTTTACAGGCAGTAATTCTGGAGTCACTCTCTCTGATGGTGTCACCTGGTGTGGTCCAAATCCCCTCGCACCCTACTAGTAATGCCACTGGTGTGCACTTATGTCTATATTGGCACCCATTTCAATACAGATTTTCAGTTTTGTTTTGTTTTGTTGGTACAAGAAATAGGGTCACAGTAAACACAGTTATTCACTTAGTATGTTGAAGAGAGCTTTCCAAATCAATCCATAGAAATCTGCTTCATTGGTTTTAAGCTGTATCAGATCCCTTTTTATGGATGTGAGGAACCATTTTAATTCTCCTGAAATCCAGATTTCTGGGTCCATAGAGTTGAGGTAACCACCCAGGCATGTGCCCTTGGGTACAAGTCTCTTGAATCCTGAGACTTGAAGAAACTGGATCCTAAATGTCACCTTTGAGTCAAATAATGGTCTAGATAAATTAATAAAATCATTTCACATTGGGCATTGTGCTTTTTTGAAGAATTCAGTCTATTTTGGGAGACAGACTCCAAGGCTCGGACTAGGAGCTATGTTTGGGGTAAACCATAAATTATTTTAATTGTTTTTCAAGACAATGCTGTCTGAAAACCCTTCCTGACCACACATTTATCAGTTCTATTCCAACCCTTTTTCCATGGCAATGTAAGTAAGATTTAGTTTAACAGTGTTTTGAGGTCTTTGGAACATTTTTGACACTCTAGTTGAAAAGCTCTGGTAGCATTGTGCCTAAGGCATTTGACTGCTAACCAGAAGGCTGGCAGTTCAAACCCCCTAGCCACTCCTCAGAAGGAAGGTTGGGCAGTCTACGTCCGTAGTGATACCACCTCAGAAACCCAAAGAGCAGTCACTATGAGTCGGGTCTGACTCGACAGTACATAACAACAACAGTCAAAATATTATCCTGAATTGCAAATCATATATTAAATAAATGTCTATCAATTTCTATTATTGGCTTAATATGATTTTTGTTTTAACAAGTGTTTCATAGTTTATTTGGCCTCTTCTCTATTGATACACACTTAACAATTTCCATTTTTTCATAATAAACAAGTTGTAACAAAATAGTCTTGTACATACATCTTATTCACAGACACATATATTTGTACTGACACCTACTTAAAGGTCAAATTTAACTGCATTAAAAGTGATGCACATTTATTAAGATGTTGTTCCCTTATCTTTCAAGAAGTCTGAATCAACTTACTCTCCCACCAACAATAGATGAGAGTGCCCCAAATCCTTGACAATCCTAGTTATCAAACTTTTAACCTTTGCTAGAGAAGGTTGGAAAGTAAATACTATTACAAGCATTTTTCATAGTCAATCATGTGTATTTATTTTTCTATGAACACCCTGCTAATGTCCTTGGCCCATTTTTTCTTTTAGGTTGTCATCTTTATATTATGTGTTATAAAAGCTTTATACTAAGGAAG
The DNA here is from genome assembly GCF_000298275.1 of Orycteropus afer afer. Lineage (NCBI taxonomy): Eukaryota > Metazoa > Chordata > Mammalia > Tubulidentata > Orycteropodidae > Orycteropus > Orycteropus afer. The sequence goes on along the minus strand of NW_006921737.1, from coordinate 1,777,040 downwards.
TTAACCATTTGATGAATGTGTTGTCATTTGACTTTATTTTGGCTTTTTTTTTTTTTTTTACCATGAATAAGTTTTTATTTTTAAGTATCAATTTTATCTTTCTTTTTCCCCCTTCTTAGAATATGTTTCTCATTGCAACTAACTACAGGGATATTTTTATTAAATATAAATATAAATAAATAAACACAAATCTAGAAGACAACACCACTTTGGTAATGATAGGTCCTTGTTGTGTCCCCCATCTTTCTCTGACCCTGGCACAGGCTGCCTGCCCCTCTCTGAACATTCATCGTTAGACCCAGACGATATCCTCCTCCAGATTTTACTATGCTGCCTTTTTAGGAAACTCAACCTTTTTCTACACAATGTTTCTCAACCTTCTAAAACTCATCCCTCCATTAGATAACCAGAAAAATCTCATGGCCCTGCAAGATTTGGGAAGGTGTGCCACAAGTATGCATCACAGTGCCATCTGCATTGCCTCATCAGATGAGTTTTTTCAAACTCTTTATAGTTTGTAATGTGAAAACTTAAGGTTTTGTTTTGTTTCTTTCATTTTCCCAATAAAAAAAATACCAACTTGTTTCTTCGAAAAACACTTTCCTCAAGATTCTCACATGACTATAATCTTATCCCTATATAAAACATTAGGCGTTCTTGGTGGCACAGTGCCTAAGACATTTGACTGCTAACCAGAAGGCTGGTGGTTCAAACCCACCAGCCACTCCTCAGAAAGAAGGTTGGGCAATCTACTTCCGTAGTGATACTGCCTCGGAAACCCAAGGAGCGGGGGTCGCTATGAGTCAGACCCAACTCAACAGCAGTGAGTTTGGTTTTTTTTTATATATACATATAAAACATTATAGAATGTTTTATACTAAGGAAGTTAGGAGCTCTGGTAGCGTAGTGCCTAAAGCACTTGACTGCTAACCAGAAGGCTGGGGGTTCAAACCCACCAGCCACTCCTCGGAAGGAAGGTTGGGCAATCTACTTCCATAGTGATACCACCTTGAAAACCCAAGGAGGGGTCACTATGAGTCTGGCCAGATTTGAGGGCATATAACAACAACAACAAGGAAGTTAACCCTTTGAAGAATGTGTTGCCATTTGACTTTGTTTTGGTATTTTTTTTACCAGGAATAAGTTTTTATATATCAATATTTTCTTTTTCTTCTTAATTAATTCCTTCTACTCTTAACTAGAATAACTTTTCAGATAACAAATTTCATTAAAAAATTTTTTAAGTAGAATGTTATTTAAATTTTTAAAAAATTACTGACTTCAAGGGAAGTGATCTACAGGCAATTTAGAGTACGATGTCCCTCCTGTAAGACAGATTTGAAACCACATAACCCTCAACAAAAATGTTTAAAGACGAGGGCAAAGAGACTGAGTTTGAAAGTTAGCATTCTTTTACCTCTTTGTTCCCCTGTTCTTTATAATACTCTCATCTCTCTTTTTTGTTGCTCCCAACAATTAATTAAAACAAAAAAAAGTCTCTTCTTCGAATCCTGCAAAGTGTATTCCTAAATTGGGAAGAGCTTGGATGATCTTTGGTCTCATGGAGGAAGAATGGGCTGGGTTAGGAGGAGCTGCTGGTTGAGAAGTCAGCATGATGCCTGGGCCCCTACCTTTGCTCCTTAAGAGCTAATGTGTGCTACATGGAGGCAGCACTCTGAGACTATGCTCCTCCTACACTGTAAATGCTCCCTGCAGGAAATGGAACTTCAGCATCAAAGAGCTAATGAAACATTATATGTAGGAGCAGGGGGTTTCCACAAAGAAGCAAACACACTGTTCTTTCTTCCAAACTCCACTCACAGACTAGCTAGCGAGTAGCTTTATTGGTGATGGGATAGGTAAAGCAGAGAGAGGGAAGGTACTTCTTGTTTCAAAGTTAGGCAGAAATATTTCGAAACATTACCAGACTAGAAACTCAAAGATTAGGGCTCTGACTTACGTGTTCTTTTATTCCTAGCTCCTGGCACTTAGGAGGTCCTCAATAAATGCTTAATAAATAGATAACAAATAAGCCAATAAACACACTAGTCTTCAGAAGGTGAAAAAAAAGTGGGGTGTATAATCAATCTTTAATAAAAGATTATCTTTGTTGGGTTATCCTCCTACAAAGGAGGCGGCAGATAGATAAACAAGCACAAAAATATCAGAATTCCCTACTCTTGGTTTTGTTGTTGTTGTTGTTATTTGCCGTTGAGTCGCCCCCGACTCACAGCGACCCCTCCTTGGGTTTCCGAGGCAGTATCACTACGAAAGTAGCTCATGGTTTTAGAAATCAGTAAAATACCGATGCAGACCTAAGTGAATTCAGAGTTGCATGAATTCTGACGCAGGATGGATGAAAATTTTACCTGCCAGTAATTAGTATTGTCATTTTGGACAAATTGCTTAATCTCTGAGTCTAGTTTCCTTTTTCTATAAAATGGGGATAATAGTGCATTTCTCAAATCAAAGATGCCATATTGTGAAACACACCATTATTTACATATGTGTTAGTTATGTATTTCTACCTAATACATTTCCCCAAAAAAATTAGTGGCTTAAAACAACAAACATTCAGTAGTTCACACAAATTCTGAGAATCAAAAATCTAGGAGTGACTTAGCTGGGTGGTTCTGGCTCAGGGTTTCTCATGAGGTTACTGTCTAACTGCCAGTTGGGGCTGCAGTCATCTTTTGAAGGCTTGACTGAGGCTAGAATATTCACTTCCAAGGTGGTACATTTACATGGCTATTGGGAGGAGACCTCAGTTTCTCACCATCTGGGCCTCTCCAGATGGCTGCTTAGGTGTCTTCATGACATAGCAGCTGATTTCCTCCAGAGTGAGTGGTAGAGAAAGATAAAGTATCTTTTATAAAAATCTTTTATAAAGTAGCAGTATCTTTTGTAACCTTGCCTTCTGCCACATTCTTTTGCTCATACAGATCAATTCTGATACAATGTGACAAGGGCTTCCACAAGGATCTGAGTATGCAGAGGTGGGATCATTGGCAGCCACCTTGAAGATTGACTACCGTGATGTGTCACTAAGAAAAAAGAGCCTAGGCAATTTAACTATGACAATGCTTTCTTATTACTTGGAGTTATTTTATACTTATGTGAGAAGTGCCTCAGGACTTTTTTAGACTTAAAGATGGTGAAGAACACTCTGTTTCATCAGCATTTCTTATTTGACTTAAACTCTAGTTTTATTTATTTTTTTCCTATATTGAATCACACATCTCTGGAAGTTAATCAGCTTCTGTTCAAAGTCAGCAGGAATTTTCTGACAAATTGATGCCTTAAAGACTAGTTCTGTGCTTGCATGAATTGGTCACATTAGGCCTCTTACTGCCTTTCCCATTTATTCCAAGGAATGTGATGATTTCTCCTTCAATCGCCTTATTTGGTGTTTGACAGGCCATCCTTTTGCAAGAATCTCAGCAGGTCAGTAAAACTTCATCTACTACTAGGCATCTTTCTTTTTTAGTTCCGAAAAGCACATAGTTGCTGCTTTAAAAAAAAAAAAAAAAAGTGGCCTCATGTTCATTCCTCAAATACTTCACTAATATCAAAATTAACCCTTTATTGCTCTGATTCTATGTCTTTATGAATACAAAATAACCTTTATTATAACACAGAATAATAGTATGATCTTTTTGAAGGCATTTTAAACAGCATTAGCATTCACCACGTGGTAACAAGGCACATCATTCAATAGAAATGATGACCACTGAAGAGCATGCTCAGTTTGCAGGGTGACGGCAGCAGCAACATCATTCATTATCTGCTGCCTGCCTGGCTGATATCAATAAGATGCATTCCACTTTGAAAAATGCATCCCAGGCTTGATGAAATGAGGTAAATACTTTCCTACATAAGAGGTATATATACCTTCCTGTAAAAGCTTAAAGAGCTGTGGTGGCACTGTGGTTAAAGTATTGGGCTGCTAATCAAAAGTTTGGCAGTTCAAATTAGAGAGATGCAAATCAAAATAATGAGATACCATCTTGCCCCAGCACTAGTAGCAAAGTTCAACAAGATAGAAAATAACAAATGCTGGCAAAGATGTGGAGAGATTGGGACTCTCATACATTGCTGGTGGGACTGTCCAACGATACAACCACTGTGGAAAGCAGTATGACAATTTCTTAAAAAGTTGGAATTAGAAATAACATTTGATCCAGCAATCCCATTACTAGGTATATATCTAAAGAACTAAGAGCCAGGACAACAACAGATATATGCCCACCATGTTCATCACAGCACTATTTACAATAGCAAAAAGATGGAAACAACCTAGGTGTCCATCGACAGAAGAATGCATAACCGAACTATGGTACATACAAACAATGGAATACTATGCAACACTGAAAAATAATGTGTTGTTGTTGTTGTTATGTGCCGTCAAGTCAGCCCTGACTCATAGTGACACCTCCTTGGGTTTCCGAGGCAGTTATCACTACGAAAGTAGGATTGCCCAAGCTTCCTTCCAAGGAGTGGCTGATGGGTTTGAACTGCCAGCCATCTGGTGAGCAGTCAAGTGCTTTAGCCACTATGCTAAAACACCACATAACGTGGATGAAGTTGGAAGATACCACGCTGAGTGAAATAAGTCAATCACAGAAGGACAAATATTGTATTAGCTCATTATTGTAAAAAGTCAAGGAAAGGTTTATATATGGAAGGAAACTTTGTTGTTTACCAGGCTAGGAAGGGAGGGGAGGAAACACTGCAAAATAAAAATAAAAAAGAAAGGTTGGCCATTCAAACCCACTAGCTACTCCACGGGAGAAAGATGAGGCAGTCTCCTTCCATAAAGATTTACAGCTTTGGAAACACTATGGGACAGTTCTACTCTGTTCTATAGGGTCACTAGGAGTTGGAACTGACTCAATGGCAGTGAGTTTTTGGTTTTATATAAGCTTACTATAGTAAGCTCTTAATAAATATTAACAATCAACAACAGTAACACACTCTCAGCAAACAAAGTTCCCTTTATTCAATGTCCTTGGCTGCAAAGAGGGTTAGGGATTGTGATAGCTAAGGTTGTGTGTCAACTTGGCTGGACCATGATTCTAAGTGATTTAAGCAGTTGTGATGTAGTCTTCCCTCATGATGAGATCTGATATAGATGTAATCACTTCTAGGATGAGATACGCTATGAGGAGCCAATCAATTGAAACAGTTTCCTCAGGAGTGTGGACTGACTCCAATACATATGTGAACATCCTGGGAAAATTCTCTAGCCTTCTGCTGGATCTTGATTCTGAATCTAATTCATCATCTCCAGTTCTTGGAACTGACCAGTGGCCTGCCTGCTATATTGCTTGCCAATCTTGGGATTGTTGCTTTCCAGCCTGTGAGCCGACATCTGCCATTTTACCTGTGGATCTTGGTTTCATCATCTACCCAAGCCAGCAGCCTACTACACTGTCTGCTGATCTTGAGTTTGTCAGGCCCTACAGCTTTGTGTGACAGGAAAAGCCTCCAGCTTGACATTTGATCCACCAACTTGAGACTTGCCAGCCTCTACAACTGTGTGAGCCATTTCCCTTGGATAAATTTCTCTATGTATGTATATGTATATTAAAAAAAAAAAAAAA
>NW_006921737.1:1768007-1770787 GCF_000298275.1 Orycteropus afer afer | reverse complement strand
ACTGCTATATGGAAAGTGAATTTGCTCTGTAAATCTTCACCCAAATCACAATTAAAAAGGAAAAAAAAAACACCTCACTGTCGTCAAGTCAGTTCCGACTCACAGTGAGCCCTCCTTGGGTTTCTGAGGTGGTATCACTACATAAGTAGATTGCCCAATCTTCCTTCCAAGGAGTGGCTGATGGGTTTGAACCGCCAGCCTCCTGGTTAGCAGTCAAGTGCCTTAGGCACTATGCCACGAGAACTCCTTGTATAAGTATGTATATGTGTATATGTGTGTGTGTGTGTGCGCACGCGTGTGCGCGTGTATAAACATTCACTGGTTTTGCTGCTCCAAAGAACCCAGCCTATGATGGGGACTGAGGCTTTGGCAGTAGAATGGCACCATCTTAGATGTCACAGGCCTCCTATGGCAGGCCACGGACTGAGCCTTGAGAATGGTCTTGGTCACCAGGGAATGAAAAGATCCTACCAGGACTAGATATAGCCTCTGCAACACTGAAGAGGCAGAAGTGCCTAAGGCACAAAACAAGAGATAGAGAAAGAAAAAGGAGAAAGCAGCTAGCATTTACTGAGCAATTATTATGGTAGGTGCTTTAATTAACTCCTATTTAGTGTTCACATCAACCCTGCAAAGTAGGTATTACACCCATTTTACAGAAGAGAAACTGAGACTCTGAAGTTCTAAGTATCATACTCAGAGTTACACAACTAGTAGGGGATTTGAACCAGGCTTGCCATGAATCCTGAGCTGTTCCCATAATTCTATCAGGGCACTGTGGCCAAAGAATCCAAGTCCTACTTACTATGTATCTCTCTGCCTTCTGTTATTTTAGCCTCTGATAATCAAACGTGTGATGGAGAAAGCCTTCAGAATTCTTTTTCTTAAATACCAGCTATAAAGAATATACCTCGAGCAGATTAATGTAAACAAAATTGCCTGCTGGAACATCAAAACCATTTAATATGCTCAATTGCTTTCAAAGCACACATTGCAGACAACTCTTACGCTGATTACCAATAATTAGAATCTACTCATTAAGGAAAGTCCCTCAGGGCTTCTACAAAGCCCTGAAACAAAAGGTTTAGGAATAGTAGGGACTTCAGGAGACATGTCTTTCAGATAGAAATCTTCCTTGTACTTGTCTCCTCTTCTCCCTGCTCTTCAGTGAGCTGGCATGTCAACAATCAATGTGAAGCTACTCTGGACCTTTGAGAAAAAGGTTCTATTTAAATATAGCAAAAGCTCTTGCATTCAGAGCCCTTACAGAGAAGGGCAGTGTAAAAGAGTGAAAAACCTAAATTAGATAATTTTTAAAAGAACGGTAGCTTCATTATTAAAAACAGCAGCAGGTTCGACTCATAGCGACCCTTCCTTGGGTTTCTGAGGCAGTATGACTGCGGAAGTAGATTGCCCAACCTTCCTTCCGATGAGTGGCTGGTGGGTTTGAACTGCCAGCCTTCTGGTTAGCAGGATATATATAAAATCTTTTTTTTTTTTTTTATTGTGATTTGGGTGAAAATTTACAGAGCAAATTCACTTTACATACAGCATTTCACATATACTTTGTCTCATGACATTGACTACAATTTAGCACAATGCAACAGCTCCCCTCCCACTTCCTTCTGACAGTTACCTCTTCCCTGTGTCCATCTCTCCATGAACTCCCACTCCCTGAGCTGTCTCCCTGTGCATAAACAGCCCTTCTTTCTCCCATGATTGTTCTCTCCACGGAGTGTATCTACCTCAGGTAAATGTTCAACTCATATGCCTGTCTTTTGTTTGGCTGGAAACCACAGGTGTGGGCTCAATTCCAAACCTGAAGGGCAGCTAGGGGCCATAGTCTCAGTGGTTCCACCAGGCTCTATCAGACCAGCAAACCTGGTCCCTCTTTTTTTTTCCCCCAATTATTTTGAGTTTTGTCCCACATTGTTCTCCCTCTCTATCCAGGATCTCCTACATAGATCCCCCTCCACGTGGTTGTCAGTGGTAGCTAGGCACCATCTAGTTCTGGTTTCATAGTCATATAGGCTGCAGATCACATGTATACCAGTCGCTAGGACTAATTCTTTCCATGAATCTTTGGTTTTCTTCATTCTTCTTTGCTCTGGACAAGGAGAGACCCATTGTTGAATCTAGATGGCTGCTTGGAAGCTTTTAAGATCACAGTCACTACTCACCAGGAGGTGGGAGGTGGAACAATGTTTTCTGTAGTATGTTATGCCTGTTGAGCTTGATGTCCCCTGTGACTATGGTCCCAAGCCCACACGTTCAACTACTCGGTCGCTCTGGCTAGCTGCCTGTGGCCAAGAAGCAACTACAACCTTGTCCCTTATCAGCTTTATTATACACCTGGGAATTCAGATCATACAAATACACTTATAGGACCATTGTCTGCCAACCCTATATATGGTCTTGGGTACATTCCTCTCTTCATAGACACACCTAATAGTTCAACCTGTCGACTCACCTATCCACCTGTATACTCGTGTTTGCCTTCACTGACAATGCAGTACTGTATGTGCAAAACGGTTCATCTTTGTTGTCTGTACTTCCCATGTACCTCTCTATATCTTCCTCTTCCTCAATGCCACCATGTTGATCACTTCAACCAAATCAATACTTATCTCTACCTATCTAACAGTGTCCCCTCCCCTCCCCTCCCACCCCTGGTAACCAACAAAGAAAATTTCCTTCCATATAAAAACATTTCCTTGACTTTTACAATAACAGACTAATACAATACTTGCCCTTCTGTGATTGACCTATTTCACTCAGCA
>NW_006921737.1:1763985-1765272 GCF_000298275.1 Orycteropus afer afer | reverse complement strand
ATAGCATTATGATCTGAGAAAATGTTTTGCAGTATTTCAATGTTTTTAAATTTATTAAGGCTTGCTTTATGGCCTAACATATGGTCTACCATGGAAAATATTCCATGTGCACTAGAAAAGAATGTACATTGTGCTGCTGTTGGGTGAAGTGCTCTGTAGATGTCTATAAGGTCAAGTTGGTGGATTGTACTGTTTAGCTCTTCTGTATCCTTGTTGAGTTTTTTTCCAGTTCTATTTTTCATTGAAAGTGGTATATTAAAGTCTCCCACTATGACTGTGGAGTCATCTATTTGGCTTTTCAACTCTTTTAAAAAGTCTGATTTATGCATTTTGGGGCTCTTTCGTTGGGTCCATAGATATTTATTATAGTTATCTTCATGTCCAATTGATCCTTTGATCATTTTATATTGTCCTTCCTTGTCTCGTATGGTGGTTTTTGTTTTAAAAGTCAATTTGATCAGAAATTAATATTGCCACTCCTGCTCTTTTATGGTTGCCATTTGCTTATCTTTTTCCAACCTTTGATTTTTAGTCTATTTTTGTCTTTATCTCTAAGGTGTGTCTCTTGTAGGCAGCATATTGATGAGTTTTGTTTTTTCTTATCCAATCTGCAATTCTCCATCTCTTGAGTAGTGCATTTAATCAATTTATTAAACATTTATTATTATTTCAATTTATTATTCAGTTTATTATTCAGTGTAATTATTGACAAGTATGAATTGGTTGCTGTCATTTTGTTATGTGTTTTTTATGGTGTCCCTGATTTACTTGTTTCATATTATTTTCTGTGCTGAGCTCATTATATTTATAAATCATGTTATCATTTCCTTTGTTGCTACTGTTTTAGTATTTGCTGATTATTTGTGCTTGTCCTCCTTTTTATTATGATGTGAAGGTTTATCATTTTTCTTTGAGGTTACCCTGTGATTTATAATTTTCTCCCTGAGATCAGAACAGTCCATTCTATCTTGCAACTCTCTTGACTTCCTCACCACTTAGAAATTCTGTAACTACACGGTATTTTTCCTCTTTTTGGTTTGTAATTGTCCTCACTTGAAAATTGATGTCTCTTGTTCCCTGTTTACAATCTTGTAAATTTATTTTGCTTTGGGGTTTCTGGGTTATGTCATCTTGTGTATTAATGGTCGGTTGTTATTTGCTATTTTTGGTTCTTTGTTCAAAGGACTCCCTTTAGTATCTCTTGTAAGGTTGCTCTGGTTTTAACAAATTCCCTTAGTTTCTGCTTATCTGGAAATCTCCTACTTTCACCATCATTTTTGAGGGACA
>NW_006921737.1:1735384-1763593 GCF_000298275.1 Orycteropus afer afer | reverse complement strand
ATGAACCTTAAGCTCTCTTCATTTTGTTTTGATCTCTTTTCTGATTGATCCCTTTCCAAAGAAATATTCAGGTATTTTTCTTCAATCTCATTAATTCTGTCTTCCATTGCATCAATTCTAGTCCTTTGACCTTCTAATGTGTTATCTATTTCTGACAATTTAGTATTACACATCTGAATTTATATCTGTATATTTAGAATCATTTCTAATTTTTCATTGATTTTGTCATTTTGTTCTTGTATTTTCTTCCAAAATTCTTCTAGGCTTTTGTCTGTGTTTTCCTTGGTCTGTCTCTCAATTCTTTGAAGATACCTAAATATAATTCTTTTGAATTCCTTATCACAGAGTTCCAATGCTGCTTCTTCCTCGGGGATGTGTTCTGGGTCTGTATCCTGCTCCCTTTTTTCCACCACTTTATCTTGCGTCTTTGTGTGGACTGTGATGGTCTATTGTCTCTGAGCCATCATGGCATTGTTGTATTTAGATCTCTGTTAACTCTTTGTGAAGAGCAGCCACAGGTGAGTCAGGCTCTTCTTTGTAATTATTTACCATAGGCCTATTGGTGGAGAAGGAAGTGGTGGCTCTCACTCAGTAAGTGAAGCCGGAGGTGTGTGTGTAGTTGTGCTATATGGGGACTGTTGCTGTCTTCCATTCAGTTAGACAAAAGTAACAATTGAATAACCATCAAAAAAGTAAAAGCACATGGACAAAAATTACATCATGTAGTCACATAGAAACAGTAACCAAAAAAAGAAAAAAGGGAAAAAGAAGAAAAACAACATCCTGAAATATCTGGGGAGAGGGCAAAAAGAAAAAAAAAAAAAGGTAGAGAAAGGTAGAGAAGGAGAATAATTAAGAAAAACATGGGGAAAATGCAAAAAGAAAAACAAGGGACAGGGTTAACCATGAGAAAGAAAAAAACTGCAACCAGGATCTGGGAAAAGAAAAAAAAGCTGAAAACTAGCACCTGGGAGGGGAAGAATAAAGTATTGTAAAAAGGACAAAAGTAATAATAATAATGATAGTAGTAGCTTTAAAACAGACAAAAACAAACAAACTAAAACACAGAAAAAAAACAAAAATAAATAAATCAGGGCAGGGCACCCAGACTCCATCTGAGCACAATGACTGGGATGGAATTCCTGCTGGCCCAGAATGTGGGTGGGAGTGAGGGATGGCTCCGTTCACCAAGAGAGTGTGGAGTATAAGAGTAACAAGGGGAATGTCGCACCTTTCCAGTCATCTAGGTCTGGAATGTCCTTGGGGTTCCTGGCAAGTGGAGCCTGTTCTTAAGTCCCTGGAATCTGGGAGAACGCTGTTGCTTTAAATATCCAAAACGGTCAAGCCATTTGTAAATATTCAAAATGGCTGCACCCTCCAGACCAGCAAAAGTCCACAGCTCAGCCCACTTTCCTCTCCGCTGCTTCCCCTTTCATTCCCCATCCACCAGAGCAGTCCTCTGTGAAGTCCCTGACTAGCAGGACCGATTTTAGGTTAATTCTTAGGGCCTACCACGAATCGGCAATATCCAAGCTGTCTGTGCTGTCAGGATCGCTGCCAGACCACAGCTCCGTATGTCTCCTTTTTTGGTGTTTTCATGCAAATTCTTCTGCTAGTTGGAGTTTAGTCCACTTTTATATCCTTCCTTTCAAAGCTCAGGGGTCCAGGATTATCTTATATATCTGTGTTAATTGGTTTCCCTTTTGTTTGTTGAAGAGGGTCTGTGCAGTCTTTCTGCCTATTCTGCCATCTTACTGGAACTCTATATATAATCTTAACAGGAGTTGAGAACTTAATAAGACTTAATGTCTTAGTTATCTAGTGCTACTATAACCAAGTGGGTGGCTTAAACAAACAGAAACTTATTTCCTCACAGTTTAGGACACTAAAAGTCTGAATTCAGAACTTCAGCTCTAGAGGAAGGCTCTCTCTGTTGGCTCTAGGGGAATATCCTTGTCTCTTTTCATCTTTGGTTCATGGGTTCCTTGGTGGTCTTCATGTGGCCTGGCATTTATTTTCTTCCATCTTCCCTGCTTAATTTGCTCTTTTTATACCTTTAGAGATTGATTTAAGACATACCCCACATTAATACTGCCTCATTAACATAAAGAAAACCCATTCCCAAATCAGATTATAACCACAGGTATAGGGGTTAGGATTAACATATTTTAGGAGAGACACAATTCAATCTATATAACATGGGCCATGTACTGAATGGGAGCTCTGGTGGCATAATGCCTAAGGCATTTGACTGCTAATCAGAAGGCTGACGGTTCAAACCCACCAGCCACTCCTTGGAAGGAAGATTGGGCAATCTACTGCTGTACAGATACTGCCTCAGAAACCCAAGGAGGGGTTACTGTGAGTTGGAAAGGACTCAAAGCAGTTAGTTTGGTCTGGTTTTGGTATGCACTGAATGAGCTGTTTTATATTCCATTTTAGTTAAAACCTGTTAGTTACAAGAAATACCCATCCAGTTCAGGCATGGCTGCTGGGGGTGGGATGGCGGGGTGGGGTGGGGGTGGGGTGTACAGGAGAACTAGGAATCTTACAGAAATCCAAGAATAGGAACCATAGCATTACTAGCCTCATGGAAATTGGAACTGGACCTAAGAGGGTACCCATCCAACAGGAATGTCATGAATCTTTTCACTGGGAACCTACTTTTCTCTTTGAATCTATTACATTTGTTTTCAATGGCAAGAAACAGAAAACCGAACTAAAAGTGGCTTAAACAATAAGGAAATTTACTGTCTCACAGAACTGGAGGTCCAGATGTAGGATGGGTTTCAAGGTTGTGCGATCTAGTCAATCGACCACATCATCCCCTTCATTCTGCCATCCAGGTCAGCTTCATCCAAAGGTTGATTCTTTTCGAGTACAATGATAGTGTGTTGGATAGTGAAAATGTGGGTGACATGTTTCCTTGTTGCCATTTGCAAGAAAAAAAGTTTCTCAGAAGCCCCAGAAACCTTCTCCTCACTGTATCACTGGCCTGAGTTATATCACATGACATTCCTCAACTAACTCCTTATGTTGACTGCCTTTGGCCTAGGATCCTGTTCTATTCACTAGCAAGAGGTATGGGACTATCATGATTGGTTTAGACTGCTCAGGGCATACCCCTCAAGTGAAGCAGAAAAGTGGAGGAGGGTGTATGTGGTGTGGGGGAGGGAAATTAAGGCTAACCCCTAAAGTTTCAGCTCAAGTAAATGGGTAGTAGATACTGCAGCCATATAGAAAATCTTGGAGAAACAGGTTGCAGGTGAAAGTGGGAATCAAGAATGTTGTTTTGGACATACTAGTTTTGAATGTCTATTAGCTATCCAAGTGAAAATGCCAGCAGGGCACTGGACGTAAGAATATGGAGCTCAAGGAAGAGGTCAGGGCTGGAGTTGCAAATTTGGGAGTCATCTGCATATAACTAGAATTTAAAACAATAGGAATAAATGAAATGAAGTAAAGAAAAGAGTACATAGGCAAAAAGAAGTGAGACTCCAAGGCTACATAGATGGACTGGCCTGTGTGTTATAGAAGCAGAAATATCTCATTCACTGTTAACAGGAAGAAAAGTAGAGTAGAGATACAAGTTATGTGGCTGATATGGTAAATGTAGGTAAGAAAGCTCCCATCTGATTGTTTCCATTTTTTCCATGAAGTAGGTGGCAAGGTCATCAGCTGAGAAATGGAAGAAGAGGTTTAAAGAGAAAGATGAAGGTGTAAAATAGTAATTTTGGAGAGTAGGAAAATAAACAAGGAGTGCTGGTGGCACAGTGGTTAAGTGTTTGGCTGCTAATCAAAAGATCAGTGGTTCAAACCTACCAACTGCTCTGTGGGAAAAAGATGTGGCAGCCTGCTTCTGTAAAGATTTCAACCTTGGAAACCCTATGGGGCAGTTCTACTTTGTGCTGTAGGGTATTATACTATGGCAGTTGTAATTCAACTCAATGGCAATGGGTTTGGGGTTTTTTTGGTTTAGGAAAATAAGCATGTAAGAAAAGTATATTGGAATTTCTTGGCAGTCAGGAGTAGTTATTTTAGGTTTGTGGTCATGAATTTAAGAACAGGTATGGCTTTTCTGTAGCAATACTCAGGTATTCATACACACATGAACAGGATTGGGGTATTTCTAAATTAGCATGAAAAAGGCACAGTGGCAATAAGTTAAGAGTAATTGCAAGTGTTAGATTGTGATTGTAGTGTTAGACCATATAACCTAGGCTGGATACAGAAAAAGGAAAGGACCTGTGGAGAGATGACAGCTAGGAAAGAGGCTAGTGTGCCAGTGACAGTCCTCTGCCCACCAACATCCATTCTCCCTTCTTCTGACAAAAGTACCTGGCACATGGCTGGCCAGCCAAACTATCTTTTCCAGCCTCTCTTACTTATTATATATTGCCATGTGATTAAGAGCTCTTCTTTGGAAATGTGTTAGTGATGTACACCACCAGAGGACAGGGGCCTTAAGTGAGCCTCCTTCACACTCCCTTGCCAGCTCAATTCTGGACGGTGCTACAGGGATAGCAGAACAGATGGAAAGGCTGCAGGTCCTTGAAGGGCTATGTGTGGCAGAACCACTCACTGACTTTGGACATCTACCCTGTGCTATTATCAAGAGAGAGAAAACAAAACTTCTGTTTTGAGTCACTGCATTGTAGAGTCTTTCAGTTATAGCAGTTTAACTTTACCCTAATCAAACCAGGTTGGAAGAGTGGGTTGGAGTCTTGTGTGTAGTTGGGGTACTAAAGTGAGTATGAGGAAGGGCTACAAGGTAGAGGTCAGAATGGGGTATATGAAATGGAGACATTGGAGATGGGACACTTAGAAGGGATGAAAAGATTTAAACCACGACCAAGGGAATGTGAGACTAAGGGAGAGAGAATTACCAACTAAGCCTCAGAAAGACTAGAAAATCTTCTCAGAACCACACAGTTCATGAGCAGGAAGAGCCAGGATTCACCTAGGTCTGAGCAACTTCACACTCTTTCCATTATGCCAAATCTATAGGTACCATCAAGCAACATATTTGAAAGAAGAAAGGTAAAGTACTTCTACTAAAAAGGTAGGGTCTGCCTCACAAACTCGGGGCTGAAAAAATTTCTCCTGGGGTTAATTAGTAGCATATTAGTAGAATACAAAATCGACCAAGCTATGGGGTCCTGTATTCTTCATGACCACCACTCATCAGTCACTTTATCCTGCTTTGGGGGCTTGTGTGTTGCTGTGATGGTGGAAGCTATGCCACTGGTATTCAAGTACTAGCAGGTTCACCCATGGTGTAGGTTTCAGTGGAGCTTCCATACTGAGACAGACTAGGAAGAAGGATCTGGCTATCTACTTCTAAGAAAACTGGCCAGTGAAAACCTTAGGAAAAGCAATGGAACACTGTCTGATACAGTACCAGAAGATGAGCCCGGCAGATTGGAAGGCACTCATAATACGACTGGGGAAGATCAGGATCTTCAAAGTAGAGTCAACCTTAATGACATGGATGAAATAAGCTTTCGGGGCCTTCATTTGCTGATGTGGCACAACTCAAAATGAGAAGAAACAGCTGCAAACATCCATTAGGAGTCAGAACATGGAATGCACGAAGTATGAATCTAGGAAAACTGGAAGTCATCAAAAATGGAATGGAATGCATAAGCATCAATATTCTAGGCATTAGTGAGCTGAAATGGACTGGTACTGGCCATTTTGAATCAGATAAACATATGGTCTACTATGCTGGGAATGTAAGATTGAAGCAGAATGGTGTCTCATTCCTTGGCAAAAAGAACATTTCAATATCTATCCTGAAGTACAACACTATCAGTGATAGGATGATATTCATATGCCTACCAGGAAGACCAGTAATATGACTATTGTTCTCAAATTTACACACCAACCATTATTACCAAAGATGAAGAAATTGATGATTTTTACTAACTTCTGCAGTCTGAAATTGATCAAATATGTAATCAATACACATTGATACTTATCGGTGATTGGAATGTGAAAGTTGGACAACATGGCCTTGGTGAGAGAAATGATGCCAAAGAGCCCATGACAGAATTTTAAGACCAACAACCTATTCATTTGGAAATACCATTTTTCAACAACATAAATGGCAACATATATGTGGACCTCTCCAGATGGAATACACAGGAATCAAATCAACTACATCTGTGGAAATAGACAATAGAGAAGTTCAGTATCATCAGTCAGAGCAAGGCCCAGGGCTGACTACAGAACAGACCATCAGTTGGTCATATGCAAGTTCATGTTGAAGCTGAAGAAAATTAAAACAAGTCCACGAAAGCCAAAGTATGGCCTTGAGTATATCCCACCTGAATTTAGAGACCATCTCAAGAATACATTTGACACATCGAACACCAGTGGACGAAGACCAGACGAACTGTAGGATGGTATCAAGGACATCATACATGAAGAAAACAAAAGATCATTAAAAAGGAAAGAAAGAAAAGACTTAAATGAATGTCAGAAGAGACTCTGAAATTTGCTCTTAAACACACAGTAGCTAAGGTGAACAGATAAAGTAAAAGAGCTGAACAAAAGATTTCAAAGAAATTGAAGTTGGATTCAGAAGAGGATGTGGAATGAGGGATACCACTGCTGAACCTTCACTGAAAATAGAGAATACCACAAAGATGTTTATCTATGTTCTACTGACTATGCAAAGCCATTCAACAGTGTGGATCATAACAAATTATGGATAACACGGCAAAGAAAGGGAACTCCAGAACAAATAATCCTGAACATAGACCAAGAGGCAGTCGCTCAAACAATGGGGGAATACCATGTGGTTTAAAATCAGGAATGGTGTGTGCCAGGGTATCATTTCATCATACTTACACAATCTCTATGCTGAGCGAATAATCTGAGAAGCTAGACTATATGAAGAACACCACAGCATTGGGACTGGAGGAAGACTGGTTAACAACCTGCTAACTGCACATGAAACAACCTTGCTTGCTGAAAAGTGAGAAGGACTTGAAGCACTTACTAATGAATATCAAAGACTACCATCTTCAGTATAGATTATATCTCATCATAAAGGAAACAAAAATCTTCACAAATGGACCAGTAAGTAACATCATGATAAATGAAGAAAAGATTGACATTGTCAAGGATTTCATTTTACTTGCAACCACAATCAATGCCCATGGAAGCAGCAGTCAAGAAATCAAACAATGCATTGCATTGGGCAAATGTGCTGCAAAGGACCTCTTTAAAGTATCAAAAAGCAAAGATGTCACTTTGAGGACTAAGGTGCACCTGACCCAAGCCATGGTATTTTCAATTGCCTCATATGCATATAAAATATGAGCAATGATTAAGGAAGATTGAAGAATTAATGTCTTTGAGTTATACTGTTATTAAAGAATACTGAATATACCATGGACTGCCAGAAGAATGAATTTTTCTTGGAAGGACAGCCAGAATGCTCCTTAGAAGCAAGGATGACGAGACTTCATCTCACATACTTTGGACATGTTATCCGGAGGGACCAGTTCCTGAAGAAGAACATCATGCTTAGTAAAGCAGAGGGTCAGCAAAAAAAAAAAAAAAAAAATGAAAACCCTTGAGATAGACTGACACAGAGGGTGCAACAATGGGCTCAAACATACCAATGATTATAAGGATGGTGCAGAACTGGATAGTTTTTCATTTGTTGTACACAGAGTCACTAGGAGTTGGAAATGACTTGACAGCACCTCACAACAACGTTCTTCATGACCTAAAATACAGGAGACTGCTCAGTATTTCATCCCTCCAAATGTTCAGTGACATGGTTCAGGCTCTCTCATTCTCCTCTGGATTACAATAGACTTCTCTGGCCTTTATTTATTCCTTCCAAACCATCATCCAAAATGCTGGAAGTTATCTTTGTGAAATTCCTAGCATCATGCACAAGGCCTCTCTTCACAATAGCCTCTCAGCTTACCAGCTCAGCCACAATGCCCCAGCCCCCTTGCAGCTTCTGTTCTCACCATATTAGATTATCTGCCATCCAACAACCTTGACAGTTCCCTTCATGCTCCTATGCCTTTGCACATGCTGAGCCTCTCCTTGAAATGCCCTCCAACCTGGTCCACATGACATGCTCCTAGTTATCCAGTTCCAATGCCATTTCCCTAACACATCTTTCCTCTCTGCCTCCCCTCAATCCTCCTAAACTATGCTGCAAAGGTATCACAGCTTTTATTGTTTTTAATATAATTTTTCCTATTTTGCTCCTCATCCTTAGTACTTTAATACAGTGTTATCTAGTGCTGCCATAACAGAGATACCATAATTAGAAGGCTTTAAAAAACAGAAATTTATTCTGTCATCATTTAGGCTAGAAGTCTGAATTCAGAGCTCTGGCTCTAGGAGAAGGCTTTCTGTCAGCTCTGGAAGATCCTTGTCTCCTTTCAGTGTCTGTGGGCCTGGCATTCCTTGGAGATCTCCACATGTCTTGGCATCAATCTTCTCCTGGGTCTAGAAGGTTCTCAATACAGGAAACCCAGGCCCAAAGGACTCCACTCCCAGCTCTTCTTTCTTGGTAGTGGTAGGTCTCTCTTTCTCTGCTTGTTTAATCTCTGTTTTTATCTCAAAGGAGATTGACTCAAGATACAACCTAATCCTATGGATTGCATCCTACCTCATTAACATCATACAGGTTAGGATTTACAATACATAGGATAATTATATCAGACCACAAAATGGAGTATAATTACATCGAATCACAAAATGGAAGATAATTATATAATACTGAGAATCATAGCCTAGCCAAGTTGTCAATTATTCTGGGGGGACATAATTCAATCCATAACACACAGTGTCTACCTAACTCAGAAGGTGCTCAAATTCTACACGTTGACTGCTAAACGAGCATTAATTTAGATGTTGAGAATTATGAAATGAACAGAACTATTATTGATGGGGCTCAGTATCTCATATCCCACTTCCTAAGGTCCCAAAGGACTCAGTCTGGATGGTAAAGGGAATTTAAAATCCAGCTATTTGCACCCATGGCCCTATTCACAGCCTCCTGGACCCCAAGATTTCAAAGCTACTTCCAAATCAAAGGTCACAAAAGACATTTACTATCTGCATGGTAGATACATTACAAAGAAGAAACAGAAACAGTCTAATAAGCTCTCTGGAGACCAGTGGAGAATATGACAGAAAGATGCAGGCTGGGGGATGGCAGATGTTTGTAGGATAGCTGTGATGGCTCAGCCACCCAGGAACAGCTAGCATAATCTCTTTAGGGACACCTGGAGCTTGCCAGCTCCCATCACCCAAATTACTGTTCGTGCTATACAGTATTTGTTTCTGCTATGGCCAAAGAGAGCTGCTCACTCTTCCACCTGCACAGCACAGATGGCACAGATGGGAGCATGCTTCCACATGAGACTGTACAATTATGCCTAGTTCCTCTAGCTGTAACAATTATCAGGAGAACACTCTAGGGAAGGAAACTATCTTGGCAAATAACCGTCTTCCATGCTGGCACATGCCATGTAGTTCTCCCAGGAGCAAATGCTGTATCCATGGCCTCTAGTCTCTTTCACAGTCCTTCCTGGAATCCAAGTATTTGAAAAGCATTTGGTGTGCTCAAAACATAAGGTAGTCATCAAACAGGCTAATTTAAGTAAGAAAATAACAAGGTTTTATTTTTCTTTTTTTGCTATTAAAGATGGCACTGCTTGTTGGCTAAGTAGAAAGAATGTATATAGATCTCATGAGTAAACAAGATCTATCTGCTTTAGGCTGCATACCACAATGCCAAAGAAGTGATAGGAAGGGTAAGGTGTAATGCTCTCTTCTCACAGCAATAAAACACAAAATAAAACAAAAGTTAAATGAACTTAATTAATGCTAGGCATTCCCACAGGGAAAAGGCAAGAGGACTTGAAGTCCATCAGTGACTAGATTGTATACAATAAAAAACCATTCAGTTACACTGATCCGTCTCCCACCCCTAACCCTGACACCTCTTCTGCTCGGTCTCATTTGAGGCATACCAGTCTGGAATCACAGGAACAGTGCTGGTGGTCAGAGGCTTTTGCTTTGGAATTGACTGAGTAAGAGGGAGGCAAAGTCTTGGAAGACCAGATAATAACCTGGCTTTGGTGAAGCACCTATGTGCAGCAGTGTCGCATGTGGAAGTTGACAACATACTCAGCATTAGTCCTCTGTACAGAAATGGCAAAAGGCTCAAAAGGGTGAAAAGTGAAGGCAACAAGGCGTCGCACTGTGTGGTTGATGGGGCGGCCCAGTAAGCCTGCCTGGATCTCAAACTTGAGCAGACCAGAGTCTCGGGCGTAGAACCTACACAGAAGAGGAAGAACAGGGAGGGAGGGAGGGAAGGAGGGAGAGAGAATGGTATTAATATTCACTACTACCTTTAAATCTGGACAGCAAAGGAAAGCTGGCAGCTCATTATTATGCCTTATTAATGAAATCTCCTCTCACATTAGCCTCATGTTATTACTGAAAATGGAAAGTCACCTTGGTCTAATCAGCTAATTTTAGGGCCAAGTGTGATTAGGAACCTGACTAGGTTGCACTGAGTTATTGGGTCATTTCTTTGTCCACATGACCCTTAGTTATAGTCCAGCCTCTTGCAGAAGCTACTGTCTCAAGACTGTCTGGATTAGGGCTAGAAATACAGTGCAAGCCACGTATGCAATTTAAAATTTTCAGGTAACCACATTTAAGAAAGAAAAAAGAAAAGGTGAAATTAATTTTAATAATTTTTGTAAATATTATCATTTTAACATATAACCAATATATATTAATGAGACATTTCTTATCCTTTTTTTCAGAGTAAGTCTTTGAAATCCAGGCATTTGACACTACCTTTCCTACCTTTCAACATGGACAAGCCACATGTTAAGTGCTCAATTGCCACATACAGGACAGTGCAGCTGTAGGACAGTGCAGGTCTAGGCTCATCAATGAGTTTTTGATTTTTAAGAATACAGTCGTTTTGAGAGATTCTTCTTTCTCACATAAAAAACAAAATACTGCCTAGTTTAAAAAAATCATCTAATATAGTAAGAATAAAGATGCTTTCATCCATTTCAGTACTTAAGTACCTTTACCCATGTGCAAAATAACCACCACTGGAGTCATTAAGGAGCCCTGGTGGTGCAGTGCAGAAGGCATCTGACTGCTAACCACAAGGCAGACAGTTCAAACCACCAGATGGGGCAATCTACTTCCATAAAGATTTATCACCTCAGAAACCCAACGGGGTCACTGTGAGTCAGAATCAACTCAATGGCAGTGAGTATTTTTTTTTTTTTTTTAAAGAGGGTCACTAAGGAGCTCTCTGGTGGTGTAGTGGTTAAGGTGTGTGACTGTTGACCAAAAGGTCAGTGGTTCAAATCCACTAGCCACTCTGTGGAAGAAGGATGAGGTGGTCAACTTCCATAAAGATTTACAGCCTTGGAAACCCAATAGGGGTTACTATGAGTCAAAATTGACTCAATCACAGTGGTTTTTTTGGTTTCTTTTAAAGAGGGTCACTATGAGTCAGAATCAACTCTAACAGCACTGGGTTTTAGAGATGGGGTTTTTAGGGTTTTAGGTTTTCAGGTAGAAGTTGAGTGGGGGAAGGCAGTTCTAGAAAATGATGTGCCCTGGATTTAACAGCTTTATAATTTCCCTCTGTAAAGCAAACAGACAAAAAGATATTCATAGCCTTTGATAAAATAATCCCATTTCCAAGAATTTATATACTCAGACTTCAATTTAAACAAAGTAAATAGTCACATGCATGAAGACAACATAAGTTCTAATGTAAAAATGCAGAAACAGAAATGCTCACAAGTAAGGGAATGGCTAAATAAATCATGGTACGTCTATGTGTTGGAGTAATATGCCATCACGAGGACTGTAATTGTGAGGACTGTGTAACAACAAAGGAGTACTGATGGTGCAGTGTTTCAAGTGTTTGGCTGCTGTTTGGTTATCTAGTGCCATTCTAACAGAAAATACCACAAATGGAATGGCTTTAACAAATAGGGATTTATTCTCTTACAGTTTAGGAGGCTAGAAATCTGAGTTCAACGTGCCAGCTATAGGAGCTGGGTGAACGCCCCTTGACGTTGGGCTTCAACTCTGCCTCTTGCTCCTGGCCCACTGGAGCTGGAGAAGTCTCTTAACTCAAGCAGCTGCTGGCTGCTAAGGCTAACAAACCCAAGGTCAACAAGTAAAATGGCATAGTCCCAAAATTAGCAAGCAACACGGCAGGCCACTAGTTCAAGTTCAGAAACAGTCTCAAGGTTGGCAGACAACATGGCATGCCACTGAGACAAAGACTTGGCCAAATGCTGGATCCAGATGTGTCATAAAAACTCAGAGATCTTTCTCAAAACTTCTTCTTATATACTGGAAACAGACCACATCCCTAAGGCAGCTACTCAGCTGCTCCAGTAGATTCTACCATGGAGTCGATTACTAGTCTTAACATGAGGAATAACTATATCCTGCTGCCCAGCCACTCAAAACCAGTCCCAGCCAACTTGACATATAACCTTAACTACCACAGCTGCTCTGGTAGCATAGTGGCTAAAGCACTTGACTGCTAACCAGAAGGCTGGCGGTTCAAACCCACCAGCCACTCCTCGGAAGGAAGGTTGGGCAATCCTACTTCCGCAGTGATACTGCCTCGGAAACCCAAGGAGGGGTCGCTATGAGTCGGGGCCGACTCGATGGCACATAACAACAACAACCACAGCTGCTAACAGAAGTTAGCAGTTCAAATCTACCAGCTGCTCCACTGGAAAATGATGTGGTAATCTGCTTCTGTAAAGATTTACAGCGTTGGAAACCCTATGGGGCAGTTATTCTGTTCAATGGGGTCACTATGAGTTGGAATCAACTTGATGGCAGTGGGTTTATACAACAACATGGAAAATATTTATAAAATCATACAAAGTGATAAAAGTAGACTACAAAATATTATGCTTCTTGTGATTGCAAGTGTAAATGTAAATCTCTTACATTTACATAAACAACTATGAATACTGCCAAAGGCTAGAATGAAACATACAAAAAGGTAATGAATGGCAGGCAGTACCTCTTCAAATGCCTTTAAATCAATATCTTTACATTTCTTATTTTAAATTAAAAATAAATTAAGAATTACAAGAAAAATCTATTTCACTACAATAGCATTTCCAGATTTGTTACTCTGGTTACCCTTTTCAAATCAGAAAGGCAGGGAAGTCAGAAAGGAGGGAAATATATCTCATGTAATTTGATTATATCAAATGAGGCCCATAATATATGCTTTTATGTAACCTTACCCATGTAGTTCCCAGAACACAAATGGCTTGTAATTTAAAAGTCAGTTGTTTGAGCTTCTAAATTTAACTACCAGTTGATAGAAAATCTGGGGGACTGAGAAACATGGTAGATACCACCCCAGATATACAACAGAAAATGTTACAGGACAAACAACTTGCTTCCTTCAACAATTTCACTGTAAGGAAAAATAAAAAAGGAAGGCAGATCTATGGTAAAACAGAGACTTAAGAGGAATAGTGACCAAATGCAATATATGGACCTGTTTATGAGACCAACCCCCAGGCATTCAAAATTACTGATAAACATCATGTTCTCTGTTGTTTCTGGTAAAAAAAAAAAAAAAGATGCAATTCTTGTTCTTTGCTAGAGATTACCTTTCATGGCTTGAGCAAGCCAAGTAGGTAAAAAGTTACGCTAGCATGGTAAAAATCAAGCTCCTGGGTAGAGAGTTGATATAATAATAAAAGATGCTTACATGAGAATGAGAAGATGTTGTAACTTTTTCCAACTGTGCATGCTTACATGTTTATGTATGTTTAAAATGTATCTAACCCTGTAATAACATCACCTTGGCTCAACAACCTATTAAAAACAGCAGCTGCATCCAGAGGACAGTTAGAACCTGAAATGGAATATCTCTCTGTCTCCCTTAGAATAAAACCCTCTTTCCCTCATATCAGTGTAGTTCATAATTCGTTAGAATCCTACCAGACATGGACCTGCTTTTAGGTAACAACTGCAGACAACACAGATGGGACCTTGCATTTTCACCTCTCCTGGTTCCTCTGACTGACAGAAGCCAATAACTGATTCCAGTACATGGAATTTTTTCTTCAGGGGTTAAGTCCTCAGTCCTTGAAGTCAGAGCAGATCTCAGACCCAAAGGCAACACTCACAGTGAGGAGAAGGAAATGGCTTTCCTGTTTGCCTTGGGAAGAGGGACTTGGGTCCCTTCAGTGAGTTAAGAGAGAAATCCTATCTGGTTCAATGTTGTGGCTTAAAGTGTAGACAGGGGAGACTTAGCCTGTGAAGCTTTAAAAGTTGATACAATGAATGTGTTCTTACAATAATGGTTGGTGCAGAGTCAGATTCCAGAATGTAGCTCATTAGGGTGAATCCTTAAGCATTGGTCTTATTTTGAAAGTGACTCTATAAAGAGGTCTAAAATGAAATTCTTTTGTAATACTGCTTGGTTTCAGTATAAAGTAAGAGATTATGAAACCTGGCCAGTAAATGAATCTATAAATTATAATTTTATTCTGCAGCTAGATTTGCTTTGTACAAGAGAAGGAAAATGGGATGAAAATTCTACATAGAAACTTTTACATCCTTTTATGGTAAAATAAAGATTTGCAGAAACAATGTGAAATTACGGTACAAAAGGACCCTAAACCTTCAATTTTAAATGATGCAGAACAGGAGGAAGGTAAGGAAAGTTATTCTGTGGGACTGTCTCATCCTCCTCCTTTTGCTCCACCTAGGGCCCCTGTAAACCTTTTGTCAGCCTCAGAAGGCTCCTCTGGTGTAGGGTTTCTCTCCACCACATACTCAGAGTGGCACCTTCTTCAGACCAAAGACAGTAAGAAAATCAGCAGGGCTTTACCTGCTTAGGCAAGCTCCCATGCTAAACCCAGAGGACGCAGCTAGAGGGGAGCTGGCCCAAATGCTTTGGATTCATAGCCCATTTACACTTCTGACCTTTCTAAGTTGAAAAACAATTTGCCTGATAACGTTAAGCAGAAACCAGAAGAAGACCTGTTAGCCTTTCTGGAATCAATTTACGGATTCAGATTCGGAGGGTCCAGAGAATACATGAATGGTCAATATTATTTTTATAGAACAAAGTGCTCTAGATATTAAGAGAAATCTATAGAAAGTCAAAAGAAGTGTGGGAATGGAAATTTCTCAGATAGTAAAAATGCCCACTGAAGTATATACTAATAAAGAGCAGACACAGAAAAGAAAGGAATGTCAGAAGATGAAAGAGCAGGCTTCTTTATTAGCAACCACTCTCAGACAAGATAATGGGAGGAAAGGACCTCTGAAAGGGAAGAACCCCTTGGAGAATAGACCTTCTTGGCTCAACAACCCATAAAACCAGCAAGCTGTACCTCGAGGACAGACAGAATCTGAGGTGGAGTACCTCTCTGTCTCCCTTAGTATGCTAAAGAATAAAGTCTTCTCTTTTCCTCACCTCCATGTGGTTCATAATTGGCTAGAGTTGCATTGGGCACAGACCTGCTTTTAGGTAACATTTATGTCCTGATTCAAACAAACCAACTGTAAAAAGAATATTTACAAGACAATGGGGAAATGTATATTGACTAGGTATTTGATGATACAGTAAAACCTGTGAAAGCTGGAACCTCTGAAAGATGAAAACCTATCAGAGAAGGAAAGCTCAAATCTTTTCCACTAAGAGAGAGCGATGAAAAGTGGTAAGAACCCTTCAAAGGCAGAAAATTTGTGAGCCCTGAAAAAACAAGGCAGTCCCACTGAGTTCTGGCTCTCACAGGTTTCACTGTAATACTAAATTTTTGGTCATGAGATAATGGTATTGTGGACACTGATTAGATATTTGGTGGTATTAATACATTTTTTTTTAAAGATCGGATAATGGTATTGAAGTTTCATATGACATCTTAGATCAGCTTCAAAATAATTGGGGAGAAGACAGTAGTGGTGGTGGTGGTAGGTCTAGATGAAACAAGACTGAAATGTATTGATAACTGTTGAAGCCAGGTAATGGGTGCATGCGGATTCATTATATGATTATTTTTTGTATATGTTTTAACTTTTCCATAATAAAAAATTTTTAAAAATCAGTTTTGGGAACTTGACTGCAATTTCCTAAAGGAAATATGGATGACAACTAATTATAAAAGAATGTTACACACATCCATTTAAGACACATTGAAGCTGGATTATGATACTACTACTACTACAAAGATCTAACTACCATTGTTTCTATGTGAAGAAACTTCCCAACTCTAGCTCAGGGCTCCAGGAAAACAGCTTTCTTTTGGAGCAATCCTACTAGTGGCAGGGGTACTAGCTCCTCTCTCTAGTACCTATTAAGGAGCTCTGGTGGCATATTGCCTAAGGCACTTGACTGCTAACTAGAAGGATGGTGGTTCAAACCCACCAGGCACTCCTCAGAAGGAAGACTGGGCAACCTACTTCTGTAAAGATACCACCTCGGAAACCCAAGAAAGGGTCTCTATGAGTCAGATTCAACTCGATGGCAGTGAGTTTAGTACCTGTTAGAGCACAAGGAACAACACAGGCTGCAGACCTGGCAGAGACAGGTGGGTCTATGGACTGCATATCTGTAAGGGAGGGATTGCTTATAAGAGGTTAGTTTCAAGGTTCCAGTGATAAACATAGTAATTTATATTCTAAAATTCCTCAAAGTGAGGAAACAAAGGTTTTTCCTAAACCTGCTTATTTCCCAAACTGCCTCTGGTATCTTTTCTACTAGTAACAGGGGGATAAATTAATTTAAGTTAGACATAATAAAAAGTGTCAACTACAAAAACTATTATGGAGTGGTATTAGATTATTAAATGTAAAAGTATTATTTTTCTCCCTAGATACCTTTAAAGAGGACAACACTTACTTAAATTGGATGCTTTGATGAGAAGAAAAAGTAGCACTGGTTAATCTATGAGATTAGTACTTAAATGACCAAAGCATTCACCACATTACAGAAATAGCCTTCCCTTTTAAGCCAACCATGACTACAAGTGGAGAGAGTCACAATGAAATGGTGTTCAGGCAGAAAAAGAAAAAGCAGGCTATCTTCAGCCCTGAAGCAGCTGTAGTTGTAGCAGTGATGGTGTACCTGATAGGGTGATCTCCACAAGTCTTGGGCCGCTCCATGACTGACACCCACTTGTCATCATAGCTGAAGAGAGACAAATCAAGGTAGGGGCTCCCACTGTAGGACTGGGCACTGATAGGGAGCTGCCCCAGTAGCCGGCGCACTGCCTCCGTGTGCCCTCCATACTTGGCATTGATAATAGTGTCTTTGAATCTAAAATAAAGCACCAGAGAGGAAAGCTTTGTTAGTGGGTATACAAAGCTGGCCTGGATCTGAAATTTGCAAATACATGTCTAAAAACAATCTATACTGTAAATAAAAAATGAAAGATTACATCACAAGTCTTGTTAGCTATAAATATTTTGTAAAGCACAATATAGATATAGAGAAAATGAATTTACTTTGGAAAAGTTAACAGAGATGCTACAAACAGGTTTAAATGAATATAACTAGTCTGAGGCAACTATCTCTATTAAAAAAAAAAGGTTCAAGTAAAAAAAATTTCAAGAACTTATCTTGCACCTATACAGCTATCCATGCTCCCAGGTAAAACCAACCCTTCCATCTGTGCACTAGAGCCCATCCTTCTTGCATTCCCCTTCTCTTAAACCAGCAACTTCTGCCTTCTCAACAGGATCATTCCTACCTGCATACGAACAAGGCATTTTTTCCCTCCCACTTAAAAACAAAAACTTAATACTACATACTGCACCAGCAAATACACCAGTTTTATGTTCCTCTTTATGACAAAACTCCTCATAAGTTTTCTCTACTGTCTCCAATTCTCCCATTCTTTCTTAAAACCACCTGAAAATAAACAGGCTTTCATCCTCAGTTTCACTGAAACTAATCTTGCCAAGGTCACCAAGGATCTCCATGTTGCTAAATCCAGCAGTAGTTATCAGTCCTTATTGTACTTGGCCTGTCACATGGATCTGACCACACATCATTCCTTCTTCCCTGAGAAACTCCTAGACCTCTCCACTTACCGGACTTTGTATGTTCCCCTCTAAACCTGGAATGAGCAAGTCTGTCTTGGAAGAAGTATAGCCAGAGTGCTCCTGGAGGCGAGGAAGGCAACTCTGGCTCCTGTCCTTTGGACATGTTATTGGGAGGGGGACAGCATGCTTGGTAAAGCAGAGAGAGAGCCAGCAAAAAAGAGAAAGCCCCTCAGGAAGATGGACTAACACAGTGGCTGCAACAATGGGCTCAAACATAACACCAAATGTGAGGATGGCACAGGATTGGGCAGTGTTTCATTCTGTTGTACTTAGGGTCACTATGAGTCAGAGCCGGCTCACCAGCACCTAACAACAACAAACCTGCTCTACCCAGTCTTTGCATCGCAGTTTAATGGCAACTTCTTCCTACAAATTGACCAAGCCAAAAATGTTACAATCATCCTTGACTTCATTCTTCCAGAGACTACATCCCTCCTCCATTACTATTTTGGGTTCTACTTTCAAAATACATGGAGCTAGAATCAATTACTTACCACCTTCAATGCTACCACCTGATAACTACCATGTTTCAATCAAAAAATTACTGAGGCTAGTATGTGCCAAGGAGTTCATGGGTGGTGCAAACAGTTAAACACTCAGCTATTAACAGAAAGATTGGCAGTTCCAATCCACCCAGAGGCCTCTCAGAAGAACAGCCTTTTTTTTTTATCTACTTTAGAAAAATCAGCCACTGAAAACCCTATGGAGCTCTCTCAATCAGCTACTCAAAATGCTGAAAGGAAAGAAAGAAAATGGGAAGAAGATGGGCCTCGTCTCTGCTGTTATCAAGAAGTAGAAAGTCAAGAAGATGGTATCCCGTTTGAGAAAAAGCCTCAAAATTCTGGCATCAGACTGGACATCCAACCCAAAAAGACCTCACCTGCTTTGTGAAATGCCCCTCCTACATGCAGCTGCAGCGGCAAAAGTGTATCCTTTATAAGCAGCTGAAAGTATCCCCTACACACACCATTAACTTGTTCATCCAAGCCTTAAAGTACCAGATAGCTATTCAACTACAGAAGCTGGCCCACAAGAAGAGACCAGAGACAAAGCAAGAGAAGAAGCAGAGATTGCTGGCTCAGGATGAGAAGAAAGCTGCTGGCAAAGGGGATATTCCACTAAGAGACCTTCTGGGGTTAATACTGTCACAACCTTGATGAAAAACAAGAAGGCCCAGCTGGTGGTGACTGAACATGGTAGGGATCCCATTGACCTGATGGTCCTCCTGCCTGCCTTGTTGTAAAATGTGAGTTCCCTATTGCATCATCAAGGGGAAGGCCAGACTGGGACAGCTAGTCCATAGAAAGACATGCACCACCATCATCTTCATACAGGTGAACTCAGAAGACAAAGGAGCTCTGGCTAAGCTGGTGAAAGTGATCAAGACCAATTACAACTACAGATATGACGAGACCCACCATCACTGGGGAGGCAACATCCCAGGTCCCAAATCTGTGGCTCATATTTGCCAAGGTAGAAAAGACAATGGTCAAACTGGGCTAATATACACAGATGATATTCCTATACATAAAACTTAATATTCAGCCAGTATCCACTTGGCATCCTGGGTTCAAAGTACGAATGTCTGGGGAGGTCCTGGCATGTTCAAACCCAGGGACCTCTTCCCCTGTAAGGGTAAGAGCTGTGTGAAACTTACGTGTATCAGAACATCCTGTAAAGTATAACTTATGTGTCTGTCAAGTTTTGGAAAAGTGTGTTAATTTGTTTGGTCACATATAGTATTTGAAAACTCTGAACCAAACCAGGAATATCTACGATCAACTAGTCATTGAATCACTTAGGTAGAAAGAAAGAAAGGCACAGTGTATAAAAATGAAGAAAAACCTTTGGAGCACAGTTCTACTCTGACACATATGGAGTTGCCATGAGTCTCAATCAACTTAAGAGCAAGTGATTTTTTTTTTTTTAATTCACTATATGCCAGGTAGGAGCTCTGGTGGTGTAATGCCCAAGGCATCTGACTGCTAACTAGAAGGCTGGAGGTTCAAACCCACCAGCCACTCCTCAGAAGGAAGATTGGGCAATCTACTTCCATAGAGATACTGCCTCAGAATCCCAAGGAGGGGTCACTATAAGTCGGATCAGACTCGATGGCTGTGAGTTTGGTTTGTTTTTATATGCCAGGTATTCTTCTAGGTGTTTAGGATATGTCAGTGGCAGGAAACAGACTGCAATTTTACTTATTGAATAATTCCAATAACCTTATAACTGGTACCCCTGCTTCCACCCTAGCTCCTACAGTTTATTCCTAATATAGCGGCCAGAGTAAACCTGTTAAAATATACATCAGACCATGTCATTTCTCTGCTCCAACACTACCCTGCTTCATATCTCATCTACAGCTGTAGCCAAAAGCCTTAGAACAGCCCCCAGGATCCTAAGCATCCGGCCTCCAGATCTGTCTCTGCTCACATCTCCTACTACTCTGCCCCTTGCTCACGCCAACCCAGACACCGTGGCCTCCTTGATATTCCTCAAGCACAGGAGAGACTCTCCCACCTCAGGGCCTTTACATCTCCTGTTCTTTTCATCTGATATATTCTTCCCCCTGATGTCCACTAGGCTTGCTCTCCGATCTCTTTCAAAAGCTTTGCTCAAGTATCACATTCTCAGTGAGGCCTACCCTGAGAGTGCTACTAAAACGGAACTGACAATCTTAATACACTCACACCACCAGCTAGTTTAACAATTTTATTTTGTCCTTGGATGATCTTTCTTGGAATTCTCCACACTCCTGCTTCCATCCAGTTTGACTGGTGGTCTGTCATCCTGAAACCTCCCTCCTTTACGATCATCCTCCCAATTCTCTTTGCCTTTCTCCAGTGTTGGATTCTTTCTTGATTTATTGGTGAAGTAAGTCTTCCAGAGGCTTCCTTACAGAAAATACATGGGAGGTATTTTTTTGGTACCTTCTTTGTCTAAAAAATATCTTTGCTCTACCCCTTTATTTGGATATAGAATTCTAAATTTAAAATAATTTTTTCCCCCAGAGAAGTCTGAGGGCACGACTCCAATGGTTTCTAGCTGTCAGTGTTGCTACTGTTAAGTCTGATTTAATTCTGAAGCCTTATTTTTTGTATGTGAAAATGTATTTTCCTTCCAAAAGATTTTCAATTTTCTCTTTATTCTCTTTATTCCCAGTGTTCCAAAATTTCATGATGATATATTCCTCAGTACAGGTCTTTTTTCAATCATGGTACATGGGTAATTGATGGATCTAATTATGTCCAGGTAAAGGCTTAATGATCATTTCTCTAGGAGTAACAACAACCACAAAGGCATGATTTATAGCACTTACCAACTGCCATGATATAAATACTTCTACTGTGGCCAATTTCAAACTACTAATGTGGTATCACTGAACATCAAGTAGTCAGGAGATAAGCTGCAGCACATCATCATACAGTATATTCACCAAATGTTGTTGTTGTGTGCTGTCGAGTTGTACCCCTCCTTGGGTTTCTGAGGCAGTATCACTACAGAAGTAGGTTGCCCATCTTCCTTCTGAGGAGTGGCTGGTGGGTTTGAACCACCAGCCTTCTGGTTAGCAGTCAAGTGCCTTAGGCACTATGCTACCGGAGCTCCCATTATAGATAAAATAACCTTAAGAGCATAAATAATAGTAAAATGTAATAAAAAAATAATTAGGATATATGTGTGTTGAGTATTTACTATCTGTTTTTAATATAAGTTATTTGATTATAAATTTATAGAACTTAATTTTTAATAATGTCTTTATTTAACAATCAGCTTGCAATATTATTGAAAATTGAAGAACAAGCTCTTGTTAGTACAAGCCAGCTTCAGTATACTACTGGATGATCCTTCCAACCTGGAAATTTATGTCCTTCAGTACTAGAAAACTGCCCATTATTTCTTTGATAATTTCCTCTCCATTATCTCTGTTGTTCCTGCTAAAATTAGCCAGATATTGTTGGACCTGCTGACCTAATCTAATTTTCTTATTATTTTGCTTCCACTTTCTTTCACTTTTTATTCTACTTTCTTAGAGAATTCCTCAATTGTATCTAACATTTTAAATGTCCAAAAATATCTAATTGTCTAGGAATGTTCCAGTTTTCACAGCTGCCTATTATTTGAATGAATGCAATATTGTTTCCTTACTCTTTATTCTGTTGGTTTTGTTTTGATATCAGTTTCTCAGGATAAAAAACTTTCCTTAAACGATTTGCAATCCTTGGTTTCTATTTTTTTACTTAAATATTTATTCTGAACCATAAAGAACTCATTTTCATTTACTTTCCCAAAAGACCTTACCAAGAGACAGTAAAATTGAGCATTTAGAACTATTTGATCACAAGAAACAAAAAATAATTTCAATTTTTATCTACATTATATTTTCTATGCAGCAAAGTACGATATGTTGGTCAATAAAATACATCACCTGCTATGGACTGAAGTGTGTTCTCTGAAAATAAATGTTGTAAATCCTAAACTCTACGCCTGTGGTTATAATCTTATTTGTTATGTTAATGAGACAGGATTAATGAAAGGTATATCTCATATCAAACTCTTCTGAGATATAAAAGAGATTAAACAAGCAAGCAGAGAGAAGAAGAGATGCAAGAAGAGAGATGTCCAGCCACATGAAGACTGCCCAAGAGCAGAAGCTCAAAAGAGAAAAGGACCTTCCTGCAGAGTTGCCAGGTCATGTTGTCCGAAGGGTCCATTCACTGGAGAAGGATGTCATGCTTGGTAAGGTAGAGGGTCGACAATGGAGGGGAAGGCCCTCAACGAGATGGACTGACACAGTGGCTCCGATGATGGGCCCAAGTACAGCAAGGATCATGAAGCTGGCACAGGACCAGCCAGTGGTTTGTTCTGCTGGGCATAGGGTCGCTATGGGTTGGAAACAATTCGACGGCACCTGACAACAATCAACTATTTCATAATAATGTACTAAAAGTTCTGGTACCGTAGTGCCTAAGGCACTTGACTGCTAACCAGAAGGCTGGTGGTTCAAACCCACCAGCCACTCCTCGGAAGGAAGGTTAGGCAATCTACTTCCGTAGTGATACCACCTTGGAAACCCAAGAAGGCGTCGCTATGAGGCGTGTCTCACTCGACGGCACATAAAAATAACAACAACAAGATGATTAGTAGAAGCCTTGGTTTATAGGACTTTATTGACTGATGGGTATCAATTTAGAATAACCTAGGTGTTTTGCAAAGGGATGTTCCTTTGAAAGTCTCTTTGAATTATCAGCTTCCTTAGGGAAAAATCACTACTCTTATATATGGGGGAGTATAGGCCTGGATCTTAGAATGTGGTAAGGGGGACAGGAATCTCACCCTTCAGTATGTCAACTTTCACTTAATTCTCTGTTTTTACTATGACATTCCTCATCCTGCTCTCAGCTATGAACTGATAAACCTGAGTAAACCTCCAGCCTTCTGCTGAGGTGGGGGAAGAAACTGTCATCTGGCAGTGTAGGCTAAGGGAAGGGATCTATAAGATCTCACTGATCCTTTTAAGAACTTCACCCAATCTTCCTGATTTCAGACTACCTCATACCCAGCTCTCAGCGGTACATAATGCCTCCAATTTCCTGACCCTTTACAGAGTCCTGTAATGAAAGTCAGGCTTCTTTCTTCCTTCTTTCTCTCTTCCTTTCTCTCCTTCTCTCTTTTTCTCCCCATCTTTCCCTCCCCCTCCTTTCTTTTAATTTTTATTGTGATTTAGGTGAAAGTTTACAGACCAAATTCACTTTCCATACAGCAGCTCACATACACTTTGTCTCATGACATTGACTGCAATTTCTCACAATGCAATAGCTCCCCTCCCACTTCCTCTCCATAGTGTTACCTCTTCCCTGTGTCCTTCCCTCCATGTATTCCTGCCCCCCACCAGCTGTCTCCCTGTGTATACACAGCCCTTCTACTCTCCCACAATTTATCGCTCCAAGGAGTCTATCTAGCTAATGTAAATGTTCAGTTCATATGCCTGTCATTTGTTTGGCTGGAAGCCACAGGAGTGGGTTCAATTCCAGACCTGAAGGGCAGCTAGTCTCAGGGGTTCCACCAGGCTCTATTAGACCACCAAACCTGGTTTTAAGTTTTGTTCCACATTGTTCTTCCCCTCTATCCAGGATCTCCTACATAGATCTCCTCTGAGTGGTTAACAGTGGTAGCCAGGCACCATCTAGTTCTTCTGGTCTCATACTCGTATAGGCTGAGGATTGCATGGTACACCAGTTGCTTGGACTAATTGTTTCCATGTGTCTTTGGCTTTCTCCATTCTTCTTTGCTCTGGACAAGGAAAGAGCCATCATTGCAACTAGATGGCCACCTGCAAGCTTTAATGGTCCTAGTTGCTATTCGCCAAAGTAGGACGTGGAACAGTGTTTTTGTGTAGTCTGTTATGCCAGCTGAGCTTGATGTCCCCTGCAACTATGGTCCGAGCCCACCGGTCCAACCCTCTGGGTAGCTGGCTGTGGCCAAGAAGTGACTACAACCTTATCTCTTGTCAGCTCTATTATATACCTGGGAATTCTTATTGTTGTTGTTGTTGTTAAGTGCCGTCGAGTCATTTCCGACTCATAGCGACCCCATGCACAGCAGAACGAAACACCGCCCGATCCCGCACCAGCCCCACAATCCCCGCTATACTTGATCCCATCATCGCAGCCACCATATCAATCCATCTCGTTGAAGGCCTCCCCCTCTTTCGTCGACCCTTCACCCTACCAAGCATGACATCCTTCTCCAGGGAATGGTCCCTTCTTACAACATGACCAAAATAGGTGAGACGAAGTCTGGCCATTCTTGCTTCCAAGGAGCATTCTGGCTGCACTTCCTCCAGGACAGATCTGTTAGTTCTTTTAGCAGTCCATGGTACTTTCAGCATTCTCCGCCAGCACCACAACTCACTGGGAAACATTGGGAAAGGCAACTGCGAAGGAACTGTTTCAAGTGCTGAGGAGCAAGGATATCTCATTGAGGACTAAGGTGCGCCTGACACAAGCCATGATATTTCCAATCGCCTGGTATGCATGTGAGAGCTGGACAATGAATAAGGAAGACCGAAGAAGAGTTGGGAATTCTTATAGAACATACAAATACACTTGTAGAAACATTGTCTGACAAGCCTATACATGGTCATTGGCACACTTCCCTCTGCACAGACATACCTAATAGTTCAGCCTGTCCACCCCACCCATCCACCCATAGATCAATGTTTTGTTATGTTATATGCCGTCAAATCGGACCCGACTCATAGTGACCCCTCCTTGGGTTTCTGAAGCAGTATCACTACGGAAGTAGTTTGCCCTATCTTCCTTCCAAGGAGTGGCTGGTGGGTTTGAACCGCCAGTCTTCTGATTAGCAGTCAAGTGCCTTAGGCACTAAGCTATCAGACCTCCCAAATCAATGTTTAGTCAGGTTTATTTCTTGGTAACTGAGCACTGCAGGCCTAACTTCTGCTCTATGAGTTATGCTAAGTCAGTTATCCTTCATCCATTGGCTTTTCAGCTTCCAAATGTGTGCTGATGTCACCTGTCTCCAATCATTTCTTGTCTCATTCTTTGTTCTCATAGATTTATACCTCTTATTCTTTACTGTCATTTTAATAGATTTTAGGATGGAGCAAAGATAAATGCATTTGTTCAACAGACCATGTTTAACCAAAAGTTCTAAAATGATTTCCTTATCAATTCAACAAATATTTAAATCCTTGACAGTGTTCAACAAAGACACTGTCCATCTTTCTGCAGCTCATATAAAATCTAAGAGGAATCACAGACAATACACAAGTAATCCCACAAGTGCTGAAAGGAGAGAAAAGAGACACTCAGAATGACACAAGAGGTTAAAACAGGCAGACCTAACCAAGTCTGAGTGGACAGAAAGAATAAGGGAAGGTTTCCTGGAGGAAACGACTATTAGCCTAATGCCAACAATTTTTCTACAGAAAAATTAAGCCTATTAAGTCTGGTGGAACAGCTTACCGGCGTTGGATCTGCCTTGCAAAATTGTTGCTGGAAGCTGAGCAAGGGAACTGTACTTCACTGTGCAGGGTAGCATTACGGAAGAGGTCACAGAAGTTCTCAAAGAGTTCCAAAAGCTCATCTGACGTATTCTCAAACACAGCAATCACCTCTGTTGTCACCATATTGTACACAACAAAAAAAGATGCCTGCAAAGGAAGAACAGAGGGTCACCATGTATTAGAATCGACCTGAGAGCAACTAACAACAGGACAGCTGAGTATAATGCCATGCCTAGGTAACTTATCATCTGGCTGAAATTCAAGACATTCAAATAAAACAAGCAAACACCTCAGCTATAGCACTAGGGTGGAAACGTGGCTCCAAGTGGTTCTGACAAAGGAAAAGCCTAAGTGAACTTTATCAACCAAGAGCCTAAATGTTGCCAAATTTCCCACTGAATCTGCACTGCTGCTAAAAGTACTGAATTGGCCAGTGTATATAAAAAGGTTTTCAATCTTTCATTTCAAACTGTGCAAATTCAATACATTTCTCTCCAAGTGTTTATTCCTTACTTGCTCCCCAACCCACCCTGAGATAAAAAACACTTTTTTAAAATGACAGATTTAATTTTCTTTCCTGCTGAGAAAGTGATTTGCAGCCTGGAGCTGACAGTTGGCAAATTATTTTCCCCTGTATGCGTACAGTTGAAAGTTCAATTCAGGGGCATTTATTTTTCCCTCTTAATATTTTTAACATGCAGAGAAACGCCTTAAGTACACTGTGTCCAGGCAAGTTGTATCCAAGCAGGGTACTGCTGCTGAACAAATAGAAAAACAGAGGTATTTTTCATTTCTTTCTTCACCAATGTTCTTTTGGCTAAAAGCATTTGTAAGATACATCTGGGATTTGTAGCAATTAAGATCAGAGGGGGAACCTGAAAAGCATTCAAATGCCATAGGTGGCAGAGTTAATGCTTTTTCTGAATGGGTCCCTAGGTGACTCTTCCTTTAAAGCTCAAGTATCCTGCTCTGCCTAACAAAGGAAGCGCCAGGTACCCCTAGTTTTGGGCAAAGTGAACGTGGCAGTGTGAATTAATCTGTAAACTTCCCACAGGACGTGAGAAGTTTTCAGAACAGTAGGATTAGTAAACCCCCTCCTAGGATTGAGTCTAAATCTCCATTACCAATTTCTGGAGCCATTTGGCCCACCTGTTTTACTAGTAATTAGTCCTTCCCAGAGCTTATATTGCATGGCTTTTGCGGTCACCTGGAAATTAAATTTGGCTGTAAATTACAGGGGCTGGATGGTAACCTGAGAATAATACCTTTAAATATTACGATGGTTTTGTGTCTGAATGCACTTTTTACTTGTTTTCCTTACTGGAACCTATCAAATTAAATGGGGAGAAAGGAGGAGGGCAACTAAGCAAAGAGACAGGGTTTAAAGTTACAAAACTGTGAGAAAAGCACAGAACTCTAGCAGTGTTCCTAGTTATACCTTATTGTAGCTACCAGACCAAAGAAAAAAGCAGGTCACATTTTAGCAAAGGAAAACAGGATAATCTCAATGTAACAATCACAGACAACTTATGCCTTCCAAAATAACAAGGTAATTATAGTGCAAACCTAAATAAAAGATTGGCTCATGTCCTTTCTATAGACCTGGACAACACTTTGATCATATCAGGGCTTCACCAGGATCTCTCATAATTAGGTGACTATAAAATTACAATAAATAAATAAAATAAAAATTACAAAAAGCATTTACTAGCTTCTCTTCAGGGCAGAGAGGGAAACAAAGGATAGGAAGATACAGAAGTCAAGGGCTTCATCACCAATCTCCCGTGGTGATTTTAAAAAACTAGACGCTCACTCATGATGGCTCAGTGAGTGCCTCTATCTTTGATAGGGAAGAAAGAGAATCCAGGTTAAGCTGGAAAAAATTCTCTCTAGCCATATTACCCCCACCTCTTTTTTTTTTTTAAAGAATACACATGTTATGATTCAAAAGAAAAATGTTAGGAGAGGCGGGGCAAGATGGCGGACTAGGCAGAAGGATTGCACAGACCCTCTTCAACAAAGAAAAGGGAAACCAATTAACACAG
>NW_006921737.1:1721595-1727830 GCF_000298275.1 Orycteropus afer afer | reverse complement strand
GAAAAAAAAAAAAAAAAAGAAAAATGTTAGAAAACAGTTTACTACAGGTGGCTAGTAAGGTCTTAGATGATGTGCTGTACTGCGCATCCCTTGGTGGTAGGATCGGCTGCAGGTCAATGGGAAGTAACAGACTCAGCTCACTGTGTGGGCTGCGGGCTGTTCTCCAGGGTACTGGAAATGCTCTACACTTCTACAGGATAGTAACTACAGAGTTGACTAAACCTCAACAGTTTGAGACATTCTTTGCAGAGCTGCCAATGCTTCCTGACTCTGGCTTGCTGGTTGTTCTATACCTCCAAATTAACATCTAAAGAGACAATGGGGAGACAGGAGATTGGAGAGGCAAACAGAACAAAGATACAGAAAGGTAGGTCTCTTATTGGTCAACACCAAAGTGGACAGCTTCTCAAAGAGAAATGCCCAAGTTCCATTGAATTTCAAACTGATGTTTTCAATCCAAGAGGCTTAGCGGTTTCTGTGCTCTGGACACCACCTTATTCGTACTTCTCTGTGAGACATGCCCCTCTCCCTACCAACACTTTCCATCCAAACTGAAAAACCTTCAGGATACTGCAATCCTGACCATTTGGTGGACCAGAAATTTTGGCTAATTTTCGATCTTTTCACAGCTCTACAATCTATGTCCCAGCACGAGGGCAGAGTCAGAGTAAAGTTGTAAAACTCTGCCAAATGAACTTACCTATTAGTTACTTTATAAATAAAACTCTGTGAAGAAGTGAACTGTCATTAACCATTTAATCAAGAAAGTGAGACTAGGCTTTTAGAGGACTTTTTTTTTTTCCCGGTAAGATGAGCCCTTTCCCATTGCCAAAATAAAAACAGTCAGACTAATAAGCATAGTCCTATAAAACCAAGACAAGACTGTCCACAGGAAGTCCAAACCTTGACCTGTGTAGCATCTGGGATTCCATTTCCAGGGTATTGGAAATGTTCTACACTTCTACAGGACAGTAACTACAGAGTTCACTACCTAAATCTCAACAGTGTGAGACATTCTTTGCAGAGTTGCCACAGTTTCCTGCTTCAACAGCACTTGGATGGTACCTGGCATTCAACAACTACCCTGCAACCAGCTATTCAACACCAGCCATCTGCCATCTCCTCACAGAGCTCTTGTGGGCAAGGTCCCCACTGCCTTTCAAGTGCCATGCAGTCATCAACACCTCTCCTCAGCCACCCACCATGATGACCACACCCCTCCTTGTAGACACACCAGAACTACAACAAGAACTCAGAAGCAGCCATCAACTGCCAGATCACCCTGGAGCTCTAAGCCTCCTATGTCTATCTGTCCATGTCTTACTACTTTGACCACATGATGTGGTTTTGAAGAATTTTGCCAAATATTTCCATTACCAACCTCATGAGGAAAAGAACCTGCTGAGAAACTGATGAAGCTATACAAGCAATAAGGTGGCCAAATCTTTCTTCAGGATATCAGACACCAGATCATGATGACTGGGAGAGAGGGCTGAATAAAATGGAGTGTGTGTTACACTTGGGGAAAAAGTATGTGTCGGTCACTACTGGGACTGCATGAACTGACCACTGACAAGAATAAGCCCCATTTATGTGACCTCATTGAGACTCATCACCTAAATGAGTAAGTGAAGTTCAACAAAGAATTGTGTGACTATGTAATCAACTTGTACAAGATAAGGGCCCTAGAATCTGGCCAGGCAGAGTATCTCTTTGACAAGCACACCTTAGGAGATCGAGATGGACAGCTAAGCTTTAGCCTGGCTTCCCCAAACCCACAGGGGTCACCTGTGGTTACTCTGTGGTTACTCTGTGGTTACTAAGACAGTACATGCATGTTGGGTTTACCTTTTCTATAAATTGTACCAAAACATCCACTTACATGCTTTTATTTGTACCATTCCTTTAAATAAATTAATACGGTACACCCACTACACACACAAAAAAAGGGCAACAGTTTGAGATTTTAGCTACCATTTGTTCAAATAAATACCTGGGACCAAAGAAAAATAAAGCTGATTTTAAGTTTGACTGAGCCCTAGGATAGTAAAAATTCAAGACTACATAAAATGTGTATTGCCAGGGGACTGGCCATAGACAAAGATGACTTCCCATTTTGTCAAGGAGATTGGAAGGGTAAAGGGCAAGAGAGTTCACTTATACCTGTGATGGATCTGTGACTCGTAGTGTTACAACGTCCTCACTAGTGTACTTGATAAACAGATGGTTTTCATCCAGAAGTTGCATTTTCCACATGCGCAGCTGCCGCAGTTGGTCAAAATACTGGAAGAAGCGCCTCTTGGCCATTGTACTACCATCCTGTTCTGCCCGGCGCCACAAGTACACCAGTAGCCGGTGTTTTAGGGAGTTGATGAAAGGATCCCTAAAGGGATTGGCCATGCCTGTCTGACTGTCCCGCTGTACCTCAGGGAAAACAGCTGACACAGTGAGCAGGTCATCCTCATAGCAGAAGCGGCCAATGGTCCTCACATCAATGAAGGTGCCTTCGGGAGTCACCTGGAAGACATGGATGGTCTGCTGCTGCACTGACAAGATGGCCAAGATGTTCTTATACAAGTACAGCCCCTGGTTGTGTGATAGGACCACTTTATCACACTTGAATGTGCGAGTGTCACACAAGCGGCCAGTGTGAAGGTCAATGATATGGAGGGAATAATCCTCTAGAGGAGACCGTGGGTTGGGGGTCACTGATTCACTATTCCGATACACTTCATAGAAAGGAGGGTGAGGCTCATCCGGGAGATAGGCAGCTGAGCCCACAATGACACACCGGCAGTCATCTGTGAAGAGGCTACACTCCCGGTTCAGGTGCTCGCCATTGGCTGCTACGTTGGTAATGTGCAGCAGGACAAAAAAGCGTTCAAAGAGTCGGCCCCGGATATTGACTGACCGCTGGTCATTGCCGTTGGACAGGATCTCCCCCTCATACCCCTGAAGTAGGTCCTCTGCTGCCTGGCAGCCCTGGTACTCATAGATCTCAAGAGAAGTCTGGTCTGAAGAAAAAGCAATAAAGAAGCGTCCATCCGGTGAGAATTTACGCAAGAAACAAGGAGGCTTCTCAACATTGACAACTGTAAAGTTGGGGAAGACATTCTGGTGGAACACTCGGACCTGATGCCAGTGGGTACCTGCCTTGCCTGAGCTGATCCGTCGGTGTTCCAAGCGGTGAATGACATTTTGGTTTTGGATTCTTCGAGGTTTGATGGTGGACGCTTGATGATCCATTATCACATCTCTGAGTATAAAAATAAAGTAGAAGTCAAGAAAATATAACACAGTTTACCAAAATGTAAACACATACAAGTCAGACTTCCCTACTTATATCCTGAACCTGTGAGCTCCCAAGATGACAGTAACCAGCATTTCTCCTTCCCAATTTTTTGGCAGAAAATTGTCCTGACATTTCTGAGTCTAGAAACATGTTGAATGGTTCACTCACTAGGAACATCTTCTAAGCATGCTTAGTTATTAGGAATGTTCAACAGAATAAACCTACAAATGTATCAAATTTGCACAGAGGATAAAAATCACAACTTGCATTCATTCAGGAAGTATTTATTGGACATCTATTTTATGGCATTCACTTTAAAGCCTCTAAATGCTTTATTCTATCTTGATAAACCTGAAAATCAAAGCTATATCACAGGCCAATGATATTTAAGCTTAATGGTACTTAACAAAAAACGTTAAGCAGTCACGTAAGAAGTAAGCACACTCCACCTTTTCTCTTCTACTGAATGCAGATATAAACCCTAGAAAGAATGCATGGAACACGTATTTGAGGACTTTGAAAAGCAAACAGTGATACATGAATTGGAAAGTACCACAGAACCAACAGGGAGTGTACCATTTTCCCTCTCTGGTCCTCCCGTTGTTTGCATAGCCATAAATGTGCCTGTCAGGACAGAGTAACTAAAGCTCCAGCTTTCTGACTAGAGGTTCAAAACAGGAAATCCCCAAGGAATCACAAAGTACTGAGGAGATCAGAGAGAGAGAGAGATGTTCAAGAAAGTGACCCCACAAAGATGTTTATGAAGTCCCAGGCTTGTCCCCGAGCTATACATGTGTGGATCTGCTCCTAATCATCATACTAAAGAGTAAGGTGACTGAACTGACAAAAGGATCAATACCCATATCTCAGACTGGCCATGGAGTGGCACATACATTAGACATATCTGCAAGGCTTTGCAAAGTGATCTGACATTGGAATCGTGGCCCACAGAACAGGTGGGTTGAAACTTGCCTGACGCTAGATAGATCAATTGCCTGCCAAACAAAAAATATTACTATTTCCTATACCCCCACTGCCATCCAGTCCATTCTGACTCACAGCAACCCCAAAAGTCAAAATAGAACTGCCCCACAGGGTTTCCAAGGCTGTAAATATTTATGGAATCACACTGCCACATCTTTCTAGAGTGGAGTGGGTGGTGGGTTCAAACCACCAACCTTTTGATTAGCAGCTGAACATTTAACCACTACTCCACCAGAGCTCCTCCTATTCCCAACAGGCTTTAAATAAGCACTATAATCTCATAATATAATATTCAAAATATCCAGGATACAGCCCAAAATTACTAAGCATATAAAGTACCAGGAAAAAATCTCAACTCAGAAAAACAATCAATTGGTGCCAATGTTGAGATGTCACAGATGTTGGAATTATCTGACAAAAATTCTGGTGGCGTAGTGCCTGAGGCATTTGACTGCTAACCAGAAGGCTGGTGGTTCAAACCCACCAGCCACTCCTTGGAAGGAAGGTTGGGTATTCTACATCCATAGTGATACTGCCCCAGAAACCCAAGGAGGAGTCACTATGAGTCAGGGCTGACTTCACAGCAGTGAGTGATAAAAATATTATTAAAGCACTATTGGGATCTTAAAATCTTGCAAGCGGCCATCTAGATGCAACAATGGGTCTCTCCTTGTCCAGAACAAAGACGGATGAAGAAAAACAAAGACACATAGAAACAATTAGTCCAAGTGACTGGTGCACCATGAGATCCTCCACCTAGAAGACTATGAGACCCGAAGAACTAGATGGTGCTCGATTACCATTGTCAGCCACTCAGAAGGGGAGCTATGTAGGAGATCCTAGATAGAGTGAGAGAACAATGTGAAACAAAACTCAAAATCATTTAAAAAAATAAAAAGAGGGGGACCAGGTTTGGTGGTCTGATAGAGCCTGATGGAGCCACTGAGACTTTGGCCTCTAGCTGCTCTTCAAGTCTGGAATTG
This sequence comes from Orycteropus afer afer, assembly GCF_000298275.1. Classification (NCBI taxonomy): domain Eukaryota; kingdom Metazoa; phylum Chordata; class Mammalia; order Tubulidentata; family Orycteropodidae; genus Orycteropus; species Orycteropus afer. The sequence continues at coordinate 1,722,571 of NW_006921737.1, read as the reverse complement.
AACCCACTCCTGAGGCTTCCAGCCAAACAAAAGACAGGCATATGAGCTGAACATTTACATTAGGTAGATACGTTCCTTGGAGAGATCAATAGTGGGAGAATAGAAGGGCTATGTATGCACAGGGAGACAGCTCAGGGAGCACGAATGCATGAGAGGGAAGGACACAGGGAAGAGGCAATTATGGAGAGGAAATGAGATGGGAACCATTACATTGTGGGAAATTGCAGTCAATGTCATGAGACAAAGTGTATGTAAGTTGCTATATGGAAAGTGAATTTGTCTGTAAACTTTCACCCAAATCACAATTTTAAAAAATGCTACTAAAGCAATCACAAATACTCTTGAAAGGGGAAAACATAAGTAAAGAAATAGGACATAAACAAAAAGAACTAGATAGAGATTTTAGAGCTGAAAAGCACAAAAACCATGGTATTGGCTCAGTAGCAAAACGAAGTCAATAGAGGAAAGAAGCAGTCCCCTTGAAGACAGATCACTAAAAATTATCCTATCTGCACAAGTAAGACTAAAAATAAATAAATAAACAGAGCCTCAGGGATGAAGAAAATAGCAAAAGGTTAAGCATTTGTGTCATAAGATTCCCAGAAGGAGAAGAAATAGTGTAGTGCTACAAAAATTTAAAGAAATGATGGCTGAAAGCTTCCCAAATGTAGCAAAAGGCATAAACCAATCAATTCAAAAAGTTCAGAGAACTCCAAAACATCCATGCCCAGTCATTTACTCAAATGCTGCTCAAAACTAAGACAAAGTAAAAATCCTGACAGCAGACATATCACCTATAGAGGAACAATTCAAATTACTGTAGATTTCTCATCACTAACGATGGAAGCCAGAAGGAAGCAGAATATTTTTATAATGCTAAAAGAAAAATACTGTCAATCCAAAATTCTAATTCAGCAAAAACATCCTTTAGGAAAAAGGTAACATGAAGACATTCTCAACTGATGTTGTTGTTGTT
>NW_006921737.1:1699517-1721134 GCF_000298275.1 Orycteropus afer afer | reverse complement strand
TTTCCGAGACAATATCGCTATGGAAGTAGATGGCCCAACCTTCCTTCCAAGGAGTGGCTGGTGGGTTTGAACTGCCAGCCTTCTGGTTAGCAGTCAAATGCCTTAGGCACTATGCCACCAGAGCTCCCTTTCAATATATATATAGATAGATAAAATATATTAAAAAAAGAAAACCAGTTGCCGTTGAGTTAATTTTAATTCGTGGAGACCTCACATGTTTCGGGGTAGAACCACGTTCCATAGAGTTTTCAATGGTTGTGATCTTTGGGAAATAGATTATCATGTCTTTTCTTCGAGGCACCTCTGAGTAGATTTTGGCCATTAGCTGAACACCTTGCCGTTTGGCCACCCAGGGACTTCAAGATAAAATAGAAAAGTATAATGTAGAAAGGAAAGGATTCGGTTTCTAGATTCTGGTTGAAGTAGTAAAATATCGACTGTAAATACACTATGAAAAGTATGTATATTGCAATTCCTAGAGCAATCACTGAGGGAAAAAAACATAGAGAAAGATATAGGCAAAGACACAACAAAGAAATGGAAATAGAATACAGACAAACGTTCAAATAACACAAAAGAAAGCAGAAAGCTAGAAACAGGAATAAAAAGAATAAACAAACAGAAAACAATAAAATTGTAGACCTAAATACAAACAGATCTACAATTTTATTAAATATAAGTAGTCTATAAACACACCAATTAAACCATGGAAATTGTAAGGTTTTTTTTTTTTTTTTAAAAAAAATGCTTTTAACATAAAACTCACTTCAGATACAATGCTATAGGCAGGTTAAAAGTAAAAGAATAGAAAAAATATAATGTATAAACACAAATCAAAGAGAGCTGGAACAACTATTTTAATATCAATTTTATTTAATATCAATATTAATTAATAGACTTCAGAGCAAAGAATACATAATGGATACATAAGGGATAATACATAATGATGAAAGAGTAAACTCACCCAGAAGCCATAACAATCCTAAATGTCTATGCACAAACAACAAAATTGCATACTATAGGAAACAAAAATTGACAGAACTGAAAGAGGAAAGAGACAAATCCACAATTATAGTTATAGATTTCAACAGTCCTCTCTCAGTAATAGATGGGACAAGTAGACAGAAAATTAGCAAGGATATATAAGAACTGAATACTATTATCAACCAACTGAATCTAATCGACATTTATAGAACACTCCATCAAACAATAGCAGAATACACATTCTTTTCAAGTGTACATGGAATATTCACCAAGATAGACTATAGTCTGGATCATAAAATAAACTTTAAGCAAGCTGTTCACACAGGAGCTTTTGAAAATGTAAAGTATTGGTTTGGTTTAGAAAGAAAGAAAGAAAAAGAAGATTAGTGAATATCAAATACAGTAAAATTTTGTTTAGATCTATACTTGATTCTATATTTTTCATCATAAAGTAGAATTTGTAAATGTGTTTACCAAAAGGAATAAAGAGTTTTCCTATAAAATATCAATAGGTCCGAAGACTGTTGACTTTTAACCTTGATTATGCCTGTTTGTAATATGAAACCACAACCATTAAAATTTTGTAATTTTCATGCTAGTAAACTGTGACTGTTCACTCAGTGTTCTTAAGCTTATTCACTAACCTTGAGATAATTAACCCCCTGAAATGACCTTATATTCAGTTAACTTATATTCAGTTATCTTCAGTTAACCCCAGTTAACTGAATATAAAAGACTGCAGATCCTCTTAGAATTAGGAACACATCTACAGATATTTATCCTTAAAGAGTTATTTTATGCACATCCATGTTCATCACATTATTCACAATAGCAAAAGGATGGAAACAATCTAGATGCTCATTAATGCATGTGGTACATACACACAATGGAATACTATGCAAAGTTAAGGAACAATGATGAATCTGCTAAACATCTCATAACATGGATGAATCTAGAGGATATTATGCTGACTGAAATGAGTCAATTGCAAAAGCATAAATACTGTATGAGACCAGTACTACAAAAAGTCAAAAAAGATTTTCACATAAAAACAAGTATTCTTTGATGGTTACCAGGACTGGGAGGGGAAAGGTGGGTAAACCACTAACTAGAGGGTAGACACATATTAACTTGGGTGAAAGAGAAGGCAGTATACAATAAAGAGGAAGTCAACACAAAATGATCAAGAAAAGAAGATGCTGGGAGGAGTACAAGAGTTAAAGGCAACAATGGTAAATTCTACATATAATCCTGCAATAACAGTAATAGCAATAATCAATATTCTATAAGGTACATGAGCTGAACAGGTGTGGGATGGAGAATAGGACTATACTCACAAATATGTTTAGGTCTGACAAGGTATTTCTACAATGCACTTACATATGCTGCAAATACATCCATGAATATAGTAAAGCACATAGAGGACAAAGTTATGAAAACTTCTTAGCTAAAACCAAACACCTTGAGGGAATGAGTCACTGGGCCTAAGGACTCAAGACCATAGTACTGGGGGACATCAAGGTCAACTGGCACAACATAGTCCACAAAGACAATGTCCTACACATCCTACTTTGGTGAGTAGCGACTGGGGTCTTAAAAGCTTACAAGAGCCACCTAAGGTACAACTATAGGTTTCTCCCCATCCTGAACAAAGAAGAGTGAGGAAAAAAAGGACACATGGAAACAATTAGTCCAAAGGACTACAGGATCACATGGACCTCAGTATCCAGGACCTTGAGACCAGAAGAACTAGATGGTACCTAGCTACCACTACTAAATGCTTTGAAAGAGGTCACATTAGAAGGTCCTGGATAGAGAAGAAAAATGTGGAACAAAACTCAAAATTATAAAAAAAAAAAAAGAAAAAAAACAGACTTGCTGATTGGCAGAGACTGGTGGACTCCATGACTATGTCCCTTGGTCACCCTTCAGACCTGGAACTGAATTCACTCTCATAGCTGAATTTTCAGTCAAACAATAGGTTTACAAGGTGAACAATAACTCTAGGAAGGTGGACACTCCTTAGAACAATCAATCAATAATTCCAGATCAAAAGGGCAGCATTTGCCCAAGGACAAAGTTCAGAAGGCAGGAAGGGTTAGGTGAGAAGGAGGAATGGAAATAAGAAACACAGCGAGGATGTGGGAGAAGTGATGTTACACTGAGGGGATTACAATCAGTGATATGAAACAAAATGTATGTGAATTGCTGAATGGAAAACTGATTTGCTCTGTAAACTTTCATTTAAATCACAATAAAAAGGTTTTTTTTTAAATGGGGCAATCATAATATTAAAAAGTTAGTTAAGTGTTGAACCTTACTAAGCATCTAAAAAAACTCACTGCCATCAAGTGGATTCGACTAATAGCAACACCTCCTTGGGTGTCCAAGGCGTATCTCCACAGAAATAGATTGCCCAATCTGACTTCCAAGGAGTGACTGGTGGGTTTGAACTGCCAGGCTTCTGGTTAGCAGTCAAATGCCTTAGGTACTATGCCACCAGAGCTCCCTTACTAAGCATAGGGTCAAAGTTATTTTACCAGTAAAACTTAAATGCATTTCTAGAAAGATAAATTTTTTTATTGAGGTAACTATATATATATTTTTTGTTTTCACACAAAGAAAAACCATTTTCCACTTCAACATTTTTTACATGTACAATTTAATATTAATTACATTCATCATGTATAACATGCACATGTATCTGATGGCACAGTGCCTAAGGCATTAGACCGCTAACCAGAAGGCTAGCAGTTCAAACCCACCAGCCACTCCTTGGGAGGAAGACTGGGAAATCTACTTCCATAGAGATACTGCCTCAGCAACTCAAGAAGGGGTCACTATGAGTCAAATTCAACTCAACAGCAGTGAATTTGCTTTTTGGGTTATAACAGATTAATTTTTAAACCCAAAACAGAATCCAAATTTCCCAAGGCACTGAGTATACAAAGGTGAACAAGACAATCCTTATTTTAGGGACCTCTTGTTCATGATATTGGGAGCTCTGATGGCATAGCACCTAAGGCATTTGACTTCTAACCAGAAGGATGGCGGTTCAAACCCACCAGCCACTCCTCGGAAGGAAGACTGGGCAATCTACTTCCATAGAGATACCACCTCAGAAACCAAAGGAGGGGTTACTGTCAGTTTGGATTCAACTCCATGGCAGTGAGTTGTTTTTTTGTTTGTTCTTGATATGACATGGACTAGTAAACAACAACAAAAAGTATGTTATAGTCTTTGTTCGTGTGTTACTACCTGTGAAGGAAAGAAAGAGAGAGAGGGAAAGAACGAGAGAAAGAAAGAATGAGAGAGAGAAAAAAGAAAGAAAATTTAAACAATATGAAGTACGATGGAAGAATATAGTTACAGAAGCAGACGGAAACTTGTTTTATGCCTCAAGTAGGATATCAGGAAAGACGTCATAGTTTTCTAACCCCCTGACTTCATCACCTACCCCTCTCTATCTTGTTCACTACACTCCTACAACACACATCTTTCCAGCCACTGAACATTTCAGATGTGTTTCTATCTCAAGGCCTTTGGACTTGCTGTTCATTCTGCCCAGAACAATTTCCTCACATCTGTACAGAGCTGCTTGTTTCATCATTCAAGTCTTAGCTAAAACAGCAATTCATCAGAGATTTTTCCTGACCTCCCTTGCTAAAGCAGTGCCTTTCTCCATGCACATCAATCTATCTTTTTACCCTATTTTTATTCATAGCCCTTATCACTTTCTGCAAATATGCTATTTATCTGTTTACTTTTTTAGTATGTGTCCCCATACCAGAGAACAAGCTTATTGTCTAATTCATTGCTGTACCCCCAGCACTTGACCAGTGTCTGGTGCACAGTAAGTACTCATAAATATGTTAAATGAGGGCATGATTTGACATGAGTTTTGAAGAATAAAGAATGTACTAGGCAAAGCAGAAGAGGAACACTCCAGAAAGAAAGCAGAACACATGGAAATATGAACACTTGAAATAAGCATGGCAATGGCACATTTGGGAAACAGAATAATTCCAAGTGGTGAGAACATAACAAGCAAAGGAGGAGAGATAAGAGAGAAGCCAAAAGAAGAATTGAGAAGATTGGAAAACATTTTGTATATCAAGCTACACAAGCTATTACAGGGGAGTGACTGAATGCAATCTGTATTTTAGAAATGAAAATAAACATACCATGAAGTATTTGTTTACATTCTGTCTCCTCCTAAAAGAGATTTGAAGTTCTTTACATAAATAAATAATATTTAGTCAAGTTAAAGATGTGTATACCTCTATGACTGAGCAAATTGAGTTTATCAAACTGCCACTAATGGGATCTTGAGATCCAATCAGTAGATACAACACCAAATGGCATTTAAAAAACAAAATGAAATAGCAAAGAAAATCTCAAACTGTATCACACCCAGTAAAGGTAAGCACTGTTCTGTGGAACTTTTGTTTCAATTATAGCCGAGTTATAAGCACTGAGAGGATATATAAAGTATTTCCTATTGATCTAGACAGGGAGCTCTGGTAGCATAGTGGCTAAGGCACTTGACTGCTAACCAGAAGGCTGGCGGTTCAAATCCATCAGCCACTCCTCGGAAGGAAGGTTGGGCAACTGCCTGGGAAACCCAAGGAGGGGGTCGCTATGACGGCAAATAACAACAATTGATCTAGACTAGAGCAAGAGTCTTCAAAGCACTGCCCTCAGGCCAAATTCAGCCCAAGCTTTGCTCCAACACAGCCTTACCTATCTCTTTGCATACTGCCTATGGCTGCATCTGCTTGTCAAGGCAGAGCTGAGTTTTTTTTTTTTTTTTTTTTCATTGTGATTTGGGTGAAAATTTACAAATTCACTTTCCATACAACAGTTCACAAACACTTTGTCTCATGACATTGACTACAATGCAACAGCTCCTCTCCTACTTCCTCCCGATAGTTACCTCTTCCCTGTGTCCATCCCTCCAGGCACTCCTGCCCCCTGAGCTGTCTCCCTGTGCATACATAACCCTTCTTTCTCCCATGATTGATCTCTACAAGGAGTGTATCTACCTCAGGTAAATGTTCAACTCATATACCTGTCTTTTGTTTGGCTGGAAGTCATAGATGTGAGCTCAATTCCAGACCTGAAGGGCAGCTAGGGGCCATGGTCTCAGGGGTTCCACCAGGGTCTATCAGACCAGCAAACCTGGTCCCCCCTTTTGTTTCTCAAATGATTTTGAGTTTTGTTCCACATTGTTCTCCCTCTCTATCAAGGATCTCCCTATATAGATCCCCCTCGGAGTGGCTGACAGTGGTAGCCGGGCACCATCTAGTTCTTCTGGTCTCACAGTCGTATAGGATGCAGATCGCATGGTGTACCAGTCTCTAGGACTAATTGTTTCCATGAATCTTTGGTTTTCTTCATTCTTCTTTGCTCTGGACGAGGAGAGACCCATCGTTGCATACAGATGGCTGCTTGCAAGCTTTTAAGATCCTAGTGACTAATTGCCTAAATAGGTGAAAAAATGTTTTGTGTAGTATGTTATGCCAATTGAGCTTGAGGTCCCTTGCGACTATGGTCCCAAGTCCACTGGTTCAACTACTCGGTCACTCTGGGTAGCTAGCTGTGACCAAGAAGTGACTACAACCTAGTCCCTTGAGAGCTGAGTAGTTTTAACAGATACCCCACACAACCCATAAAATCTAAAATATTTATTATCTGGCCTTTTATAAGTAAAGTTTGCAGACCTCTGATCTTGAGTAGTGGTTATCAACTGGGAGTGATTTTGTTAATATCTGAAGATACGTTTTGGTTGTGACAACTGGGAAATGGGCTTTATGGGCATATAGCAGACAGAGGCCAGTGATGCTGCTAAATCTCCTACAGTAAACAGGATAGACTCTCATAACAAAAAATTATTTGGCCCAAAATGTCAATCCTCTAAAAATCTGCTAGAGAAATGTCTGTACCTATGTAACAGTAGACGTATACAAGATGCCTATAGCAAACCATCAGCAATACCAAAAACAGACAACACCCCAAATGGCTATCAGCGGTGGATGGGATTAATTAATTGACGCATATTCATGCAGTAGAAGCCTATGAAGCAATGAATTAACTGAGAACTCCAAAGGTATTTTTTTCTTAACTGGCATTCATTGTACTTTAATGCTTTAAATGTACCATATATTTTTAAAGTATTTTGTAATTATAACTTAATAAAAACAATTAGAAAACAGGCTTGGTGAAGGGAAAACAAATGTAGGACAATAAGATGAAGCCAGAGGTATACAGAGTGCATACCATAAAGACCTGCAGAACTGCCAAACTTCTAATTTGGCTCTGATTTTCCCAGCAATCAAAGCAAAGAGAAAGACATAATCAGTTAAAGAATTTGTACTGCCAGTATGATAAAAACTTAATAGTTGCTTGGAAGCAGCACAGCTTTTCCCAGCACTGGAGCATATAGAAAATCTCTCTCGTGAGTTTTCTCAGAGGACCCTGGCATGATAAAGTGAGCAATATCCTCCACAACATCCAAATAATAAATGTAATATTGATTTTCACACAGCTACTCCTTTTAACAGTGACATTTTTGATGCAGCCTAAAAAACACTATTAAGATTTCAGCATTTTAAAATACCAAGTAAGGTACAAAACAGCCTCACTCAATTCCTGCCTAGGATACCTCTGCCAACAAGCACCCTGCAAACCAAGGATGGGGGTGGAGTTGAAGAGGGAAACCAGAATGTGATGAGAGTGTTTAAGGCCCAGGCAGGATATCATGGGTATCATGTAGCAGACTAATCCCATATAACTAAGAGTCTGATAAAGTTTGCTACAATTGTTCAACTTTGAAAGGACTACTGATCATTTTAAGCAAAAAACAGGAAGAGCAAACACATTGCCCTGGAGTCAATTCCAACTCACAGCAACCCTATAGGACAGAGAACTGCCCGTAGGGTTTTCAAGGCTGTAAATCTTTACAGAAGTATATTGCCTTATCTTCCTCCCAAGGAGCAACTGATGAGTTTGAACCACAGACCTTCTGCCAACTGCCTTAACCACTGTGCCACCAAAGCTCCCTTACTATGCCATCAGGGTTCCTATTTTAAGCAAAGTAGGTGTTATTTTAGAAAAATTGGTGTGCATCTTGAATTTGTTGTTGTTATGTGCTGTCGAGTTGGACCCGACTCATAGCGACCCCTCCCCTCCTTGGGTTTCCGAGGCTGTATCACTATGGAAGTAGATCGGTAGATTGCCCAACATTCCTTCCGAGGAGTAGCTGATGAGTGTGAACCGCCAGCCTTCTGGTTAGGAGTCAAGTGCCTTAGGCACTATGCTACCAGATCATCATGAATAGTCCTATCTTAAATTCTCTGATTTCTCTTTTTAAGGTAAAGATACCAGTACTGGCTTGAAGGAGGTGGTAGGATGGGGTAGGAACGAACACAGGCTTATTAGCCACAGCTCCAGACTGCACAGGACATCTTCACTGAACTTTCTAACACTTCATTCAGCACTCTCGGTGATTATATCTTATATCATACAATTGTGGTTTTTAGGGATGTGACGAATTTCTAAAATATTTTTCAATTTTTTTTTCTTCCTGATAATAAAAATACATGCTCATAAAAATTAAAAGGACATAAGAAAAGTATGTAATAAATGTCCCTTGTATTCAAGGTAGGAGTTACTAAAAAAAAAAAAATATCTCATATTTTCCCCAAAACTGGCCCTTCTCCAGTTCCCCTATTCCAGTGAATGGCATGGCCATTAACATAAACTAGACACCTCAGTTTTCCCTGATACTCTCTTTCCCTCAGACTTCATATCTGACCAGTTACTAAGCTCTGGAGAGTTTATCTCCTAAACAGCTCCCTAATACATTAGTTCTTTCTGTCATTAACTGCAAGCACCCTTAGCCAAAATTTTCTAATTTCATGCCTACATTACTGCAACAGCTTCCTAAATGGTCTCTTTGAATCCACCCTTGTCCACCTTTAACCCATTTCTGATCATGTCCTTTCTCCTACTGATTAAAACAGGCATCTTCCCATTGCTCTTAATGATAAGGGATCAGTATCTTTAATATGGCAAACCAGGTGCTCAAAGGTCTCATCTCTACCTGCTTCATCATTCCCCACGGATCTCTAACCATTCCTTCAACAAGTATCCTACCTTCTGTCTCAGATCCTTGGAACTTGCTGTCAAACTGAGTCTGGAAAGTTCTTCTCACTTCACTGAGAGAACTTCAATTTCAGGTATCAGCTAACCACCACTTCGTCAGAAGTCCTCCTGACCTCCCCATTAGATAAAATCCCCAATGTATTTGCCACATCTTACTTGCACAGTACTTATCACACTTGTAACTTTGTCTCCATGTTTTACTTAGGTCTATTGCCCTTACTAGATAGATAGTGAGCTTCCCTGCACCAGCCAAAACATTATATTCCACACCCCCATCATAGTGCTTGGCACACAGGAAGTCTCCCTTCCAGAATATTGGATATGATCCATGCCAAATTCTTTGCCAAATCGGGCATCCCCAAGGGCTAGTAGTCCCTTCTGCTTCTGGCTCTTGCCAAAACATCTCAAGTTACAATTTAAGTGTCATTTCCTTCAAAAAAAATCTTCTCTGATCACCCAATCTAAAATATTTTAGATATTTTATTATTTTTTGTCTCTTCACAGTAACTGTCAAAACCTGTATTTATACTTTTACTTGCATGATCATGTGTTTAATGTCTGACTCATTCACCACGGTATTCTCAAAGCCTAGCACTGGATAAGCGCATAGTAGGCGTTCTGTAATTTATTTGTAAAGCCTGGCTGAATCGGGCCACAAACTCACGTTGTTGCCACCAAGCAAGTCCTTTCCCTTATCTGGGTCTGTTCCCCGCCTGTGCAGGCAGGTGTAACCCTCAATTCCTCGTGATTAATTCTAAACAGAAATGGGATGCCAGGGGGCGGGCAAACATGCCCAAGGGGGCGCCCCCGGAAAGAAAAGCACGGGGCGGGGCCTCAAGGGGAAGAGAATTTTGAGGGTGGGCGGGGGCCGCTAGGGCCTCTGCGTCCAGCAGGGAGTGGTCCTACTGTCGTAACCCGAACAGGCCTCACGAGGAGGACCTGGAGAGCTTGGAGGCTGGGCCGAGGAAAGGGAAGTCCTCACCTGTCCAGTCCCGACTCAAAGAGCCGGGGCGAGGGGACCCCGGGCCTGCTCGGTGCGCGCCTCCCCCAGCCCCGCCCCTGCCATGTCTCCAGAGCCCGGCTGGGCGCCGCAGCCCCCCACTTCCTCTACCCACAGGAAGTGCGGCCAAACGAGAGGGGAAGTGAGGGAGGTCCCAGCCACGCTGAAAGGCTCCACAGCGCACCCTGGTGCTAGGAGGGAAGTCGAGGCCATAGAGGCAAAAAAAAAGAACCCGGTATCCGAATCTAGGCGGGTCTGCGATACTTCACGGCAGTGCCTTTGCAGGTACTGGGCACATCTGTAAAAACATGAATAAAAATGAATTTTTCAACCATTGATTACATATGCCATTTCATCCTCGAGGATCGGAACTGTATGCTATCTCTGAATACTCAGTTGTTTTTTGGGGAGATCAGGTAAAAGGTCATAGTTTAATACTCATCAATTACTGGTGTGTAGAGTGGGTGCACAGTAAATTTGGTTGCATAAATTGATCTCATAACCTTTACTTGACTTTTACTTACGTTATCTAATTCAATCTTTTACAAGTTTGGCCCTTCCTCGAAGCTTTGGTACTCACAGCTCCTTCTTTCTGAAACAGCCTTGTTCTGGGATTCTCTCCTCAATATTCAAATAATGACTCTGCCAATTGGGCTCTTGATGACTTAAATCAACTCATTCATCCTGTCTAAGTCAGTTTTCTCATAACTCAGACTGGATAATATTCTCATTTGCTTTTTGGGGAGATCAGGTAAAAGGTCATAGTTTAAACTGTCAAATTATGCTAAAATAGAAATGTTAGAACTGCTATCTCAGTGCTGGGCCTGGAACATGAAACTAGGAGTTCTGGCAACACTAGTTGCTAAAGAATGACCAATACAGTTTCATTCTTGTGTGGTTGTGGTACAGGACAAAGAAATCAGCCTTAATAAGGAGCTTCACCACTTCCCTCACACCATATCCAATGATGAATTCAAAATGGGTGAAAGACAAATACAAGAGCTAAAACCATAAAATTTTTAGAAGAAAACATAAGCATAAATCTTTATGACCTTGGATTAGGCAGTGATTTCTTAGCTATGACACCCAAAACACAAGTAACCAAAGAGATAATAGATAGATTGGACTTTATCGAAATTTAAAACTTTGTGCTTCAAAAAACACTATCAAGAAAGTGAAAAGTCAGCCTACATAAAGGGAGAAAATATTTACAATCATATGTCTGATGAGGGTAATATATCAATATATTGAGAACTCTTAGAACTCAGTAATAAAACAATCCAATTTAAAAATGGGCAAATGGTTTGTGTAACGTTTCTCCAAAAAAGATACACAAATAGCCAATAAGCATGTGAAAAAAATACTCAAAGTCATTAATTTTGTATTGTTAGGTGCCATTGACTTGGTTCTGACTCATAGTGACCCTACGTGCAACAGAACAAAACACTGTTCAGCCCTGTGCCATCCTTACAAGCATTGTGATGTTTGAGACTGTTGTTGCAGCCACTGTGTCAATCCATCTCACTGAAGGTCATCTCCCTTTTCACTGACCCTCTGTTTTACCAAGCATTGTGTCCTCCCCCAGGGACTGATCCTTCCTAATAACATGTCCAAAGCACACAGGACAAAGTCTCACCATCCTTGTTTCTAAGAAGCATCTGGCTGGACTTCTTCAAAGACAACTTTGCTCATTCTTCTGGTAGTTCATGATATATTCAATAATAGAATATTGAATAGGATACCAATAATAAAAAATAATAATAGCAACATGGATAATAATAAGTATTGGAAAGGAAACAATTGTAGCCCTCATACATCTTGGGTAGGATTATAAAATGGTGAAGTTGCTATGGAAAACAGCTTAGCAGTTTACACATAGTGTTACCATTTAAAAAAAAAAAAAAAAACCCTCCACTGCCACTGAGCTGATTCCAACTCATTTGCTGTTGTTGTTATGTGCCGTCGAGTCGAACTCAACTCATAGTGACCCCTCCTTGGGTTTCCGAGGCGGTATCTCTATGGAAGTAGATTGCCCAACCTTCCTTCCGAGGAGTGGGTGGTAGGTTTGAACTGTCAGCCTTCTGGTTAGCAGTCAAGTGCCTTAGGCACTACGCTACCAGAGCTCCTATGCTATGACCCTACAGAACTGAGCAGAACTGCCCTATAGGGTCTCCAAGGCTATAAATCTTTACGGAAGATGACGTCTCATCTTTCTCCCATGGAGTGACTGGTGGGTTTGAACGCTGACCTCTTGGTTATCAGCTGAATGCCTTAACCACTGCACCACCAGAGTTTCATAGTGTTCCCATATAACCCAGCAATTCCACTTCCCGGTATTTACCCAAGAATATTAAAAATATGTCCACTCAAAAACTTGTACACTAACGTTCAAAGCAATATTATTCATAATAGTCAAAAGTGGAAACAATCCAAATGTCCATCAACTGATGAATGAATAAACAAAATGTGGAATATCCATAAAATAGAATATTATTCTACCACAACAAGGAGTGAAGTTATGATCTATGCTACAACATGGATGAACTTCATGCTAAGTGAAAGGAGCCAGACACAAACAGCCACATATTGTATGACTTCATTTATAAGAAATGTCCAGAATAGGCAAGTCCACAGGGACAGAAAGTAGATTGGTGATTTCCAGGGGTTAGGGAAAAGGGGGAACAGAAAGTGACTGGTGGCTAAAGCATTTGGCTGCGAACCAAAAGTTTGGCAGTTTTGAACCACCAGCCACTCCATGGGGGAAAGAGAAGGCAGTCTGCTTCCACAAAGATTTATAGCCTTGGAAACCCTATGGGGCAGTCCCACTCAGTCCTATAGGGTTGCTGAATCGTAATCAACTCACTGGCAGTGATAGAGGGTTTCTTTTTGGGTGAGGAAAATGTGTTGTTGTTGTTGTTGTTGAGTGCCGTTGAGTCATCTCTGACTCATAGTGACCCTATGCACAGTAGAACGAAACACCGCCCAGGTCCTGTGCTAACTCCACAATCCTTGCTATACTTGAGCCCATTGCCACTGTCACTGTGCAAATCCATCTCATTGAGGGTCTTCCCCTCTTTCCGCGACCCTCCACCTTACCAAACATGACATCCTGTTCTAGTGAATAGTCCCTTCTGACAACATGACCAGAGTAGGTAAGATGAAGTCTGGCCATTCTCGTTTCCAAGGAGAATTCAGGTTGCACCTCCTCCAGGATAGATTTGTTAGTTCTTTTAGCAGGCCATGGCACTTTCACCATTCTTTGCCAGCACAACTCAAAAGCATCAACTCTCCTTCAGTCTTCCTTATTCATTGTCCAGCTTTCACATGCATATGAGGTGATTGAAAATACTGTGGGCTGTGTCAGGTGCACCTTAGTCCTCAAGGAGACATCTTTGCTCTTCAGCACCTGAAAGAGGTCCTTTGGCTGGTGGCGTAGTGCTAAGGCACTTGACTGTCAACCAGAAGGCTGGTGGTTCAAACCCACCAGCCACTCCTCGGAAGGAAGGTTGGGCAATCTACTTCCATAGTGATACCACCTCGGAAATCCAAGGAGGGGTCACTATGAGTCAGATCCAAGGCAACTCCAATGAATGCTGATTGTGGATCCAAGTAAAATGAAAGCCCTGACAACTTTTCTCCATTGATCGTGATGTTGCTTATTGGTCCAGTTGAGAGGATTTTTGTTTTCTTTATATTGAAATGTAATCCATACTGAAGACTACTAGTCTTTGATCTTCATCAGTAAGTGCTTCAAGTCTTCTTCACTTTCAGCAAGGAAGGTTGAATCATATGCACATCACAGGTTGTTAATGATTCTTCTTACAATTCTGATGCCATGTTCTTCTTCATATAGTCCAGCTTCTCGGATTATTTACTCAGCATACAGATTGAATCAGTATACAAAGGATACAGCCCTGACACACACCCTTCCTGATTTTAAACCATGCAGTACCCCCTTATTCTATTAGAATATAGCTTCTTGATCTATGTACAGGTTCTTCATGAGTACATTAAGTGTTCTGAAATTCCCATTCTTAACAATGTTATCCATAATTTGTTACGATCCACACAGTCAAATGCCTTTGGAGAGTTAATAAAACACAGGTAAACATCTTTCTGATAGTTTCTGCTTTCAGCAAAAATCCATCTGACATCAGCAATGATATCCGTCGCTCCAAGTCCTCTTCTGAATCCAGCTTGAATTCCCGGCAGTTCCCTGTCAATATACTACTGCAACCATTTTTAAATTATCTTCAGCAACATTTTACTTGTGTGAGATATTTATTATATTGTTCAATCATTTCCACATTCTATTTCACCTTTCTTTGGAATGGGCACAAATATGGATCTCTTCCACTCGGTTGGCCAGGGAGCTGTCTCCAAAATGTGTTGGCCTTCAGCACTGCATCCATTTGTTGAAACATCTCAATGAATAATCCATCAATTCCTAGAGCCTTTTTTTCACCAGTTCCTTCAGTGCAGGTTGGACTTCTTTCTTCAATACCATTGGTTCTTGATCATATGCTACCTCTTGAAAGAGCTAACCGTCAATCAATTCTTCTTGTTACAGTGACTTTGTGTATTCCTTCCATCTTCTTTTGATGCTTTGTCATTCCTGGCATTAGTAGAGCTGATTCAAAATAGCCAGTACCAGTCCATTTCAGCTCACCAATGCCTAGGATAAGGAGCTCTGGTGGTGTAATGGTTAAGGTATTTGGCTACTAAGTAGAAGGTTGGCAGTTTGAACCAGCCAGCTGCTCCATAGAAGAAAGATTGGGCAGTCTGCGTTTGTAAAGATTTATAGCCTTGGAAATCTATGAGTCGGAATCAACTCAATAGCAGAGTAATGCCTAGGATATCAGTGTTCATCCATTCTATTTCATTTTTGACAACTTCCAGTTTTCCTAGATTCATACTTTGTACATTCCATGTTCTGATTATTAATTAATGTTTGCAGCTACTTCTTCCCCTTCTTGAGTCATGCCCCATCAGCAAATAGAGGTCTCAAAAGCTTTACTCCAATGTTTCACTGTTATTCATAAGGTTTCTAGTGGCCAGTTTTTTCAGAAGTGGATGGCCCTGACCTTCCCAGTCCATCTTAGTCTGGACGCTCCACTGAAACCTGTCCATCATGGGTGACCCTGCTGGTATTTCAAATGCCAGTGGCATAGCCTCTAACCTCACTGCAACATGCAAGCCACCACAATATGGCAAACTGGAAGACAAAAGTGGTGAAGCAACCCTATAGGACAGAGTAGAACTGCCCCCATAGGATTTCAAGGCTGTAAATCTTTATGGAAGTGGACTGTCACATCTTTCTATCACAGAGTGGCTGGTGGGTTCAAACCACCAACTGTATGCTTTAATGACTACAACACCAGGGCTCCTAAAATAGGGGGAAGGAGCTCTAAATTTCAGATCGTCTCCACCTTTCTGGTTGAAGAGCTCTGTGGAAGAGCCAGCCCTCCTTGGGCTGTAGGATTCCCCCTCCTTTTCGTGGAGTAACAAATGCTGCCATTTTCAGAGTTCAGCCCAGCAACGCTTTACCAGACTACTCCTACCCATTATGAAGGATGAGGGAGGCAGGTACCGTAGAGTTGATTTCAAGCTATAGTGACCCTGTGTAATAGATGGAACTGTGCCATGAGGCTTTCTAAGCTATAGCTTTACAGAGCACGTCACCAGGTCTTTCTTCCATACAGTCCCCGGCTTTGAACTACCAACCTTTTAGTTAGCAGCCAAGTTCTTAACCATAGTGCCAACATGACTCTTTAGAGCTAATTTCTTTCAGGAGAGCCTTCCCCACAAAGTGTAGTGGTTTTGACCAAAAACATTCTGGGTGAAGTAGTTTTCCATAACAAAAAAGTTAAAAATATAAATAAATAGTTGGAGCTCTTATCCAGTCTGCCTGGAACTCAAACAGCTTGTGTATTCTTTACTAATTCCCTTACTCTCATGCTTGTCCTATAAGAAAGGAGCAATAGAGAGAAATCCATTCCCTAGAATAAAGATTCATACTGCCCTGTCCCTAACATGCCACTGCATGGGGATAACAGGAGAATGGGGCCCTGGTTCTTCTCATCTCTGCTGACCCTTAGTTTGTAAGTTTTCCTCCAAAAGCCCATTTTTTAAAAAGGCGGACGTTGAAGATAGACTGGTCCAGCTCAACCTAATACTTGTAAGTTACTTAGCTTATCAGTATATCAGTTTCTCCATCTGTAAAATGAAAATAATCATCATTTTACTTACATCATAAAGTTAGTGGAAAATAAAACTAGTTATTGCATGTACACAGCTCTTATTATTCTCTCTGGCATATACTAAGCCCTTAATAAATGTAACTTTGTTATTAATTTGGCTGTTATCATACTAGACCATCTTGTTTTGGGATCTTATGGGTTTGTCTCATCAATATGAAAAAAAAGTCCTGGTAGAAAAACAAACACAGGATATGCAAAGGCAACACAGTAGAAATCAGGACTTTGAACTGGTTTATTCCACTTCACTGCCCCCCCCCATCCTAGGTGATTCTTAGGTATCCATAAGATTGTGTTAAAACATATGTTCAATGTATCTGTGGTGGAAATGCAAATTCTCAGCAGGGGGTCAAAATGTAAATGGCCAATAAACATCTCATAAAATAGTCAACCACATTAGTAAATGGGGGAAAAAAAATTGAGAATGAGGACTGACCCCTGTAGCTTCTCTTTGCTAACTCCATCCCTGCATTCCTGCCTCTGCCTAGGCAAGTCATTTTTCTCTGCCTACCTTTTCATCTGTGAAATAGGTGTAATGGGGGATTAAGGTATGTGGAAGCCACAGTGTTTATGAAAGTCCTGATTTTTTAATGGTAATTTGTAAATTAATTAAATAAATAAAAGAAATAAAAAAAAAAACCTCACTGCTGTCGAGTCGGATCCGACTCATAGAGACCCCTCCTTGGGTTTCTGAGGTGGTATCACTATGGAAGTAGATTGGCCAATCTTCCTTCCAAGGAGTGGCAGGTGGATTTGAACCCTCAGGCTTCTCGTTAATAGTCAAATGCCTTAGGCACTACACTAGCAGAGCTCCCTCACCACCAGGTCTCCTAATTAAATAATATATGAGCACATTTAAATTTATGCAAATTTCAACTGCACAAATAATATTTTTAATTATATAAATAATAGATATTACTCTTATAAAACTGAAATAGAATAAATAGTGGAACTAGAGTAAGAATATGAAAACAAAGAATAAAAGTGGAACTCCTTCTTCATACCTTCAATCCCATTTTACTAGTAATTGCATGTCTAGATGTCACTTTGAAAACAAAGGTGCACCTGACCCAAGGCACAATATTTTCAATCACCTCACATGCATGTGAAAGCCGAGCAATGTATAAGGAAACCAAAGAATTGTTGCACTTGAATTGTAGTTTTGGCAAAAAATGTTAAAAATACTATGGACTTCCAGAAGAATGAAGAAATCTGTCCTGGAAGAAGTGCAGCTGGAATGCTCTTTAGAGGTGAGAATGGCCAGACTTCACCTCACATACTTTGGTCACATTGTCAGAAGGGACCAGACCCTGGGGAAGAATATCATGTTTGGTAAAGTAGAGGGTCAGCAAAAAATGGCAAGACCCTCAACGAGATGGACTGACATGGTGGCTGCAATGATGGGCTCAGACACAGTAATGATTGTGAGGATGGTGCAGGACCAGGCAGTGTTTCGTTCTGTTGTACATAGGGTCGCTATGAGTCAGAGCTGACTCGAAAGCTCCGAACAACAACAACAACATAAATGTATACATCTATATAAATATTTCCCAGAAAAGGGTTAGAAGGGTTGTTTTTCACCACTTCCTTCAGTGAAGCTTAGACTTCTTCCTTCAATAGTATACATTTATGTTGTTGTTGCTGTTGTTATGTGCCGACGAGTCGGCCCTGACTCATAGCGACCCCTCCCCTTGGGTTTCTGAGGCAGTATCACTATGTAAGTAGGATTGCCCAACCTTCCTTCCGAGGAGTGGCTGGTGGGTTTGAACCGCCAGCCTTTTGGTTAGCAGTCAACTGCTTTAGCCACTATGCTACCAGAGCTCCTAAATAGGATACACTTTAGAGATAGTTCTATGTCAGCACATAGAGAATCTAATTAATGCATGTTATTCCACACTTTGAATGTCCCCACACTATGCATGTCCCACAGTTTATTTAACCATTCCCCTATTTATGGACATTTAAACATTTTACCGAAATCAGTCCATTTCAGCTCACTAATGCCTTTGCTATTGATCTTTATGCATTCCATTTAATTTTTACAACTTCCAATTTTCCTATATTCATACTTCATTCATTCTGTGTTCTGATTATTGATGGATGTTTGCAGCTGTTTCTTCCCATCTTGAGTCGTGCCACATCAGTAAATGGAGGTCCTGAAAGCTTAACTCCAGCCATGTCATTAAGGTCAACTCTACTTTGAGAAGGCAGCTCTTCCCCAGTCATATGTTGAGTGCCTTCCAACCTAAGGTGCTCATATTCTGGCACCAGATCAGACAGTGTTTCAGGGCTATTTCTAAAGTTTCCTGGTAATGTATTAGATGGTGTTTCACTCCTATTCATAAGGTTTTCACTGCCCAATTCTTTGAAAAGCTGATGGCCCCTTCCTTCTTCTGTGTCTGTCTTAGTCTGGAAGCTCCACTGAAACCTGTCCACCATGGGTGACCCTGCAGGTATGTGAAATACTCGTGGCACAGCCTTCAGTCTCACAGCAATACACAAGCCACCCAGTACGACAAACTGGCAGATGAGTGGTGAATCAGATAACCATATGATCTATTATGCAAATTAAAGAGGAATGCCATGGCATTCATTGTCACAAAGAATGTCTCAAGATCTATCCTGAAGTACAATGTGGTAAAAAAAAAAAAAAAAAAACCACCAAACTCACTGCCATTGAGTTGGATCCGACTTATACTGACCCCTCCTTGGGTTTCCAAGGCAGTATCACTATGGAAGTAGATTGCCCAATCTTCCTTCTGAGGACTGGCTGGTGAGTTTGAACCGCCAGCCTTCTGGTGAGCAGTCAAGTGCCTTAGGCACTACACTACCAGAGTCAGTGATAGGACAATATCCATACACCTACATGGAAGAACAGCTAATACTATTATTGTTCAAATTTACGGACCAGCCACCAAAGCCAAAGAAAAACAAATTGAAGATTTTTACCAATTTCTGCAGTCTAAAATTGACCAAGCATACAATCAAGATGTATTGATTACTGGTGATTGGAATGCAAAAGTTGGAAACAAAGAAGAAACACCAGTAGTTGGAAAATATGGCCTTAGTGATAGAAATGATGCTGGAGACTGCATTATAGAATTTTGCAAGAAATAAGTCATTGGACTTATTCATTGCAAATACTTTTTTTCAACAACATGGTGGCTATACATGTGGACTTCACCAGATGGAATATTCAGGAATCAGATTGATTGCATCTGTAGAAAGAGGTGAGGGAGGAGCTCAATATCTTAAGCCAAATCAAGGTCAGGAGCTGACTATGGAACACACCATCAACTCCTCATATGCAAGTTCAAATTGAAGCTGAAGACAATTTTTAAAAAGTCCACAAGAGCCAAAATATGACCTTGATTATATCCCACCTGAATTTAGAGACCATATGAAACAATAGATTTGATGCATTGAATACCAATGACTGAAAACCAGAGGAATTGTGGGATGACATCAAGAACATCATTTATGAAGAAAGCAAAAGGTCATTAAAAAGACAGGAAAGGAAGAAAAGTCCAAAATGGATGTCAGAAGAGACTCTGAAACTTGCTTTTGAATGGAGAGTAGCTAATGCAAATGGAAGAAACGACAAGAAAAAAGAACTGAACAGAAGATTCCAAAGAGCATCTTAAGAAGACCATGTGAATTATTATAATGAAAAGTGCAAAGATCTGGAGTTAGAAGCCCAAAAGGGAAGAACATGCTCAGCATTTCTCAAGCTGAAAGAACTGAAAAGGAAATTTAAGCCTTGCAATATTGAAAGATTCTATGGGCAAAATACTGAATGATGCAGGAAACATCAAAAGAAGATGGAAGGAATACACAGAGTCATTATATCAAAAAGAATTGGTCAATGTTCATCCATTTCAGGGGGTGGCATATGATCAAAAACCAATGATATTAAAGGAAGAAGTTGGAGTTGTGCTGAAGGAATTGGTGAAAAACAATGCTCCAGGAATTGATGGAATATCCACTGAAATGTTTCAACAAATGGATGCCACACTGGAGGCACCCACTTGTCTATGCCAAGAAATTTGGAAGATAGCTACCTCGCCAACTGACTGGAAGAGATCCACATATGTATACATTCCAAAGAAAGGTGATCCCACAGAATGTGGAAATTATCAAACAATATCATTACTATCACACGTGAGTAAAATTTTGCTGAAGATAACTCAAAAATGGTTGCAGCAGTGCATTGACAGGGAAATTCCAGAAATACAAGCTGGATTCAAAAGAGGACATGGAAGGGGGGATATCATTGTTGATGTCAGATGGATCTTGGCTGAAAGCAGAGAATACCAGAACAAAGTTTACTTATGTTTTATTGACTATGCAAAAGCATTTGACTATGTGGATCATAAAATTATGGACAATACTGAGAGGAATGGGAATTCCAGAACACTTAATTGTGCTCATGAGGGGCCTGTACATAGATCAGGAGGCTGTCATTCAAACAGAACAAAGGGATACTGCATGATTTAAAATCAGGAAGAGTGGGCCCCAGGGTTGTATACTTTACCATACTTACTCAATCTGTACATTAAGCAAATAATCCAAGAAGCTGGACTATATGAAGAAGAATGTGACATCAGGATTAGAGGAAGACTCATTAACAACCTGTGATATACAAATGACACAACCTTGCTTGCTGAAAGCAAAGATGACTTGAAGCACTTACTGATGAAGATTAAAGATTACAGTCTGCATTATGGATTACACCTCAACATAAAGAAAACAAAAATCCTCAAAACTGGACCAATAAGCAGCTTCACAATAAATGGAGAAAAGATTGAAGTTTTAAAGATTTCATATTACTTGATTCCACAATCAACACCAATGAAAGCAGCAGTCAAGAAATCAGATGATGTATTGCACTGGGCAAATCTGTTACAAAAGACCTCTTTAAAGTGCTGAAGAGCAAAGATGTCTCTTTAAGGACTAAGATGCACCTAACCAGCCTTACTCATGTGGATAAAGTAAAGCTTTCGAGACCTCCATTTGCTGATGTGACACCACTCAAATTGAAGACAAACAGCTGCAGATATCCATTAATCATCGGAACATGGAATGTACAAAGTATGAATCTAGGAAAATTGGAAGTTGTCAAAAAGGAAATGGAACGCATCAAGATTGATATCCTTGGCATTAGTGAGCTGAAATGGACTGGTTTTGGCCATTTTGAATCAGACAACCAT
>NW_006921737.1:1694623-1697239 GCF_000298275.1 Orycteropus afer afer | reverse complement strand
AGATGGATTGACATGGTGGCTGCGATGATGGGCTCAAGTATAGCAGGGATCATGGAGCTGGCACGGGATCAGGCAGTGTTTCGTTCTGCTGTGCATGGGATCGCTATGAGTTGGAAATGACTCGAGGGCACCTAACAACAACAACAACATTGAAAATCAACAGCAAACATTATACTCAATGGAGACTGAAAGCATTTCTCTTGAGAATGGGAATGAGACAAAGATGCCAGTTAGCAACACTCTTATTCAATGTTGTAGTTGGAGCAATAAGGCAAGTAAAGGAAAAAAAAGTGCATTCAAATTGGTAAGGAAGAAGTAAAACTATCCCCATTCACAGATGATATGATACTATACATAGAAATATTCCAAAGATTCTACAAGAAAGCTACTGGAACTAATAGAAAGATTCAGCAAAATATCAGGTACAAGATCAACATACAAAAATCAGTTGGATTTCTCTACATTAACAAAAAGAACATCAAAAATAAAATAATAATAAAATACCATTTACAATAGCTTCCCTAACCAGGAACATAAAAGACCTATACAAAGAAAACTAGAGAACACTACTGCATGAAAACAAAACAGACCTATATAAATGGGAAAACATACAATGTTCAAGGGATAGGAAGACTTAACATTGTGAAAATGTCAATACTACCCAAATGAATCTATAGATATAATGCAATCCTGATCTAAATTCAGACAGAATTCTTTAACAAAATGGAAAATCTAATCATCAACTTTATGTGGAAAGGAAGGCAGCCCTTGATACATAAAGCATTGCTGAAGAAGAACAAAGTAGGAGGCCTAACTCTTCTGGATCTCAGAATCTACTATACCGCCACAGTAGTCAAAACAGCCTGGTACTGTTACAATGACAGATGCATAGACCAATAGAACAAAACTGAGAACCTAGACTTAAATCCATCCACCTACGGACAGTTGATTTTTGACAAAGGGCCAAAGTCCATTAAATGGGGAAGAGACTGTCTCTTGAACAATTGGTGCTGGCAAACCTGGATGTCTCTCTGGGGAAAAATGAAACAGGACCCCATACTTTACATTATACACAAAAACTAACTCAAAATGGATCAAAGATCTAAAAATAAAACCTAAATCTATACAGATAATGAAAGGAAAAATAGGGACAACACTAGGGGTTCAGATACAATAGAATACCAAAAATAACTAAAAGTAGACAGACAGAAGAAGATGAACTAGATAAATGGGACTTCCTTAAAATTAAACACTTATGCTCAACAGAAGAGTTTTCCAAAAGAATAAAAAGAGATCCTATAGACTGGGAAACATTTTTTGGCAATGACATATCCAACAAGAGATTAATCTCTAAAAAGTTATAGACAACTTCAACACCTCAACAATGAAAAGACAAACAACCCAATTTTAAAATAGGCAAAGGGCATGAAAAGACACTTCACTAAAGAAGGCATCCAGGAGGCTAACAAATACTTGAAGAAATGTTTGTGATCATCAGCTGTGAAAGAGATACAAATCAAAACAACAATGAGATATCATTTTACTCAGGCAATAATAGCAATGATCAAAAAAAACCAGAAAACAACAAATGCTGATGAGAGTGTGGAGAGATCGGAAGTTTCATACACTGCTGGTGGGATTGTAAAACAGTACAACCACTGTGGAAAACAGTATGGCACTTCCTTAAAAAATTAGAAATAGAGATACCATATGATCCAGCATTCCCACTACTAGGTATATATCCTAGAGAAATAAGAGCTGTGACACAAATAGCTATATGGACACCCAGATTCATCACAGCACTCTTCACAACAGCAAAAAGATGGAAACAGCCTAAGTGCCCAACATCAAATGAATGTATAAACAAACTATGATGTGTAAACATAATGCAATGCTACAGAATGTTAAAGAATAACAGTGAATCCGTGAAACATTTCTTAACATGCATGAACCTGGAGGGCGTTATGCTGATTGAAATAAGTCAATTACAAAAGGACAAATACTGTATAAAACCACTACTATAAAAAGTCAAGAAAAGGTTTACACACAGAAAGATACACTCTTTGATGATTACCAGGGATGGAGGCGGAAGGAAGATTGGGCAATCTGCTTCACCTTAGAAACCCAAGGAGGGGTCGCTATGAATCGGAGACAACTTGATGGCACATAACAACAACAACAACAACAACAAGGATGGGAGGGGTAGGGAAGGAAAATCACTAACTAGAGAGTAGTCGTGTATTAACTTGGGTGAAGGAAAAGGCAATATGCAATGAGGAGGCCAGCATAACATGCCAAGGCAAAGGAAGACACAAGGGGGTAAAAAGAGTGAAAGGGAACAATGGGGAATATTATCACCTACACATCCTGCAGTAACAGTAATAACAAGCAATAATTTACAAGTGGATACATCGGTAGATATACAAGAAGAACAGGTGCAGGATGAGGAATGGGAGTACATCACGACTATATATGTATGTATATAAGTTTGTTGTTGTTGTTGTTATGTGCCGTCGAATTGGACCCGACTCATAGCGACCCCTTCTTGGGTTTCCAAGGCAAGGGAGCTCTGGTAGCATAGTGGCTAAGGCACTTGACTGCTAACCAGAAGGCTGG
>NW_006921737.1:1690076-1693279 GCF_000298275.1 Orycteropus afer afer | reverse complement strand
ATGCTTGGTAGGGTGGAGGGTCGACGAAAGAGGGGGAGGCCTTCAACGAGATGGATTGATACGGTGGCTGCGATTATGGGATCAAGTATAGCAGGGATTGTGGGGCTGGCGTGGGATCGGTCAGTGTTTCGTTCTGCTGTGCATGGGGTCGCTATGAGTTGGAAACGACTTGACGGCACTTAACAACAACAACAACATAGGGTGAAGGAACTCTGGTGGTATAGTACTGAAAGCATTTGACTGCTAACCAGGAGGTTGGCAGTTCAAACCCACCAGCCACTGAAGGAAGGAAGACTGAGCAATCTACTTCTGCAAAGATTTACTACCTCAGAATTCCAAAGGGGGTCACTATGCATTGGAATTGACTTGAGTGCAGTGAGTTTGGTTTTTTGGTTTTGTGGGGTGAACAGTGACACCCTTGAGGAATGTTCTCCTCAGAACGATCAACCATGTGAGACTGGGAGGGTGGCATTTGCCCCAAAGCAAAGTTCAAAGTGTAGGAAGAGGCAGAAAAGGGGGACAAATGGAAACAGAGAACCTAGGAGGAAGTGGGAACAACACAGATTGAGAGGATTGCAGCTAATGTCATGAAATAAAATGTGTATAGATTGTTGAATGTGAAACTAATATGCTCTATAAACTTTCACCCAAATCACTATAAAATGTTCAAATGGCAAAAATATCCTTATGGGAGCCTGCTTCCAATCATCATTGTTACTGCTGTTGCAGCTGCTGCCCAAGCTATTAAAGCTGCTGGTGGAGGCCAGAGTTACTGGAGGTGGCAGCGGCAGTGGAAGAAGAGGGAGAGGAAGCAACCGAGGAAGGAGCAGACTGCACTCTGTCCTGCTTGCTGTTCTGCAGCCTTGTCCTGCTGTCCCCATTGCCCTCGCTGCCCCTACTGCCATTGCTCCTGCTACCCCCACCTCTGCTGCCTGCCCGTCAGACAAATCCCAATAGCCAGCATCCAGAACCATATTCTCTGCTTCACATACCTGTGTCCCACTCGTGGTCCAGCGCTGCAAGAGTTTGGGTTTGGGATCTTTAAAACCATTTCCAAACCAAACCAAACTCTGCTATTGAGTTGATTCTGACTCATAGTGACCCCCCATTGGATTTCCAAAACTGTAAATCTTTACAGAAGCAGATTGCCTCATCTTTCTTCTGCAGAGCAGCTGGTAGGGGTTTGAACACCAACCTTCTGGTTAGCAGACAAATGCCTTAACCAACACACCATCAGAGTGCCTTTAAAACCATTAGTGGGGAATGATAAATATAAGGGGAGTGTTTTTCCCCGTAAAACAAACAAACAAACAAAAAACCCACCTTGTGAGAACACTGACATATATGTTGTTGGATGTTGCCCTAACAGGCATTAAACAATGCATACCTGGGAGCTCTGGTAGCATAGTGCCTAAGACACTTGACTGCTAACCAGAAGGCTGGCGGTTCAAACCCACCAGCCACTCCTCGGAAGGAAGGTTGAGCATTCCTACTTCCATAGTGATACTGCCTCAGAAACCCAAGGAGGGGTCGCTATGAGTCAGGGCCGACTTGATGGCAAATAACAACAACAACAACATAGTTAAAAGGGGGAAGGGGAGTGAGTGATGGCTGCATGGTCACAAGGCCGGTATGTGATCAGAGCCCCAGTCTTTTTTAAATCTTCCTTAATATCAGCAATTCTATTTTCAACTACCTTCTTCCTGGATCATCTTAAGTGAACTCTCTCCACAACCTATCTCCCTGAACTCCATGCTGATTTGCTAAGAGTGGCTTGGGGCAAAAGGCAGGTCTGACAAAAAAGAGGATTGATAAGGGACCAGGATCCCCTGGTTTCACTCAGCCAGAGGCCCAAGGCCATATGCATATAAATGGGAAGAAGTCAAGGTTACTTCTCAGGAATACAGAAGCAGGAACTTGTAACAAAATGGAGATTTGATTCAAAGTTTATGTCAACCATGTTATTTTGCCAAGTGCCTCAGTTTTAGAGGTTTGCTAGTATCTTATAAACATATGATACCAGAGCCCCTTATGATACATACTTAATGGTAAAAAGTCACTAGGTCAAAAGTTAGAAAATTAAAATTTTTAGAGAATGCTAATCACCTTCCAAAGAGTTTGTTCCAATTTACATTCTTTTATGTCTCCGCATCCTCAACCACACTTTATATCATTCATCTTTTTTAACTGTCACCAATTGTGTTAGCAAAAGATGATATTTTATTGTTTTAATTTGTATTTTCCTGATTACCAATGAGATTGACTATTTTTCAGATGTTTATTGGCCATTTATATTTGTGCTATGAGTTGCTGTTGCATATCCTTTGCCCGTTTTTCTAATGGGATACTTTTTTTTTTATTGATTTATAGGAACTATTCATATATTCAGGAACGCTGGTGGCATAGTGCCTAAGGCATTTGATTGCTAACCAGAAAGCTGGCGGTTCAAACCCACCAGCCACTCCTTGGAAAGAAGATTGGGCAATCTACTTCTGTAGTGATATTGTAGTGATACTGCCTCAGGAGGGGTCACTATGAGTCAAATCAACTCGATAGCAGTGAGTTTGGTTTGGTTTTGGTTTATTCATATATTCTGGATAGTAATCCTTTGTTAGGACTATAGACATTTTTGCTCTGTGTGAGGCTTGTCTTTAATTTTTAACTTTATTTATAGTGATGTATTTAAAATATTCTGATCTCTCAATGCTTTCCTTGGTATATGTCGATTTAATGGAGGGTCCAGGGTGGAATTCACTCCGTGCTTTCTGGAAAATCTGCTGGTGGTAACAGAGGCCCAAGGTCCTCCCTTCCTGCCTTTTCCAAGATGTGAATTTTATTTAAACCTCCTAGATTTAGTGCTATTGGAGTGTGCTGGGGTTAAAGAAGTAGGTAGCCAGAGGCAAGACGTGGGTGCCACTGCAAGAATTTTGCCTTCAATTCTAAATGAGACAGGAAGCTAAAGGTGGGCTTTGAGCAAAGAACCAGCATACACAGACTTCTGTTTTGGAAGGCTCACTCTGGCTGTCTTCAGGGAAGGAGACTCCTGAGATAATCAGGCTGTAAGCAAGGAGACCAGCTAGAAGGCTATGATTGGAGAGAGATGATGGTCACCTGGGATGATAAAGGTGGAGGTAGTAAGAGATCATCAGATTTGGTATATATATATATATATATATATATATATATATGTATGTATATACACA
>NW_006921737.1:1680921-1689976 GCF_000298275.1 Orycteropus afer afer | reverse complement strand
ATATATGTATGTATATACACACACATATATATATATATTGAAGATACAGCCAAAGGACTCACCAATGCATTGGATGGGTAGTAGGAGAAAAAGAGAGGACACCAGGATGTCCCAAGGTATTTGATCTAAGCAACTGTCAATGCTTTTGCTCAGGAAGAAATAGAGTAGATGAATTGGGCTAAATTTGAAGTCAGCTCCAGGAGGACAAGGTCTATTTCCTTTTTGCAACTACTAATCCTCTCAGTGGTGCAAACAGTTAAGGATGTGGCTACTAACTGAAAGATTAGAAGTTTCGCGTCTGCCCAGAGCAGACTCAGAACAAATGCCTGATCATCTGCTTCTGAAAAGTCACAGGCATAAAATCGATATGAGGAGCAGTTCTACTTTGAGATACATGAGTCTCCACGAGTCAGGATAGACTGAACGGCAGTTGATTTGTTTAAGGAGCCTGGGTAGCTCAGTTTACACTCAACTGCTAACTGAAAAGTTGGCAGTTCAGACTCACCCAGGGGTACCACAGAAGTAAAACCTGGTGATTTGCTTTCATAAAGATTACAGCCAAGAAAACTCTGTGGAGTTCAGTTCTACTCTGTAATACATGGGGTCGCCATGAGTGGGAATCAACTCAATGAAAACGGGTTTGTTTGCTGTTGTTTTGTTTGTTTGATCCCCAAGGTCTTGCAAGGTGCCAGGCACACGGACACTCAATAAGAATTTACTGAATGTTGAATGGCTCTCTTTTGTACTGACAGGGGCAAGTATCAGTGGTGTATTCTTCAAGTACGTGAATTGTCATATTGCATTTCCACAGCTCTTCAGCTTCCCTCTCTCAGGTGTTTCAACTTCTAATTTTCTGTTCCCTTCCTTTCTCCTTTCACTCTGGGAACAGCACGAAATCCTGAGCCCCCCTTCCACCTCCCCATACTCCTGCCTCTTTCTTCCCTCTCAGGACCCCACCCCCATGCACTCAGGGCTTTCAAGTGAGGGGGGATGATGGAGTGGCGGGCGGGAGAGGAGGTCTGAAGGACTGAAAGCTTCCCCTCCATCATTCCAGTCCTCCAGGGGCTCTTCTGCCAAGGCTTTTATCAACTCTCCTCGCTCTAAGCATTAGCCAGGAGAGGAGGAGGCTGGGAACAAAAACAGGATGAATAGCTCTTGTTCCTTCTTTCTCTCTAGAAGAGGCTGGTGGAGCTACTGTATGTTCAGTAGCAG
Source organism: Orycteropus afer afer (assembly GCF_000298275.1). NCBI lineage: Eukaryota > Metazoa > Chordata > Mammalia > Tubulidentata > Orycteropodidae > Orycteropus > Orycteropus afer. The sequence goes on along the minus strand of NW_006921737.1, from coordinate 1,688,764 downwards.
ATATTTTTTTACAGTGTTTTCTTAAATACTAAAGTAATTTACTTTAAGTATTATATTACTACCCCCAAGATTGCCACCATCATCATCAATCTATTAATCAAAACAATTGCTATAAATGTTTACTGTATGCCAGACCCTATACCAATCGTTTCAACCTACATTGCCTCATTGAATCCTCTTAATGACCTTTGAGATAGGTATTATCATCCCCATTTTACAGATTCAGACACTAAGGCTTGGTTACTCTTGGCCCTCTCTTGGAGCCCCCATTGTATTCGTTTCCTAGGGCTCCCATAGCCAAGTGACTCCCACTAGGTGGCTTAAAATTTATTTTAACAGAAATTTATTTTCTCAGAGTTCAGGAGGCTAGAAGTTCAAAATAAAAGGGTTGGCAAGGCACCCTCTGAAGGCTCTAAGGGAGAATTATTTCTTGTATCTTCTAGATTCTAGTGGGCACAAGGATTTCTCCGTTTGGGACAGCATAAATTCCAGTCTTCTGACCCTGTCTCCTTTTGTGTCTGTGTCTCTTCTCCCCTTCTTATATGGATACTAACTATATAGGATTAAGAATCACCTTATTCCAGTACAATGAGCCCCGGTGGCACAGTGTTTAAAGCATTCAGTTGCTAACCAAAAGGTCGGTGGTTCAAATACACCTGCTGCTCCGTGGGAGAAAGATGTGGCAGTCTGCTTCTGTAAAGATTTACAGCCTTGGAAACCCTACAGGGCAGTTCTACCCTGTACTACAGGGTTGCTGTAAGTCAGAATTGACTTGACGACAATGCATGGGTGTTTTGGTTACCTCTCATGCTGTTCTAATAGATATACATACCACAAATGGGATGGCTTTAACAAACAGGAATTTATTCTCTTACAGTTTTGGAAGCTAGAAGTCCAAGTTCGAAGTGCCAGGCTCTAGGGGCTAGGTGAAAGCCCCTCAACTTTGGGTTTCAGCTCTGCCTCCTGCTCCTGGCTAACTGAAGCTAGAAGTTTTTCTTCACTCAGGCAGCAGTTGGCTGCTGAGGCTGACAAACCCAAGGTCGACAAGTAAAAAGGCACAATCGCAATACTACCAAACAACACGGCAGTCTAGAAATTGAAGTCCAGAAAAAGTCTCAAGATTGGCAGAGCATGGTAGGCTGCTGAACAACCACTTGGGTAAAAGCAGGGTTCAAGTGTGCCAAAAAGCTGGAGACCTTCCTCAAAGTTGCTTCTTATATACTAGAAGCAGACCACATCCCTAAAACAGCTACTCAGCTGCTCCAATAGTTTCTACCATGAGTTCATTACCAATCTCACCATGGGGAATAACTACATCCAGCTGCCCAGCCACTCAAAACCAGACCCAGCTAAGTTGATACACAACCTTAAGTACCACAGTCGGTCACTCCAGTATAACCTCATCTTAATTATATCTGAGAAGACTCTGTTTCCAAATGAGGTCACATTCATAGGTATCAAGGGTTAAGATTTCAACATATATATTTGGGTGACACAAATCAACCCATAACACCCACCCTATTCGTGTTTGCAAGGCTCTTTATTTCAAGTCCTTTAGTACTCTATGGAAAATGCTCAGATTCTGGGTGCAGTTGCTCAGCCTTCAGAATTCAAATCCAAATTGTTATCAAGTGCTTGAAGAGGTTTCTTTCTTCCATACTCTCAGTTAAATACTTACCACCCTGGATGTGGCTTTTCTTTATCTTTGGTGCTCCTGCAGCCTTCAGTCTTTCTCAGGTACTCTGCCCACTGCTTTAACCGGAGGAGTCTGCCTTGCTTGGTTTTAGGTCAAGAAGAATATGGCAGCAGCTGTTCAGGGTCTTTACAATTTTACCTATTTCTTGCCAAAAATCACACACACATACAGCTTTCTCTTGGCTTGAGAATGTTTGGGGGTACATTGCTCTTGTTCACATGGCAGAGAAAAAAGCATGAGTCCCAGAATCAGACTGACTTGGGTTCAAACAGGCTGCCACCTTGTTGTGCCTGAGCTGGGATGCTTGTTCAGGAAGCATGAGTGGGGTCTGCAATCTAGTTCTTGCTGGCTCAGCCAATCCCTGGGAGCCTGGCCATGGAACTGTGTCATCCCAAGGAACCAACCAGTTGCCACTGAGTTGGTTCTGACTCATGGTGATCCCCGTGACCCCCTGTGTTTCAGAGCATAACTGTGCTCCATGGGTTTTTCAGTGGCTGATTTTTCTAAGAAGATTGTCAGGCCTTTCTTCCAAGGCACCTCTGGGTGGATTTGAACCTACAACCTTTCGATTAACAGATCATTAACTGCTTGCATCACCCAAAGACTTCATCAATACTTGAAAAAAAAAAAAAAAAGGAGGAAGAGCCTTTTTCTAACTGGCCTATTCAGAGGATTTGCCTTTTTGCAATTGATCCAGTCAAAGGGGAATCCTCTTCCTAATTCACACAGAGATGCCTGTGTTACTGGCAACCCTGGTTCCAATCTCATTTTTGCCCCATGCTAACAGTGTGACCTTGACAAATGATTTCCTGAGTGTTCTATTCAGTCATTATTTTTAGAGCAGTGACTCTCTTCCAGGTGCCATGCAAAGTGTGACAGGACCAAGGTGAATATATTCTGATTGCTGCCTCAGAGAAGCTTGCAGTCTAGTTTGAATCCAAGTATTAGTGTCCTAGGGCTGCATAACAAACTGGATAGCTTGTAAGAATGGAAATTTATTGTCTCTCAGTTCTGCGGGCTGTAAGTGTGAAATCAGGATGTTGACTGTGTTGATTCCTTCTGATGGTTCTGAGGGAGAACCTGTTCCATGCTTCTCTGCTAGCTCTGGTGACAGCTAGCAATCATTGGTGTTCCTTGGAGTGGTTCCATCTCTCCAATCCAGCCTCTCTTCACAGGCTGTCTTCACTTTATATGCCTGTCTCTGTGCCTCTTCTCTTTTACAGACACCATTCAGATTGGATTAGGATCCACCCTACTCCAGTATGACCTCATGTTAACTTACCTGATAACATCTTCAAAGACACTATTTCCAGACAAGGAGCTCTGGTAGCATAGTGCCTAAGGCACTTGACTGCTAACCAGAAAGCTGGTGGTTCAAATCCACCAGCCACTCCTCAGAAAAAAGATGGGGCAATCTACTTCTGTAGTGATACTGCCTCAGAAACCCAAGGAGGGGTCCAACTTTATGGCACATAACAACAACATTTCCAAACAAGGTCATGTTCACAGGTATCGGGGCTTAGGATGTGTTCTGGTTACCTAGTACTACTCTAACACAACAGGAGTTTATTCTCTCACAGTTTGGAGGCTTTAAGTCCAAGTTCAAAGTGCCAGGCCCAATAATTGCTTCAATGCCTAAGTCAATTTCAAACTTCTCAAAGACAACTATCACGTCCTAAAATTATGTCAGTGACTACACCCCACCTGGTACTGTGCTGAGAATTAAGTCTATGTTACATAAGTCATTTTTCACTGCCTTATATTAAACTAGTTGCCCTGGGGTCTATTCTGACCTCGGCAATCCCATGAGTGTCAGAGTAGAACTATGCCCCATAAGCTTTTCAGTGGCTGATTTTTTGGGAAGTAGATCCCCAGGCCTTTCTTCCAGGTGCCTCTGCATGGACCTTTTGGTTAACAGTTAAGTGCTTAGTCATTTGCACCACCGAGAGACTCCTAGTACAAAGGACTACCTTGGAGATATTGCAGGTTTGGTTCTAGACCAACACAATAAAGCCAATATTGCAATACAGCAAATCACATGAATTTTTTAGTTTCCTGGTAGATATTTATGCTTACACTATGCTGTAGTCTATTAAGTGTGGAATAGCATTAGGAAAAAGTTTGAAATACTGTGAGAATTACCAAAATGTGACACACAGACACAAAGTGAGCATGTACTATTGGAAAAATGGCACCACTAGACTTGTTTGATACAAGGTTGCCATAAACCTTCAATTTGTAAAAAACACAATATCCGCAAAGCCCAATAAAGTAAAGCACCATAAAGTGAGCTATGCTTGTATAACATCAAAAAACAAACTCACTGCCATCAAGTCAGATCTGACTCATAGCGACCCCTCCTTGGGTTTCTAAGGCAGTATCACTACGGAATTAGATTGCCCAGTCTTCCTTCCAAGGAATGGCTGATGGGTTTGAACTGCCAGCCTTCTAGTTAGCAGTCAAATGCCTTAGGCACTAAGCCACCAAAGTCTTTATATATACATGTAAAAAGCAAAACGAAACACCAAACCCGTTGCCATCAAGTGGATCCTGACTCATGATGACCCTATGTGTTACAGAGTAAAACTGCCCCATAGAGTTTTCTTGGTTGGAATCTTCATGGAAGCAGACCATCAGGCTTTTCTTCCACAGCACTGCTGGGTGGGTTCGAATAGCCAATCTCTAGCCACACACAAATTGTTTGTGCTACCCAGAGAACTAGGAGCTCTGGTGGCATAGTGCCCAAGGCACTCGACTGCTAACCAGAAGGCTGATGGTTCAAACCCACCAGCCACTCCTCGGAAGGAAGGTTGGGCAATCTACTTCCGTAGTGACACTGCCTCAGAAACCCAAGGAGGGGTCGTTGTAAGTCGGGTCCGATTCAATGGCAAATAACAACAACTCAGAGAAGTTAGTATATATTAGTATATATATGATAAATTTTGTTGAATAAATGAACAAGTAAATAAATGAGTGAGCTAAGCCAAATCTGAGCCTGACACTCTCTTCCTCCAGAGATATGGGGTTAGGGGAAGGTCTTTGGAAAGAACCAAGAATTAGGAAATGCATCAGTAAGTGTGGATGCTTCCACCTGCCAAGCAGTCAAAGTGTAGAGCCCTGTGGAGTGCATTTCTTAAACTGGGAATCCCTGGGGTACCTGAAGCTTATTCCTTTCCACCCTCTCCTCTCACTGCAGGACAAGATAGAATGGCTGAGATGTGAGTGACTGGGGTAGAAGTGCAGACAGAGCCACAGTCGCTAGGTGGGTCTTGTCCTGGAAAACAATTGCTCATGTAGGCTGCTGGAAATGAAAGAAAGAGGCTGGAGGATGGGGGAAGGCAAAAACCAGGGAGCACAAAAGATCTTAGCTGCAGGGAAAAGCACTATTCTTCCCAATGAAATTAGAGGTAATTGTAAGACACAGAGATTTGATAAAACGTAGGGAGGCTATCAGGTGAAGGGGGGTCAGGGGCTGGCTGGAGAGATGGAACAGCTGTTCCTCCCCTCCAGCTCCGGTAATCACCCCTTTGTTGTGACAATTGAACAAACAGTCCTTCCTGGAGCCACATCAATGCTTCCCTGTAATGGGGGCAGATGGGACTGCTGGAGGAGTGGGGATGGCCTAGCCACCCGCAAGGCAAGAGCCTTCCCTCAACTGCCAACCCATTTCCAGGGTCATAGAATCTGACAACCATCAAGGTTGGCCTGCTCTGAGGACTAGAGGCTAGTGGAGGTGGCTAGGATTGACCCTTCTCCACCTGAAGGCCCACAGGCTACCAAAGGCCAGGTGAGGAGTCAGAGAAGGGAGCAATATGAAGATATTATGGTGAGTAACACAGACCATAAAGCAGAGAATAGGTACCGAAAATGCTGGTTAAAGAAGCACAGGGCCCTGTGTGGACACACAGCAAGTGACAGTCCAGCACAATGTTTGTTACTCTTGTTACCTGCTGTCAAGTTGACTCCAACTCAAAAAAAAAAAAAAAAAGTTGACTCCAACTCAAGGCAATTCCATGTATGTTGTTGTTGTTATATGCCGTCAAGTTGGACCTGACTCATAGCGACCCCTCCTTGGGTTTCCAAGGCAGTATCACTATGGAAGTAGATTGCTCAACCTTCCTTCCAAGGAGTGGCTGGTGGGTTTGAACCTTCTGGTTAGCAGTCAAGTGCCTTAGGCACTATGCTACCAGAGCTCCAAATTCCATGTATAGCAGAATGAAATGCTACTTGGTCCTGCACCATCCTCATGATTGGTTGCAGATCAGACTGTTGTGATCCATAGGGTTTCATTGGCTGATTTTCAGAAGTAGATTCCCAGACTTTTCTTCCCAGTCTATCTTAGTCTGGAAGCTCCACTGAAACCTGATCAGCATCCTAACAACATACACGCCTCCACTAATAGATGGGTGGTTGCTGTGCATAAGGTGTGTCTTAGTTTCTTAGTGCTGCTATAATAGAAGTACCACAAAGGGTAGCTTTAATAAACAGAAATTTATTCTCTCACAGTTTAGGAAGCTAGAAGTCTGAACTCAGGGTGCTAGCTCTAGGAGTAGGCTCTTTTTGTCTTCTCTGGGGGTTGGCAGGGGAAGGAAATCCTTGTCTCAGCTTCTTTAGGGTTCTTCTCAGTATTCCTTTGAGATCTCCACATGGCATCCATTTTTCTTCCATTTGTGCTTGCTTGCTTCTGTGCCTGATCCTTTTATATCTCAAAAGTGATTGGCTTAACACACATCTTATACTGACATGGCTTCATTAATCTAATAAAGAAAACCCTATTCCTGAGTGAGATTACATCCACAGGTATAAAACTCACTGCCATGGAGTTGATTGTGACTCACAGCAACCCCTCCTTGGGTTTCCAAAGCAGTATCTGTACAAAAGTAGATACAAGCCTCCACTAATAGATGGGTGGTCGCTGCACATAAGGCGTGTCTTAGTTTCTTAGTGCTGCTATAATAGAAGTACCACAAAGGGTAGCTTTAATAAACAGTCTTCCTTCTGAGGAGTGGCTGGTGGGTATGAACTGCCAGCCTCCTGGCTAGCAGTCAAGTGCCTTAGGCACTACACCATCAGAGTTAGGGGTTAGGATTTACAACATATTTTGGGGGACAAAATTCAATCCATAACAAGGCACATTGGCTGGAAATCAAACTTTGATCTCTCACATGGGAGATGAGAATTCTATCTCAGAACCACTAATACCCTCATCAGCATTCTTTAGGGAAGGTTTTCAAGAGGAAAAGATCTCTAACTAGGCCTGGTGCATAGTTGTGGGGGGCACGAATGCAGTAAAAGGGAATAGTTTGTAGGAAAGTACAAGACAAGAGATACCTTCCAGAAAATATGTTTTATTTACTATTATTATTATTGTGATTCGGGTGAAAGTTTACAGAGCAAATACATTTTCCATATTACAGTTCATACACATTCTGTTTCATGACATTGATTACAATCCCCATAGTGTAACACCTCTCTTCCCACTTTCTCTCTGTGGTGTTTCACTTTGTGAAGCAGGTTTTGAAGAAGTTTATCTGCTGATAAACAACTTGGGGAAAGGACTATCACACTGATCAAGGATTGCAATTAGGGGAATGGAACCATCAGAAACAATATGCTCATTACATCCAAAATGTCCTACAGTAAGGAACAGCAAAGAAAACTCCATACAGTCCCTCACTATCAAGCAATTAAGCATCTACCAAAAGCAATGGTAATAATAATGTTATTACATCTTATAAGTGTCTGATGAGATCACAGCAAGATGGCGGACTAGGCAGAAAGACTGCACAGACCCTCTTCAACAAATAAAAGGGAAACCAATTAACACAGTCACAGAAGATAATCCTGGACCCCTGAGCCTTGAAGGGAAGTATATAGAAGTGGACTAAACCAACTAACAGAAGAAAAGAATTTGCATGAAAATACCAAAAAAGGAGATAGACGGAGCTGTGGTCTGGCAGCAATCCTGAGCGATCCTGACAGCACAAACAGCTTGGAGATTCCCGAGTGGTGGTAGGACCTAAGAATTAACCAAAAAATCAGCCCTGCTAGCCAGGGACTGCACGGAGGACTGTGCATGGTGGCTGGGGAATAAACGGAGAAGGTGAAGAGAAAGGGGGCTGAACTATGGACTTTTGCCAGTCTGGA